>NC_059328.1:2247777-2568888 GCF_018350155.1 Leopardus geoffroyi | reverse complement strand
AGGCCTGGGCCTCCACTGCCCAGGTGTCTGTGGCCTGACCCCAGCTCTGCTGATGTCCTGAGCACACGACTGCTTTGCAGACCGCCCCTTCCCAGCTCTGAGCTGGATTTGCTGGGTGGAATGTTCTAGCCAGTGGAACACAGGCATTCTTGCCACCATTGCACATGGAAGCCAGCAGACACCCTGGAGACGTAGATCTGTGTCTGAGCTTGGACCTCCTCCTCCGTATCGAGCAGCGGAAGGCAGCTGTGACAGGGCAGGGTCTCTGTGCCCCATCTTGCCCCGCCCCCTCCCGCCCTGCCTTGCAGCCCACACCCAGCTGCCCCACTGCTCCTGGAAACCCTGCACGTGGGAGATGCCCAGGCTTGGGACGAAGGGGACCCTCCAGTCAGCCTCACACTGACCGGTCCTCATCCGGCCATCCTCCAGTCTCCACCCAGCCGCATCTGACCCTTCCCCACCTGACCCCTCCTGACCCGCCCCCCCACACTGCCCCTGGCTCAGTGGACCCTGCACCCCAGGTGCTGCTGGAGCCCTGGGGAGAGAGCCCTGTGGCTGGCGGGGCTGCTAACGATGCAGGAGGCTGGCGAGGCTGAAGCTGGTGGGCTGCCGTGGGAGGCGGGAGGCAGAGAGCCGAGGGAGCCTTCAGGAGAGGGTCCCGGCCTGGCCGTCCCCACCTGCGTTGACAGTAAGTGCTGTTTCGCTGTCTTTCTGGGCTGAAGGGTGACACGGCCCAGCCTCCACGTCCCCCTTTCCTCCAGGGACGACTTGCCGTTTCCGCTGTGGCTTCAGCTGCTCCCGCGCATCCTGGGTTTAGCTGCTCATTTGTGTCACTTTGTGCATCGACTTCCAGGCTCCCACCGCTGCCTCCGGGCCCCACCCACCGCTTCCCCAACTATCCTGGGTGGGTGTGCGGGCCCTAATTGTGACTCCCAGCCCTGCCAGCTGGCAGAGACCTCGACTTTCCAATCCAGCTAAGGGAAATCAGCGTCACCTCACCCTGGGACATTTGCCACAGAAACAGTGTTCTGGAGAAAAAGGCAGCTGGTCCCCCGCAGATCTCAGGCAGGACTGAGCAGAGGGCGGGCCGCACTGGGAGATGCCGGTCAGAGGGAGGGGTCCAGAGACCTCCAGCTCAGCTGGCCTTCTGGGTGGGTCTTGCCAGAGGTTCTGCAGACCCGGGAGTCCGTTCTAGAAGAGCAGATGCTGCCTGGGCCCCAGCCCATCCGATCTCAGTGATTCCGAGTCGTCCTGAATGCCCCCCTTCCTGACCTCACAACTACCCAAGACTCCCGGAACCTTCACCCCCCACTTCCGCCACCACTCTGGGTCCTGTGTCCTGGGGTGCACAGTGTCCCCCCAAATTTATGTCCACCGAGACCTCACAATGGGATCTAATTTGGAAATAGGGTCATTCCAGATGTAATAGGTTAAGGTGAGTAGGGTGGTGAGTCAAATCCCGGGACTGGTGTCCTTATCAGGCCACATGAAGACACACAGGGAAGCCGGTCACGTGGCCCCAGAAGCAGAGGTTGGAGTGATGCGTCTTCAAGCCAAAGGACGCCAGGGGCCCCCAGAAGCTGGAAGAGGCAGGAAGTTCTCCCCTAGAGGCTCCAGAAGGAGCGTGGTCCTGACACTGGGATTCTGGACTTCTGAGACCGTGTGAGAGTACGATGCGGCTGTTTCCTGCTGCTCAGTTTGGGCAAACTTGTCCCTGCAGCCCCAGGAGATGGACACAATCTATCACCTAACTGCCCCTTGGAGGGAGAATAAACTTTAAAAAGGCAAGTCTTTCCCTTCACCCATCTGCCCCAAAACCTTCAGGGGCTTCCCATTTTGCTGAATATAAAAGAACAAATTCTCAACACCGGATGCCCGCTTGGCCCCCAAGCCACCCGCCCCCTCCCTCGGCCCTCCCCCACCCCCCGTGGCCACCCAAACAGGAGCAGGCCCTTCACCTGCAAGGACATCCCCTCTCTTGCACATTCTCGGTTGGGGAAAGTCTCAAACATGGCAGAACAATCCGTATGACAGACACTGGTGCACCTGTGCCCAACACGTCGGCCATGCCCAAAGTTTACCCTGTGCAGTTTGGGTCTTTTCAAAAATTACTATGTTGCAGAGGGAGTCGGAGGGGCCTCAAGGTCCTTGCACCTGGCCCTCCGCCCCACAGAGCTGGGGGTTTCCTTGTGTCCTTGTTTGCATTTTCTCTCTCCTTCCTTTTCTTTTTCTCAACTCCTCTCTTATGTCATCCCTTTCCCTGTCCGGATATAAAAATAAACATTATATCTGAATATAAATACACACATGCACACATATATATGTGTATATGGTACTATTAGGAATCCTCTACAAGTTTTTGTATTTTTTTAAGTTTACTTATTTAATTTTGAGAGGGAGGGAGGGAGGGAGAGAGAGAGAGAGAGAGCAGGGGAGGGGCAGAGAGAGAAGGCGAGAGAGAATCAGCTCTGTGCTGTCAGTGCAGAGCCCAATGCAGGGCCCAAACCCACAAACCGTGAGATCGTGACCAGAGCCGGAATGAAGAGTTGGACACTTAACTGACTGAGCCATCCGGGCGCCCTTACTTTGTAAGTTCTCATAAATAATATAATATCATACAAAGCCTTATGCAACTTGCCTTTTTGAAAAGTACAACTTTGAGATCCATCCGTGTTGATAAACAGCGACATAATGTATACACTGTAACTGCGGCATGATACCCTACCGTGGGACGTGCCACATGCATCTGTCCAGACTCCTCCCTACTCATGGATGTGGATGCCCGCTCCCCTTCACAGCAGTGAACACAAAATATCCGAAACATATTTTGAAAATTCTTTTATGTGTCTCTGTGCACGTGTGTGAGTGTTCCCTCGTTACACCCCCAGGAGGCACCTTATGGGCTGTGGAATAGAAGTGTTTTCAATTTTACTCTATATTATCAAGTCACTGTTCTAAGACTTGTAACAATTTACACTCCCAAGAGCGGCAAATCCTTTCATGCACTCATGTACTGGTTCACTGAACAGATACACTGAACACCTGCTATGTGCAGACACAGCCACGAGCAGGCCATCGGAGCTACGTAGTGGCCTTCCCGGGGCACAGGCTCTGGGACCAGACTGTCTAGACACGCAGCTCACTAACCAGGTGGCCTTGGGTGAGTCACGGAACATCTCTGGGCCTCAGTTTCCTCATGTGTAATAGCTGATAAAGTTGAAGATACACACATAGATACAAATATACACCAGAGACATGGTAGAGGGGACACATAGAAAGATACAGATGATGTAGATAGATACAGATGTGGGTGTCGGTGCAGATACAAACACACACACGGGTATAGATATGCACAACCAGAAACGTCCCCTCTATGCCTCTGTCTCCCCCCTCACAGAAACTACCCCAAGGTTTGACATGAGTGTAACGTGAGATACTCTATACAAAGCTACTCAGCTCAGTGCCTGGCACAAAATAATGCTCATGCCGCTAACAGTGATTGCTTCCTCGGGTCAGTGCACTGCCACCAAAGGCCACAAGGAATGCACACTCTCACACACCTGCTGTCTCACCGCGATAAGGGAGCTCACACACAGTGGGGAGCCACAGACAGTCTCGGGGAGAGAGTGTTAGAAAGAACGTGTTCTCAATTCGGGCTTGCATCAGGTGATGTGGGGGAGGCACTTGGGGCTTTGCTCCAATCGGATGCCGTCAGGAAGTGCGGATAATTCTGCAGTGGGGTATCTAACAACAGAGTGAGGCAGACAAAGTCATGGGTAAGCAGGCAGGGTCACTCGGGATAGGGGTGGTTGGTCATTTTGTGGTTCAGACAGTTTGACTGTGCTCAGACGGGGCCCCAGGGTGGCTGTGTCTGACTTGACGTGTCGTGAAATGTTTTACGATCAGCAGGGTGAGTCCCCTCACCCATTAGACGGACTTTCTGATTTAGGTTCTTATTGAAATGACTCTGGTACTTCCTACAGTGACTAGCCTTCTTTTTCTGGTTTACCTGCCTGTGTATTTCTCCTCTGCACCATCAGGCCCTACTTCCTGGGCTCAGCTCTGTGTCTTGCCAGCAGTTTTCCAAGGAGGAGGCTCCCCAGTCACTCTCAGTAGGAAATAGATTGCACCTGCCTTCCTTCCTTCCTTCCTTCCTTCCTTCTTCCCTTCCTTCCTCCAAATCCAGAAGATTCCACAGAAGAACAAGAGAGCAGGACCCCCACAGAGCACTTCCCCAGCCAGGTCCACCCCATCTTGGGGGATGGGAGGAAAGCTCTGTGCTCAAGGGCCCATGCAGGCGCCGTGGGGACAGTGACAGGGAGGCCTGAAGTCCACAGGCCACAGTTCAGTCTTGACTCAACAACTGCCCTGGGTTGAACAGTGACCCCCAAATTCACGTCTGCTCAGAACCTCTAAATGGGACCTTATCTGGGAATGGGGTCTTTGCAGATGCGATTAAGTTAAGATGGGGTCGTACTAGATGGGGGTGGGCCCTAGGCCGCATGACTGCTGTCCATATAAAGAGGGGACCGCACAGAGATACAGAGAAGGTGGCCATGTGACAACAGAGGCAGAGGTCTGGGTGATGGGTCTACAGTGCACAGAGCACTGGGGATTGCCAGGGGCCCCCGGGCCGGGACAGAGGAACGGATCCCCCCCTCAGAGCCCTCACAGGGAACCAACTCCTCCCACACCTCGATTTTAGACTTCTGGTCTCCAGAATCGTGAGACAAGAGATTTCTGTCTTGAAGCCCCCTAGTTTGTGGCGATTGGGTAGGGAAGCCTCAGGACATTGGTGCGGTGACTTTCAGTAGTGGGTAGGGAAACCCCAGGATGTTAGCTCATGACCTTGAGTAGCATTTTTGCCACCTGCTCACCTGGTCATGACATCAGAGGGAGGACATCCTCAGGTGTGGCCATAGTCCAGGCAAGGGCAGTGCCAAGGGACCCCAGGCCCTCTTCCGTGTCACGGCTGCTGCCCAGGCGTCTGTCTCTGGCCGAGCTGGGTCCCCGGCTCCTGCCGCTCAGCCCATCAAACAGCCATAGCGTAATGACTATCATTATGTGATTGTGGTGTCGCTGGGGCTGGTGATTTGTCATTGTTAACATTTACGGAGTGTCCAGTCCATCTGTAGAAAATGATAATAATAAAAAATAAGAGAGCTCCCCTCTGACTGGCATGGGCCTGCTCAGAGTGAAGATTCTGGGAGGAAAGCCACACACGGGCAGGGGTAGGGATGGGGATTTGATTACGAAAAGATGGACAGGGGTCTGAGCCCCGTATTCTGAGCCCTCTTCAAATGAGGCCCCCAAAACCCTTGAAAATGTCAACCCATGTTGGCTAACACGTTTCAGTAGGGACACCAGAGAAGGTTAAGTCACAGATTCATACTCGTTACAAACTCGGACAGCACCGGGCCAGGCACCATGGTGGGGGCTGTGACACGAAGACACCCATCTCTGTGTCTGCCTTCAAAGACAAGACGGCAGGCCCAGGACCTGAGGACGAGTTAGTTCGCTTTCCCTTATTTGCACTCAGCTGTTTTCTGTCAGAGGCACATGGGAGAGCATTCCCAGGCTGGGCTGAGTGGCCAGGGGGCTTCCTGGAAGGAAGGAGGCCATCTGGTGCCTCAGAGGATGAGGGGAAGGAAAATGAACCACATCTCATCTCCCTGACACCTTCAAAGACTTGTCCATATAAACGGGAGGCTCGGGGCGCCTGGGTGGCGCAGTCGGTTAAGCGTCCGACTTCAGCCAGGTCACGATCTCGCGGTCCGTGAGTTCGAGCCCCGCGTCAGGCTCTGGGCTGATGGCTCAGAGCCTGGAGCCTGTTTCCGATTCTGTGTCTCCCTCTCTCTCTGCCCCTCCCCCGTTCATGCTCTGTCTCTCTCTGTCCCAAAAATAAATAAACGTTGAAAAAAAATAAAAAAAATTAAAAAAATTAAAAAAAATAAAATAAACGGGAGGCTCAACATGGCCACCCCCAAACCAGAAGTTTCATTGACCGCCATCAGATAGCAGGTCCTTTTTGGCTATCAGGTCCAGGACATCCATCCGGGAAGATGTTGGGGTGCCAGGAGTCTGGATGCGGCTTTTAGGGGCAACAGACACCAGGCAACTCAGTCCCAGGCGAGGAGGCCTCTGCAGCACCCCCATCCCTCAAGTTTGGGCAAACGTCGCTCAGCTTCCCTGAGTCGTTGGAGGGTCCACCTGCAGGGATGCGTCCCGTGGGGCTGGGAGACAGGGCAGTAAACCTTCTCAAGATCCACGATCGAACCCACCCAGCCTGGATTCTCTGCCTGAAGTCAGCAGATTGAGAGACGGCAGGGAACTCATCTGGTGGGAACAGGCATGCTGGGGGCTCAAGAATGAAATTCCTGTAAATGAGCCTTCACCAGGAGCCCAAACAGAAAGGCCCAGTTCAAGAAGGGAAAACATTCTTCTGAGTGTGTTTGGTCAGGATTCAGAGTTTCTGCAATGAACAGGCTACCTGAGGGGAGGGCTCTGGGGGTGACCCATTGCATTTTGTCACCAAGGCCTCCAACACACCTGCCATTTCTTCCTCAGAGAGTCCATTCATGTGCTACTGACGACGTGATGGCCCATGCTCTATGGGATTTCCCGTCAGTCCTTTGAACCACACAGCAGTGGAGAGCAAAGGAAAACGCAGCCCTGGGCACGACGGAGCATGTAAACTGCTGCTGCCCATCCCACATGAATGTGGGGAGCACAGAGATCCCAGCATCAACTCTGCCTCTCCCTGGGGAGCACAGAGATCCCCAGCATCGGGAGCAACTCTGTCCCCACCAGCTTCCTTGGCACGAGGGACAGTAATCCAAACAAATGACCCTGACTTTCCTTGGGGAAGACTGTCGACAGGCACCTGCAGCACGACCCCAGTGCCCTTCCTCGGGGGACCAGGCGTCTCCTGCACCCCATGAATGAGCTTGGGGTAGGAAATCGGCAGGGGTCATGTGCATCTGGCCTCAAACTCCTCTGATCCTGGACCGTGTTTGACTAAATATTTTAAGCATTCTCTGCTGGCCGTCCACCATCATGTGCTGGGACACCACATGGTGTCCCAATGACGGGACACCCAATGACGGTGGTCATTGATCTACATTTCAGCAGATCAGGCCTCTGCCACCATTCTGAGCTTGCTGCCCCCTGGACCCACTGGGTAACTTGCTTCTGACAGATGAGTGCTGCAATTTGACTGCTGTTCTGGACTCCATCCCCCTGTACCACAACCCAGCCCTGCCCCACTGTCTCCATCACCCCCCTGACCTCGACCCAGCCCTGCCCCACTGTCTCCATCACCCCCCTGACCTCGACCCAGCCCTGCCCCACTGTCTCCATCACCCATGGTCTCCAGGCAGGAAAGGGGGCTTCACCTCCCGAGGAGGGACATGCCACTGCCACAAGCCATGAGGGTTCAAACTGGGGTTTGTGCATCTCCCCAGACCTCCCACCCACATCTGGGGGTCACTCTGCTTCTGCAACTGCTTCATTCATAATGTAGTCCCTGTGCAAGTTCTCCCCCTGAGGTTGGGTCCCGAGCCTGGGGGACCCGGAAGCAGAGCCTGAGGTGGGGCTCAGGGTCTATGACCGAGGGCCAGCTCTCAGGGAGGGGAGGGAGGAGAGGAGAGAGGAAGGGGAAAGAAGCAAGAAGTTCCCTGGGCTGAATCAGCGTCAGCGTGACCCCACAGGAGCACTGAAGCAGGGGCTGCACCTGCGTTTGATTTTGCCTCCAGATGAGGGGCCAAGCTGTGCGCCACCCCCATGCCTGCCTTGGCTGAAGTCTGCCCCCCAGGCTGGGGCATAAACTCTGGGGCAGGGGGCGTGACCTGCCACAGGGCAAGGTGGCTCCAT
Organism: Leopardus geoffroyi; assembly: GCF_018350155.1. Taxonomy (NCBI): domain Eukaryota; kingdom Metazoa; phylum Chordata; class Mammalia; order Carnivora; family Felidae; genus Leopardus; species Leopardus geoffroyi. The sequence goes on along the minus strand of NC_059328.1, from coordinate 2,561,016 downwards.
CCACCAAGAACAATTCTCCCGAGCAGGGCACAGCCCGGGGATGACAGCAGGGGACAGCCTGGTGGGACATGAACAGCATCTACTACAGAGACAAGCATTTTCCTACCAGCATCTTACAGGATTCCCAGGGAACCGTGATAACAAACCAATCACGGGGCCTGCCCAGCCTTGCCTGAGGACAACATCCGGCTCTCTGTGGTTGCTCTCCCGGGCCAGGAGCACCGCACAGCAATTATCCCGGGGCCTGGTGCTGAACCGCGTCACTTCCCACGAAAGGCCATCGAAGACAGACCCCCAGAGGCCGGCCAGGTGCCAGCTGGTGGATAAGAGAAGGTAAGAAACAGGATTGATATGTTTAATCTAACACAGGGACTTTTCACAGTGGGCAGGATGCTGTTCCATTTATCAGGATTAGACAGCTCCCCGGCAGACGGACTGTCCAAATCCTGCCTTTCTTCCACTGGAGGGTTATGTTATTAAACACAGATCCCTGCACTGGAGGGCTCTCAGAGAGAAAAATGCCTTTGTCAGAGGCCTTAGAGGACAGCCGGCCTTCCCTGCTGACCCTCCGCAGTTGTGTGCCCCCACACTGCCGCCCCAGCCCCCTTCCCGTTTCCAGTTTTACAGTGTTTCGAGAAGCAGAGAAAGTCAATCCCTGACCTGCTTCCCCTCCCACAGGTGGCCTGATGGTCAGAGCCCCCCATGCAGTCACCCTCCGCTCTCACATGGCGCCATCCAGATAAACGTGCGGGAGGAAATTTTAAAGTCACAGGGGCTCACAGATCTGAGAGTCAGTCAGGGCCATTTCAGAGAAGAAAACTTGTGTCAGCAGACTTTATAGTCACACAGCAGCGAGAGCAACCGAATGTGTCTGTGCCGTCCTCTGGGGGCATCTCCCGTCCGAGGTCCAGGCGTCAGGATCTCTGCGGGCAGGACCCAGGAGTCTGCAACTTAAACAAGCCTTCAAAGTGATCCTGGTGTAGCCCAGAGTCTGAGAACCACTGGCGGACCAGTGTAGACAGGGGGGCAGGGGTAGGGAGGAGGGATGGTCATCAGCACTGCCCTACTTCCTGGCTCTCCCTCAGCCCAGGTGCTGGGTCCCGACTTGGCTCCGGGGTCCTCCAGACCCCCCTGTGCCCCTGTCACCCCTGAACCCCATCACACATCCAGCTGCCCCCACAGAAAGTGTGCTAGTTCTCCGGGGCTGTCCTGACAGAGCACCCGAGGCGGGGACCTAACAGAAAAGCACATCCTGGAGGCTGGAGGTCCGAGATCCAGTGGTGGGCAGGGCTGGTTCCTTCTCTGAGACCTGTCTCCTCGGCATGTGGGTGGCCGGCCTCACCCTGCGTCCTCACCCTCTGTGCGTGACTGTGTCCTGACCCCCTCTTCTTGTAAGGACACTGGGAAGGTTGCATGAGGGCTGAATCATGTTACAGTCCCGGTCTCCAAATACAGTCACGTTCTGGGGTCCCGGGGGCTAAGACACCACATCACGGGGGGGCGACTGGTCTCATGGACACTGCACGGAGCTGACAGACACATAGAACAGCGTTGGAAACGTGGGGCCTGTGGGGCGGGGAGGGGGGGCTGCTGCGGGGAAGAAGGAACCGTCCTGCAGGCTCCCCACCGCTGTCTCTTCAGTCTCAGAAGGGTGCCCCCCAGCCCCGTGGCCCTCCTCACAAGCAGGCAGCTGTGGGTCTCCCGGGACCCTCACAGGTAGACCCGGTTCATCTGGCCCCTGGAACTCATCCCAATGCCCCCAGCCCTGAACTCTCCACCTCCCCCGGGGACCCTCAGACTTCCCTGAGGATGGGGTCCACCAGAGGAATACCAGATGGCCTGCAAACCCCCTGCTCACTCACCCCAGCCCCAGGGGACAGCTGGTGGAGACAGCCATGGCCCCCAAAGCTCACGTACTTGCAGCTAATCTAGTAAAATGTTCTGGTCCTGAGCGTTCTCTTCTCTGCATCTGTCCTGCCCCCTGCACGCGGGGAACGGCCCCCTCTGCTGTCCCCAAGTCTCTCCAAGGGCCACTCCTACTTCTAAGCTTGGGAGGAAGGAGCTGCAGACCCTGCGACCCTAAAACCCTAAAAGCCGTGCATTCCCATCGGGCTCTCAGATGAGCGCTGGTGTTTTATCTCCAACTGTAGTCACCCCAGGAGTGGGTCTCTTGTATCTTTTCTTAATTTTTTTTAATGTTAATTTATTTCTGAGAGGGAAAGAGACAGAGCGTGAGCAGGGGAGGGACAGAGAGGCAGGGAGACACAATCTGAAGCAGGCTCCAGGCTCTGAGCTGTCAGCACAGAGCCCGACGCGGGGCTCGAACTCATGGGCCGCCTGAGCCAAAGTTGGATGTTTAACTGACTGAGCCACCCAGGCACTCCTCTTGTATCTAAATCTTCAATTCAGTCCCAACCTGGGACGGCAAGAAGTGGGGGTGTTTTCTGCCCATTGACCCGAAGTCACCTGCTCAGTAAAGGCACCAAACCATTTTCTGGATACATATCCCACTTGCCACACCTTTCCACTGCCCACCCAGCCATGTGTTAGTGGTGCACAGGTGGTCCTTAGACCCAAAGTTGGCTGATGGGACTCCAGTCAGAGCCAACCCAGAAGTGCCTCCCCCACTCTAAGGAGAAGCAGCCAGCGCTGGGGAGGGACCTCCCGGGTCTTTCCAGGTCCCCTACCTGAGCCTCAGTTGGAAGTCAAGCAGGAAAGATACCACCTACATCACTTGCGACAAAGAGCTCTTGCAAAGTGCATGCACCACGCTGAACGTTACATGACGACTCTGTTCATCCCTCGAGATGACCCACTGGGATGGCTGTTGCTGTCTGCTCCATTGTAAAGACAGGACCTGAGACAAAGAAGACTTAGGCTTTCTCTCGCCTCCGGACAGACAACCAGTAAGTGGTGGACCCCAGGTGGGACACATTTCCAATGCTTACGCCCAGCCCAGTGCCTGACACACAGGCCACCTCTGCCCTGTGGGGGCCCAGCACCAGCATCAGGGCCACGGGAGCCCAGCAGACATGCCCCCCATGCCAGCGAAGCCCAGCGGGAAGCTGGCCCCCTCTTTCTCCCTGAGGCTGCTCTTCAAAGGCAGTCCCCTGATACCTCCCTTCCTGCTCTGCTGGCTCCTTGCTGCCCCGGAAAAGTCCTTGAAATATTCATCCGCACCTGCTGCCTCCACTCCCCCCAGGTCCCTAGGTATTCTCCATGTTCTCACTGAATACCCCTACCTCTAACTCCCCCCTTCTAGAGGTGACCAGTGACCCACTGTATTAGTTCCTGGGGCTGCCATGACAAATTGCCATAAATCAGATGGCTGAAGATAATAGAAATGTATTCTCTCACAATCTAGGAGTCCAGAAGTCTGGGACTAAGGTGTGGGCGGGGTTGGGTCCTTCTGAGGGCTCAGAGGGAGACTCTGTCCCAGGAGTCCCTCAGCTCTTGTTGGCTGCTGGGGAAACTTGGTGTTCCTTGGCTTGCAAACACATCAGGCAGACAGAGCTCATATGTCATTCTCTTCTTTTTCCTCCTCTGTGTCTAATAAGGGAACCACCCGAACCCAGTGTGACCTCGTCTCAATCCTTGCTCTCATCACATCTGCAAAGACCCTACTTTCAAATAAGGTCTGAGGTTACAGGTGGACATAAATTTGGGGGAGTGCCCTGTTCACCCACTGTGTTATGGTCCCCCAGAGCAATGAAATAGACAGAGATGGGATATATGTGTATGCAAAGAGAGAGGGTGGATGAGATTTATCATAGGGATTGGCTCATGTGACCAGCAAGGCTGAGAAGTCCCAGCATCTGCAGTCTGCAACCTGAAGACCCAGCACGGCCGGTGGTGTAGAGCAGTCTGAGTCCAGAGGCCTGAGAACAGGGGAGCTGGTGGTGTAGATCGCAGCCGTCATCTTAAGCCTGAGATCCAGGAGCTCCAAGGGCAGGAGAAGATCAATGTTCCAGCTCAAGCCGTCAGGAAGAAGGGGTGACTTTACCCTTCCCCCACCTCTTGGTTCCATTTGGACCCACGGTGGACTGGGTGATGCCCCCCCCCCCCCACATTAGGGAGGATCCACCTGCTATACTGAGTTCACTGATTCAAACACTGATCTCTTCTGGAAACTCCCTACAGACACATCCAGAGTCATGTGCAGTCACCCCTTGCCCAGTCAAGTTGACATACAGAATTACCCATCGTGCACACTAATGGCGAAGGCCCTGGACTCCCAGGTCTTGGTGGCACCCCCTTCTGGCCCCCCCTCTCTGTGGCTCCTGTGTGAGTTCTCTCCCTGCCCCCTGGATTTCCCATCAGTTCTCCATCACCATCGCTGCCTCATCCGCTGTCTGCCCCCCGGGGTTCTGTCCTCCACCCACTTCTCATGACAGACACCATCTCCCTGGACAGCCTCACCCCTTTTGTGCCACCCAAGAGTCTCCTCCCAGCCCTGACTGCTATGTGAGGAGCCCTCCCAGACTGGGCCTTCACCTATCCCACTGCCCATCATGCCCCTGGCACCCTAATCTGAGTACCCCGTCATTACCCATCTGCCCTGCCCAAGCACCTCACATCGGTTCCAGAGGCCGCTGTGGAAGGAAATTGAGTCAATGTGTTTTCATTCACTTCCCATCTGGGAGAGCTTCTTCATGCAGGGGTGGAGGCACAGGAAATATGTGCAGAATGAAGGATCGAGGACAGGAGAGAAGACAGGGAGTGCTGCATGGCTCAAGAGAAGCATAGCTCCCCCTCTCTACATGGACCCGACCAAGGAATTAAGTTCAGTAGATGTAAAGCTGGAAGAAAACTGTGAGGTCAACCCAACTCTCTGTGTCCAACACCACTGTTACATGGAAAGCTCGGTCTGCTGGATGTGATGCTGGAGAAGGAGCAGAGGTGCCCCGACACTGGTTGGGGAGTAGAGCTCACCTGCCCTTCCCCACCCGTCCTACCTAAGCAAACTCCCTGAACCCATATCTTCATTTCCAAGAGGAAACACCACCACTCTATTGGCCTCATGGTGTGGCCGTGGCTCCCACAAACAAGCCAATGGGCTCTGCCATCTTTGGGGCAAGAGAGGCCAGGCTAATAGGGCTCCCTGACATCAACCCTCATCAGAGTGCACGTTTCTCTGGGCATTTCATTGTGTTTTGATGTTTTGTCCCTCCTATGTGCCTGGATTTAAAAGAATAAGTTCAAAGCATATTGGAAATAATTGAAATGTGTGCTAGGCAACCGGGACTGGTGGGTAAGAGCCAGATTCTGGAGCCAACTGCCCAGATGCTGAAGGCAAACCCAGCTGTGCCCCTATCAAGGGCCCAGGGAGTGACATGGCCTTTGTGGGCCTAGTTTCTTGTTCTGAAAGATGGAGGTGGTATTCACGTCTACCACATAGGATTGTAGGATAGTGAGTGAGTTAATGTCACCAAGCACTGGGAATGGTGTCCAATGCGTAATAAGTGCCTTCTAAGTGTGTGTGAATAAATAAAAGATGAGTGTTTGTCTGTCCCTCTGGTTACAAGTGATTTTTACCTACAATCACGGTGAGGCTGAGACTAGCATCCCTGGAGAACATTCCCCCACCGCCCCGTCCTCTCCAGGCCCGGCATTCCTCATTCCCTCAGCATTATGATGCTTAACTAGACACATCCTGTCAGCTCAGGCATAAAAAGCTGCTCATGGCATTTAGGAAGGGAAAATAAATGGTTCTTTTCTGTCTCTCTGTGAAGTCCTGGTGTCCCCAGGGGATGAGACACTGAAGTATTTCACAATAGTATTTTGCTGAAGCATTTCACATGACTCAGAAAGATAAAAACAAACACTACTCATGTGTCCAAAAGCACCCAGGAAGGCTGGGAGGAGGGCAGAGGGGACTCCACTTCCGAAGGAGAGAAGAAGGTCTTCCTTCTCGGGGTTAGGCTTCAGAGCTGCTGTCACCATGCCACCCACCCTCCAGAAGCACTTAAACTCCCTTTACCCTGTGCTCGCCCCTCCCTCTCCTTGTCAGTCCCAGATCACCCATCGTCTGAATTCTGGAAGGGCTGCTGGAGTTGCATATCCAAACGGTTGTCACCCTCAGTTCCCAAAGCCCTGGTTTCTGTGCCTAATTTCTGTTGAACATTCTGTGCAGGAAAACGTCTGCACAGCATAGTGGCAGATGCAGGAGCGGACAGGACACAGAGAGCCTAGGTAGGGGGACAGGTGGAAATAAATGAGAAGTTAATGGTCACAGAATATGTAGTACCTCTAGGTATGACAGAGGAAAATAGGGCCTCCATGAGAGAGTGCCCGATAGATGACAGGTCATCAGAGTAGGGAGTTGGGTGAACACAGGTGCTCACCTTTACGGGCCTCAGTGTCCTTGGCTGTAAAATGGGAGTGATAATAGCCCCTCCATCACAAGGTTGTTCCGGGGATCATATGAGTGAAAACACATAATGCCTTGGGAGAATAGTGTTAGGTATACACCAGGTGTTATCATGTCCATGATCACCATCACCAATACCATCATCATTTTTGTTATCATCTATTATCATCGTCATCCCCAGCAGCAGCTGCAGCATCATTACCAGCATCATTATCTCCTTCGCCACCATCATCGCCGTCATCACCACCACCATCATCTCATCACCACCATGATCACCATCCTCTCCATCATCACCATCACCACCACCACCACCACCACCATCATCAAAGCATTATCATAACTATTATACCCTAGAAGGTAGAAATTATGCTGACCTTGAAACGATGCATCATCCTGGGATGGGAGAGCGGGGGAGGGAAGCAGTTCATCCAGGTGGAATGAGACAAGGAGGAGCAGGGACTAACAAGAAGAAGGATGTCTGAGGCCAGTGTCCTTGGAGCGCCAGCAGCAGAGCCTGGTGGCCAAGGTAGTTTGGGGTCCACTGGCAGCAGCCTCATGGGAGCCTAGAGTCTCCCTACCTCCTGCCCCTCCCTGACTCCTGGCTTTGCCCTTCTTTCCCTCAGATCCAAATGCTGCACCTCTGCTTGGGCTGTGACCCCCACGCCATCTCTGGAGTACAGCGCCTCACCCTAGTGGTGTGTGTGGACACAACAGCAGAGGCCCGTGCGTGCTGCCCGGGCTCAGTCTCCTAGGGCCATGCAAATACACCTTTCCTTTGCAGAATCATGTCCCCCTCCCCAGCAACTTTCTGTCTTGCTCTTGGCTTACCAGAGAGGCATCCTGGGTTTCTTCTTAGAGGTTGATTGAAAAGTCCTCCTGGGCTGGGAATGAGAATGGCATGATAATTAGCTGGCAGGCCACAGTCGCCGGGCCTCCAGCTCTGGACCACTGTAATCAGAATAATGTGGGAGTTGATTTGTTCTCTCCAAAATGTTCCATTATTGTTAGATTTCCCACTGGCTAGCTTTGGCAATGGCATTTATGTATTCTTCCCACCTGGGGGCGGGGGGCCTCCCGATCCTTTCTCCTGAAGGGACGCCGCATCTCCCAGCTAGGCTGTAAATGCCTCATTACGGCTCTCAGCTGCACATTTGGTCTTTTGCCTCACTCTGGGTCACATTTCATTTTGGTTTAAATAATGAAACCAGCAGACCGGAGATTAGAGCCGTTAAATGATTTTGCTCCCAGGAAACAGATGCCTGTCCAAGATACAGACTCACCAAAGGCTCGGCGGGCCCTGTGCTAGGTAGGGCTAGGGGGAACCAAACTGTGTGGCATGGCTCAGAGACAGGACTACACCTGAGTCTGAAAGACCAGGAAGGCAGCCACATGCCACACGGTGGGGAGATGGGCCCTGGGCCCCCTACATGGGGTGGTAAGCACAAAGCACCCCTTGACGATCCCTCCCACATTTAAGGTGAGCCTTGTCCAGAGGCAGGTTGGAGATCCCAGCGGTGGAGATAGATGCCTTTGACCCTCGTGGGATGGCAGGAATGATCCTCGGCCCCTTGTGCTTTTCAAGTGCTTTCCCATATGTCTCCCTTTGGTCTTTCTAACACTCACAAATCCACTGGACCACTTTGCCACTGCTACTGCACAGACGAGGGAAAGGTACAGGGGCTCCTGACCTAACCAACATATCAGAACCTCCTATGGCAAGCCCGGCTTGCAGCCCTGTGATCTTTCCACATGGCCAGCCTTTCCTTTCCCAGGCGGGAAACCAGGAGTCCAGAGGGGTTGATGACAAGCCTGAGGTTACATGTCCATAGGAGCAAAACTCAGACCATTCGCCATCTTCTGTGCAGGGAACGACTTGACTCCCTGTTCCCCTGTGGACAGAGGGACCTGCTCGCTGGGAAACAGCGGCAGACCTCAGGGTCTCCGGGAACTCTCTGAGCCTCAGCTTCCTGATCTGTAAAGTGGAGAAGAAGGGCTGGCCACAGCCGAGGCCCCTGCTGCCCTCCTCTGTCTTGCTGGGACAAGTGCCCCGCGCGCTCAGGATAAAACGCACTAGAGGATGTAATGAATGTTGTACTGGAAGGGGGGCGGTTAGCAGGGGGAGCACTTTGTCAGTGCTCCCCAGAGGCAAGAAACTGCTGCTGGTGACTTACAAAACTTGAATGGAGAGAATAAGCACCACCGTGGGCTCAGAAGGATGTGATGTGAAGCAGATTGCACATCCCATTAAGCAGACTGAAATTAGCACGTGTCGAGAGGCTCACAACAGGCCGGTGGCTGGAGCCAGACCCAGCTGAGCCGGCAGTGGTGCCCCCAGGAGCAGGGGCAGGTCCCCACTTCCCAGGCGGTCAGCCCTGCTGCAGCCACACAAGAAGCCTGGCTCACTCGGGCCACAGGGAGGTCGTGGCTGCCCACTGGGGCTGGCCCAGGGCAGAGGGGCTCCCCTCGCTGCCTCCTCCCCCCTCCCCCACCAACACGGCCATTCCTGGGGCCCGATCCCCTTCTAAGCAGACCCCTGCCTCACTCGGCCCCCAGCTCCCCTCTGCCTCGGACGCAGGCTTCGCCTCTGGAGTCCAAGCAGGGTTTAGCTCAGAAGCCCTGATGTCTCTGGAAGGCGTCTCCTTCCAGCTCATTTCTGGGGACAGAGTTAATGCTGGTGCTCAGCACCTCGTCCCAGGCAGCCTTGAGTGTCCACGAGCACGGCAGCCGGGCTCCACGGCTGGCACGTCAGGGAGCCTCGTCGATGGCCTGCTCTCCGGGTCTGTGGCTGGCGTGTGAATAAGGCAGTAACTCATTTCCTGATGGGGCTGCTGCCCTCCCTTTCCGCCTGTCATCCCCCTCCAGCCTCGGAGGCCTGCACTCCTTCCTCAGCAATCTGCCAGCCCTGAGCCGGTCAAGGTCACCGAGGCTGAGTTCTGTGATCCTCCCTGCTGTTAACCCGCGGGTGCCGTTCAGCACCCCTTCTGCTCCCGCCTTCCCAGAGCTCCCGTTCACTCGGGTCCCAGAGCCCCACGTTCTCCTTCCTTCCCTCTCGCTCCTCTGGGCTCTCGTTTCCAAAGCAGTGTGTTGGCCACACCTTTGCTGTGTCTGTCTGCTCGGGCGGGCGCTGCAACAAAATACCAGAGGCTGGGCGTCCTAAACAGCCTGTTTCTCAAGGCTCCGGAAGCTGGAGGTCCAAGGTCAAGGTTCCTGCTGATTCAGATCCTGGTTTATAGACAGCCGGCCACCTTCTCTCTGGGTCCCCACATGGCCTTTCCTCAGTGCATGCACACGGGGACAGGAAAGGCTCTGGTGTCTCTTCTAGAAGGGCACTAATCCTCTCAGAGCAGGGCCCCACCCTGTGACCTTTTTTAACTTTAATGACTTTCTGGGAGGCCCCATCTCCAGATGCGGCCACTCTGGGGGATGGGGTTTTGGTGTATGAATTCTGGGGGACATAAACATTCAGTCCATAGCACCACACCTCTAATGGGTGGGCACCCCTCGGGCACTGGCCCTCCCTCCACCATGCACTGCCCAGTGGAACCCACTGCAATGACAGAAACATTCTCGTCCATGTGGCTCCTGACCGCTAGAAAAGTGGCCGGTGTGAGCGAGGCACTGAGCGTCTCATGTAATTGCAAACGTTTTTGGTGCCAGGGGGCACGTGCGGCTGGCGCTATGGTCCCGGACAGAACAGTGCCACACGCTCTCCCCCACAATCCCAATGCAGGGCTTGTGTAAACTATAGGTCTGTGGCCCCCAAATCCCCACTGGTCGCCCTGGCCCCTCGCCTGGGGCCCTGGCCCATCGGTGTGATGGAGGGCTCACCACATCTCACACACACACAACTCCCATCTCAGACAGGACTCCCGACCTTCCCGCAGACCTCTTGTTAGGTAAGAGGTACCACCGTCCCCGCAGTCCTTCCTGCCAGAAACCTGGGGCGGGGGGTGGGGTGCAACTCAGCTCCTCCTCTCAGATACCCGAGCCCCGCTGGGCTCACCTCCTCGCACATGTTGAGGCCGTCTGCCTCCCTGCACACCCCAGCCTCCACCTCTGACTTCCGGGGCTGCTCACAGCCCTCCTGCCTCCTCTGAACCAGGCCCCCCACACGCTTCTCCTTAAAAACCCCCACCCCACCCGGAGGCACCTGCCTGCAGCGTCTCTCCCCTCCGTTTGTGCCTCCAATTCCTCGGGCTGCCCTGTGCCCTGCACCTTCCCACGGTGGCTCGACAGGAGCCTCCCACCCCCACCCCGGCCCGGTTCCTGGCTCAGCCACAGGTCCCCTCCGCCGTCCCCACGGGTCAGCAGGAGGGCAGGAGCGCAAGTGCTGAGCCAGGCTCGGCCTCGTGCCAGCCCTGCAGTCCCGGGCAAGCGCATGGGGCCTCCGTTGCCATTACCGGTCACCGAGAATAATAATAGTGCCTTCCTGACAGGGACGATTAAATTTAATGGTGATTACACGAGTGAACTCGCGAACACAGCCCAGGACAGGGGAAACCTTCGGAAACATTAGCCGTTAGGAACCAGCAGCCCCTCCCCCAAGCACGGGCTTCCACGGAGAACCTGTGCCTCCCGCCCCGGCACACAGCCCTCACCCTCATCACCCTCACCCCTCCTTCTGGCCTGTGGGCCCCAGGGGGGCGGGCCTGCATTTGCCACTTCCCCCAGAGTTCCCCGCCCTGCAGCCAAGTCCGGTGGGGGGATGGCACCCAAAAAAGTCTGCTCAAGGGATTCGTGAACCTCTCGTGCTTGCTTGCTGCTTTTCTAGAAGAGATCTGCGGGCACCCCTGGGCTGCAGCAAGACCGACAAAGCATGGGCGTGACGGAAGGCCGCCCGTGAGAGCAGGCTGAGGACGTTACTCAGAGCTCCGTGCAGCAGGGGGTCTGCTACCAGCACCGGACTTGGCCGAGACTCGCAGGACGGCAGGGGCCTGGGGAGCCTCCCGGTGGAAACAGGGAAAGTTCCAGATGAGCCCAGATGGCACCAGGGAGTCGAGGCACTGGCCAGAAGCAGGCACCCCACGTGATTGGTTGGGGGCGCACGCGGCTTCCTCTGGCTGCTTCAGAGTCGGAGGTGGGGACAAAACTTAGGGAGGCCGCCGGTGATGGATCGAGTCCTGGCCCCTCTGGGCTCATCGTTCCAGGGGTTATTATTTTGTTCCCTGTGTTGTTACTGGAGACAGCAGTCTGGCTTCCCACGGGTCTGACCCACCGCAGGCCGGCATCCTGGGCGGGTTACCACTCTCCAGGGGCTGGCTTGCTGGCAGGTTGTGGGTTGGGGTTCTGTTTTCGGTCGAGTCTGGGCCGTTGTCCGTTTATATATTTAGTCTCTCAACAGAGAGCTCTCCTCCGACCTGCTCCCATAGCCTTCTCATCTCCACGGACAGGCGGGTGTGCCTCCTTACTGACGGGTTCTTGGGACTTTGCGCTGTTTCAATGCTTCGCGCGTGGGCTGCAGCCGCAACGGCTGTGTGTGTTGCACAGCTGTGCACCGATGTCGGATCCCAGGCACTGACGTCCCAGAGGTGCCCGGGCCGGGAATTTCTCAGCAAGGCGCTGAACGCAGTGTCTGCAGGGCTCAGCTGTGCCGTGCAGGGCAGGGGTCCTTCTAGAGAAGGGTGAGCAGGGGAGGAGAGAGGCTGCAAAGCAGGACACGGCCCCCCACGCCTGAGCCCCTCCATAGGGTCCTGACTGCCAACCAACCAGGAGCACTTTCCTTTCCTCTTAACGGAGAACAATTATTGAGACTCAGTTCTCATTTTGTTTTTAAATTCATACTGAAAAGAGTATTAGAAATGAAACATTAATGGAATGTGAAAAAATGAACTCCGCATTCAGCTCCCATTTACCAAATTGCTTCAGTTCATTGCGGGGAAGGGAGACGGGGTTTAACTATGCCCAGAAACTGCACATTTCCACCCTGCACGCATGGCTGGCCCCCGCGAAGTTAAATGGATAAATATTTTATGTACTTTAATTTTCTCATCTATGGGCTTGATGTTCTGAGTCATCTTTTGTTTTATTTTCCTACTTCATAAATGTTAAAAGCGCGTATTATTTTCCTTAAGAAGAACAAAATTCCCGGTTTCTGTTCCATGGCTTTTCCCTGGAACCTGCGAGGTCAGAGATGCCATGACCTCTGGGTCACCCTGCTTTTCCTACCCTCCTGTATTCGTTGGGGTTCTCCACAGAAACAGAACAATAGCGCATCCATGCATGATTTATTACCAACAATGGGCCCACGCGATGATGGAGGCAGCAAATCCCAAGATCTGCAGTGAGCAAGCTGAGGACCCAGGAGAACCGATGGTCTAATTTTAGTTCGAGGCTGAAGGCAAGAAAAAAACAATGTCCCAATACAAAGGCAGTCTGGCAGGGGGAGTTTCCCCTTACTTGAGGGAGCGTCAGCCTTTTTGTTCTATTTAGGCCTTCAACTGATTACAGATGGCCCACCCATGTTGGACCGACAGATTCCAATGTTACTCTCAGCAGAGACGCCCCCCAGACACTCCAGAATCATGCCGGACCAAATGCTTCGCCTGTGGCCAGCCGAGCGAACACATAAAATTAATCATCTTGCCTCTTTTGCCTGCCTCTCCTCTCGACCCCTGGCTTGCTCCTGGGCATCGACTATGTGGAGTCAGCCTCCTTTCCTACTGCCAACTGGCCTCGTGGCAAGGTGATCAGATTCCCCCTGCCTGTCTTACTTTCTTCTCCCTTGTGGTCATTCTGCCCTGTTCCTCAGCTCCATTTCCTCCCTGAGATCTGGGGCTCGTCAGGGGCATAACATGGCCACAGAGAGCCCACCGCCTTTCACTGGGAAGCCCCCGGTCTCTGCCCTTGTCTTCCCTGCTTCCCACAACTCAAAGCCCCTTCCCGAGGGACGGAGGTCCTGTCTGCTGGTGACATATTGATGTGGCTTCCCTCTAAACGCGACTAGACTGCCCGGGACGGGAGTCCCCTCTGTCCCATCCCAAGATGGCAGGCGTGGGGGAGGTCCTGCCCTAGGTCACCCACACGACCTTCATGAAGCGCTCTCTTCCTCCGGCCCTGAGTTCTGTTTTGCTTGGCAGGAAGCTGCATGGCCAGAAGACAGCCTCTTACTGTTACATGTTTCAAAAACAATCGCTCAGAAAGTGCTGCGGAAGCTCTATTAAAGGAACTTGAAGATATTAGACGCGCCCGTAATCCCACTGCCCTAGCACGGCTACTATTTTTACTTGGAGTAATAAGGTCTTCATTTAAAATCTCCCCATTAGCAAAACGCATATGCTCTAAAGGAAATGGAAATGTGTGTGCAGCCAAGCAGAATATATTCAGGTCCCAAGTAACCACGATGCTCAACCAAGCAGAAGCCCCCGACGGCCCAGGACAACGGACCTGTGGACGCGGAGGGCAGCTGGCTCAGGGTGTCCTGGCCTGGGCACAATCCAGCTGCGGTCCGTGCGGTCCACCTGCCCAGACCGGAAGTGGACCAGCCCTTTGGGAAAGGGTCTCCGTTAAGTTCAGAGGCGAAAGGCACTGGCACGTAGTCCCTCAGAAGCAGGATCCCTGAGCCCCCATCTGTTGCCCTCTCATGGGTGGGGACTATAGGCCATGAGCCCCCCCAGGTGTCTACATCTGGGGGGGAGCCTTCCCTCTAGAGCCTTCCCTCTAGAGCCTCCCCCAACTTCTTGGGCTCCTTTCCTGAGCTTCTGTGGGCTACTCAGGTGCCGTGTCTCCAGATCCAACTCTGAGATGGACCTTTTCCAATTGGTCTTTTGTCCTTAACGCCCAATCCCAACCCGCTGTCCACTGTGACCAGTGCCACCCCTTCAGTGTCCTCTGGCCGTGCCTCCATCCAGCCTTCCACCTCCCCTCCCCCGGAGGCTGGCAAAGCCTCCTGGATGTGAGCCTTAACCCTTCTTCTAACCACTCCCCCTTCAACCCTGAGTTACCCAACCCCCCCCCCCCCCCGCAGCATTCCCCAGCCTTTCCCCCTCTAGGGAGCGTGTGACAGGTGGCATTGCCAGCAAGACATGCTCAGGCACGTGCTTGGGTTCTAGGCACAGGTGGGACAGGCAGGGCACACACAGAAGACACATGAAGCGCAATGAATACACAAGCCGGGACGCAGACCGCCACACCCAGCCGCCTGTCATGTCCAGTGTGGGCGCTCCCTGTGAGAACAGCCCAGGACTCCTCCCCACCTGCTAGAGTTCAGCTCCTCGTTGAGTCCGCTGACAGCCATCCCCCCCCCCCCACCGCAGTGTTGTCCCTCTGCTCTGATGACGCCACACCAGGAGCCCCCCGCTCGCCCAGGGCTGCTTCTGTCCCCGTGCCTTTGCCTAAGCTCTCGATCCTACCCCGAACTCCGCCCCTGAAGCACTGAACCTGTTCCCAACCCAGGTCAGGCGAACTGTCCTCCAGGCCGGGTGCGTTCTGCCCTTGCCTTCGTGTCCCGGGGTGTCCAGGCATACCTGTCTTGGCACCTGCCCTTGGTATGGTATCTATTCTGAGGTATGTTCACCCTGTGTCCCCAGTGCCCAGCAGAGTGTCTGGGACACAACAGCTGCTCGTTAAATGCCTCTTATGTGCAGCCAGACTGAGGAGGGTCTCAGTCTTTCCACCCGAGTCTGGGGGGCCTGTTGCAAGGGGAGAGGGTGCTGTGGGCAGAATACAGAACTGATGGCCCGCAGACCGGAGAACCAACGTGTCTCTGCTCCAGAAGCCACGCTGGCATCTGCCGCCCCTGAGCGCTGAGGGTGACAAGATAATACAGTACAGGTGGAGCACTGGACGCGATGTCTGACGCTAAAAGGTTGGACAACAATTAGCTCATGGTGGTCACTGCAGCTACAGGGCCTCCGGCTGGCTGGCCTGTCCTTGCCGATCCCAAGCTCATGCCCACAACCTGTGTTCCTCTTAGTTCCCAGACCTGCTGGGAGGACCCAGGCTCACTGTCTCACTGGTCCCATGGAGGATACAAGGATCTGTCCCCGAGGAGCCCGACCAGACAAGCCTTGCCCGTCCCTTGGAAACATGGGAAACTACACAACCCTCCCCCCAAATAAAGCCATGGCCCCAGGGGTCCTCACAGGACACATGCTCACACCCAGGAGCTCAGGTCCTGCAGAGAGGCTGACGAAACCCTGTGGTCTGCCAACGCCCTGCCCTGCTTCGTGTCTGCCTGGCTGTGGTGGTCGCTTCCATGGGCTGCTCAGATCTGCTCAGACCCTTGTCACATCCCGTTGTGTATACCCCAGCACTGGCAAGCTTTGCTTCCACAGCCCCAGGCCTGAGACTCTCTCCGGGGGACTGGCCCCTCTCCACCCTGCTGGGGAGGGAGCGATCCCCACCCTAAGATCCTGAGATGGCCAGACACGGGACCCTGACATTGGACAGGTGAGGTGGACAGCTTATTAGTCACCTACTCACAGCCCAGGGGAGGGGGTTTCTGCCCCATGAGGAGCCAGAGGGGGGCTGCACTCAGGTACAGAGTGAACCAGTGGGAGCCATGGGAAGCTGAGGGCAGGGTGGTCCCAGCCTCGCACAGAAGCGTGTGATGGGCTTGTTTGAATAATTCTGAGGGCTGGCGGGAAACTGAAGCCCAGCACTTGGATGCACGCAGGTGCTGGGCCTGTCCCCTTCCAAGGGAGCTCGTCTGGCTGGGGAATCTCCTCCCTGAGAGTGGCGTGGGCGAGAGGAGTTTGTATCAGACCGTGCAAGTCCCTTCCAGTCTCCGAGGTCAGAGTGGCCGTACACAGACTGTTGGGGCAGCCTCACCTGCAAGGTCACAGAGAGGAATATCAGGGAGCTTACGCTCTCCGTCTCCAAGCCCCCCAAGTCCACGTGGGCCCCGGTCAAGGGCTGGCTGGTGCAGGAACACAGAGTCCAGCTCTCCTGCTTCCAGCTGGACACAATCAGGGGCAGAGCATGGGCCCCAGGGCTCCCTGCAGGGCCAGGCTGAGGCTGGGACTTTGCCCACCTCCCTCACTAGTTTTCCCGAAAGATCCAAGTGCTTGTCTCAGGCTCTGCTTTGGGAGAGCGACCCCAGACAGCACGTGATCCTTTCCCGAGGATTTGTCATCTGCCGAGCATTTTTACAGCTTCCTTGCATTTGATTCTCAAACTAGACCTGTGAAATGGGCACAGAAAGATCACTTACCTAATTCTGCAGATGACAAAACCGAGAGAAACGTGGGGTCTTCCCGAAGCCCCACAGGTGACAGGGGCAGGATCGTGCTTGCCACTCACATCTGAACCGCGCCTCCAACGTGAGGCGAGTATGTACGATGCAGCATCAGAGGGAGTCCTCACCCTCCGACCCCAGGCTCTCCAGCCACCTCCCTGCCCACCTGAGTCCCAGCGTGAATGCCGCCCGTCCCCAAGTTCTTCCCTGGTCCCCCTATAGCTGTCCTCTGGTCCAGCTCTGTCACATCATCCCATCAGTCTCCCTTTGGAGCTATCACGCTGACATTTTCTTATCAACTTGGTTTCTGCTCCCGTCCACCAGGAGGCTGTAAGCTGTGCACAGGCAGAAACTCATTTCTCTGGTTCACTCGTCAACAGATCATGGAGCGGGAGGCGGGCGCAGAGCGTTCAGTGAATATCTGTCGAATGACTACAAGAATAAATCTCGTGAAGCCAGTGCATTACTGCTTGAGGACACTGCAGTTACAGCATAATTGCCACGCGGCCTTCTCTGGGGTCCGTCCCTTCATCCGAAGAAATGCATGCACCTCCAGGGAGGAGAGAGAAACACTCCGTAGAGTAATCATCTGACCACATCTTGCCACGTCACTGTCACCTCCTTCCAAAGGGCCGAGTGTCAGTGGCTTGCAGTGTGGCTCTGCTGCACAGATGCGAAGGAAGATACTCAGGCAGCCTGGAAGATGGGCAGCGTGGCCACGGGGAAGGTGATGGATGTTCAGTGGTGGCCCTCTTAGCCGTAACACGAGGGAAAGACTTTCACCTTGGGAACAATAAAGATAATCATACTTCAAATGTATTTATCACCCTTCCTCCAAGAAGGGCAAAGTTGGGGAGAAAATGGTCTGTGTGAAGTAGAATAATGAAGAAAAGGTTGTAGAAGGCGCCGGTGTCATAAATGTTCATCTTAGATGGAACAAATTAACATGGCATTTCGGTTGCAGTTAACCATCTGTTCACTTGAGGAGTGATTGATCTCCCTTAACGGGTCCTCGTCCGTCTTCCGGGCGATCCCCCTGGTTTGGCCTTGGCTGGACTCGCTCTTCAGCTCTCACCATCCCCATCCCCCACCTTTGCAAGACACTTCCGTTACTCCGTTCATTCCCACCACCCAGCCGGAAACAGCCTGAGTAAACGCTTTTAAAAACAAGAAACTCTCACCCTTCTCTAATTAGATCATTTGAAATTAGGCCAAATTGGGATGTAACTATTTTTACATGCCTTGTCGTTATTCTTTGCTTGAAAAATTATTAACAGAACTAGTACCTTGGCAGCAAAGGGCGGTATTTATTCCCCCGTTAAATCTACAACAATTCAACCTTACTAAAAATAAAGGGGAAAATGAATAGATTTTAAAAAGCTCTTTTGCCTTTCTCAGGTAACTAATATTCACATCAAGATAAATGCATGGAGAGGCGGCCATGGCTCACAAGCCCTGTTCCCCTTGAACAACCCCACATGCCCCTCTTTTCGCCAACCTCGCCCCTGCCCCAGCTCACTCATGGGTTCATCTCTGATAGCCTCTCAGCTCGATTTCCCAAGATGTGCATTTCCCTACAGCATTTCACATTCCCCTCTTTAATGAGGATGTTTCAAATGTTGGTGAGTATTTGGATACAGCTCCATAATCATGTACTGAGAACCTACCTAATACAAGATTTGGGACGAGTGTTGGGGACATAAAGATGAACGCATTTGGTCCTTTCCTGAAAAAGCTAATATCCTGATGGGCAAGGCCAAATCATTCCAAAATACTACAGGAGCCCTAAATCAGAGGTTTGGATGGAGGTGTGGGACCCTCCTGTTCCTATGACTGAGGGGTCAGCCTCTCCATCCTTCTAAATAACAGGAGAAATGATGAGAGACCATTGTATCCCTTCAAAGAGACAAGGGACAAACACTAGGAGAATAATTCAAAAGCACATCCCATACCTGAGATGTGTCAGAAATGGTTGGCCCAGGGGAGGCAAAAGTGTTTCAACATGACACTGGGCTTCCAGGAGCTCCCAAGGAGCCAGACGGTGAGGGTGAAGTTACATTAGTGAGGCCGCCTCACTGCACCACCCTCTTCCCCTGCCCCAGCCCCCACCCCCTGTACCACCTCCATCTACCCCTCTGCATCAGCCCCACCTCCACCAGGGCCTATGAGCTCAGATGCAGGCTGTGTGTGGTTAGGAAGCAAAATATGGTCTGCATGTTGGGTTTTTACTTTTTTCCATGCAAGGGCTTTAAAGGGCCAACAAACAAAACCTCCTCCCTTGAGCCAGAGCTTGGATGAAGTCTACTGAAAGAGACAGCAATCAGGCAGATATCGCTGCTGAAAGCTGGAAAACCAAGCTTGCTCTAAGGCCACAGTGAGGAAGTACCTATTCTGCGAGGTAACTGCAGCCCCACCCATACCGAGTCCCCCAGTAGAGTGAGAGGGAAGACCAGGGCACACCCAGCAGGCCTCCCAGGCAGAGGGAAAGGGGAGGGAAGGGAAGGAAAGGGGAGGGGAGGGGAGGGGAAGGGAGGGAAGGGAAGGGAAGGGAAGGTGAATGTGAAGGGGAGGGGAGGGGAGGGAAGGGAAGGTGAAGGTGAAGGTGAAGGGGAGGGGAGGGGAGGGAAGTGAAGGGAAGGGGAAGGGAAGGGAAGGGAAGGTAAAGGGAAGGGAAGGGAGGGGAGGGGAGGGAAGGTGAATGTGAAGGGGAGGGGAGGGGAGGGAAGGAAAGGGAAGGGAAGGGAAGGGAAGGGAAGGGAAAGGAAAGGAAGGGAAGTTAAGGGAAGGGAAGGGAAGGTGAAGGGAAGGGAAGGGAGGGGAGGGGAGGGAAGGGAAGGTGAAAGGAAGGGAAGGGAAGGGAAGGGAAGGGAAGGCAAGGGAAAGGAAGGGAAGGGAAGGGAAGGGAAGGGAAGGGAAGGGAAGGTGAATGTGAAGGGGAGGGGAGGGGAGGGAAGGGAAGGTGAAAGTGAATGTGAAGGGGAGGGGAGGGGAGGGGAGGGGAATGGAGGGAACGGAAGGGAAGGGAAGGGAAGGGAGGGAAGGGGAGGGGAGGGGAGGGGAGGGAAGGTGAATGTGAAGGGGAGGGGAGGGGAGGGAAGGAAAGGGAAGGGAAGGGAAGGGAAGGGAAAGGGAAGGGAAGGAAGAGGAGGGGAGGGGAGGGGAGGGAAGGTGAATGTGAAGGGGAGGGGAGGGAAGGAAAGGGAAGGGAAGGGAAAGGAAGGGAAGTTAAGGGAAGGGAAGAGAAGGTGAAGGGAAGGGAGGGGAGGGGAGGGGAGGGAAGGGAAGGTGAAAGGAAGGGAAGGGAAGGGAAGGGAAGGGAAGGCAAGGGAAGGCAAGGGAAGGCAAGGGAAAGGAAGGGAAGGGAAGGGAAGGTGAAGGGAAGGGAAGGGAAGGGAAGGGAAGGGAAGGGAAGGGAAGGTGAAGGGAAGGGAGGGGAGGGGAGGGAAGGGAAGGGAAGGGAAGGTGAAGGGGAAGGGGAAGGGAGGGAAGGGAAGGGAAGGGAAGGGAAGGGAAGGGAAGGTGAAGGGAAGGGAAGGGAGGGGAGGGGAGGGGAGGGAAGGTGAAGGGAAGGGAAGGGAAGGGAAGGGAGGGGAGGGGAGGGGAGGGGAGGGAAGGGAAGGGAAGGGAAGGTGAAGGGAAAGGAAGGTGAAGGGAAGGGAAGGGAGGGGAGGGGAGGGAAGGTGAAGGGAAGGGAAAGGAAGGGGAGGGGAGGGAAGGGAAGGGAAGGGAATGGAAGGTGAAGGGAAGGGAGGGGAGGGGAGGGAAGGGAAGGGAAGGGAAGGGAAGGGAAGGGAAAGGAAGGGAAGTTAAGGGAAAGGAAGGGAAGGTGAAGGGAAGGGAAGGGAGGGGAGGGGAGGGAAGGTGAATGTGAAGGGGAGGGGAGGGGAGGGAAGGAAAGGGAAGGGAAGGGAAGGGAAGGGAAGGGAAGGGAAAGGAAGGGAAGTTAAGGGAAAGGAAGGGAAGGTGAAGGGAAGGGAAGGGAGGGGAGGGGAGGGAAGGGAAGGTGAAAGGAAGGGAAGGGAAGGGAAGGGAAGGGAAGGGAAGGGAAGGTGAACGTGAAGGGGAGGGGAGGGGAGGGAAAGGAAGGTGAAGGTGAATGTGAAGGGGAGGGGAGGGGAGGGGAACGGAGGGAAGGGAAGGGAAGGGAAGGGAAGGGAAGGGAAGGGAAGGTGAATGTGAAGGGGAGGGGAAGGAAGGGAAGGTGAATGTGAAGGGGAGGGGAAGGAAGGGAAGGGAAGGTGAAGGGGAAGGGGAAGGGAGGGAAGGGAAGGGAAGGGAAGGTGAAGGGAAGGGAAGGGAGGGGAAGGGAGGGAAGGGGAAGGGAAGGGAAGGGAAGGGAAGGGAGGGGAGGGGAGGGGAGGGGAGGGAAGGGAAGGGAAGGGAAGGGAAGGGAAGGTGAAGGGAAAGGAAGGTGAAGGGAAGGGAAGGGAGGGGAGGGGAGGGAAGGTGAAGGGAAGGGAAAGGAAGGGGAGGGGAGGGAAGGGAAGGGAAGGGAATGGAAGGTGAAAGGAAGGGAGGGGAGGGGAGGGAAGGGAAGGGAAGGGAAGGGAAGGGAAGGGAAGGGAAGGTGAAGGTGAAGGTGAAGGGAAGGTGAATGTGAAGGGGAAGGGAAGGGAGGGAAGGGAAGGGAAGGTGAAGGTGAAGGTGAAGGTGAAGGTGAAGGTGACGGTGAAGGGAAGGGAAGGTGAAGCTGCACACACCCTTCTGCTGCCCCTCCTCCCACCATCTTCCCCCCCTTTCAAGGCAGAACAATGGAATGACTCATCTCTGCAGAATCAAGAAGCTTCCGCAGACATGCTCCATGCTCAGACACACACATGTGCAGGCACACGTACATATAAGAAGCCTGGGCACTGTAGGAGTCCCGAACTTTGTGGGCCAATGGGAAACCTTCCCTGAGGCCAAACGGGACAGGTCCCTGTTACATGGTCCCACTGAAAATTGACTTCTTCTGGGTGGCTCAGATGGCACCTGTAAATCAATAGCTATTTTACTGTTACTGCTCCCTGTGGAATGAGAGCTCCATGGGAGGGGGGCTTCCTGCTGTCCACCCACAGCAACCCCAGAACCCTGCACAGTGGCAGGTCTCCCACGGTGGGCAACTTGCCCAGCTCACCTGGAACCCTCCCACCTTAGCTCTGAACGTCTCATGTCCCAGAAAACCCCTCGGCTCTGAACCCACCAGGAAGATCAATCTCCAATAGGTCATCAATGACTACTTGCTGTCTGGTTGAATTCATGCTTAGGGGATTGTGCCCCTGCTCTAGAGACGTTGAAAAAGAAACATGAACAGGAAACTCAGTGACAGCAGCACCTGTGAGGGGGTGAGCCCCAGTCCACTTAACTTCCCACGGCGGAGCCTTGAATCGTCATACACAGTTGTGCTGAGGATCCTCTTTCCACTTGGTGGTAGGCCCCCCAATCTGGCTCTGTTGTTTTGGGGAGGGGACTGGGGCCTGCAGACCAAAGCCCTGAGGTTGCAGAAAATTTCCGGGCAATTAACACCATCCATTCTCTATCCTCAGCAGATGAGAGAGTGATCATGGAGAAAAATGATGTGGGAAGAGCCAACGTTGTGGGTTTTATTAGAGTCAAAGTCTTCCATGTAATGTGGACTAGTGGACCAGCCCGGACATGCAGAATTATTTCTAATTCAGTTTCGGAAGTTGATTTGCCTGTATGAGAAGCTCTGCACATCTTCAGAGTGCTGACACACAAAACTCCGTGGTTTCCGCGGTTTCTCCGTGCAGAAACTAGGTTTCTGCAGACATTCATGGGTATTCGTGGGCACTGGTGGGCACTTATGGGTGCCCATGGCATATCGGACCTGGTAGAGGCTAAGGAGAGGCAGGGTTCCTTGAGGATCCTAAGGAAGTCTTGGCCACAGTCTCAGATTTCGTAAGTCCTCAGGGGATCTTACCGATCACACACAAAAGAAGTGGATTGAGAATTTTTACCAAGTGTGCTTCCAGCAGACAACAGGACACATGCCATGTGCACCCCAGTGGCCTTCGGGGGTGGTCACATGGAAAGGGCGCTCAGGATGATGCGGGTGCTGCTAGGCTTTAAAGAAAGGAAAAGTGCCAAGTGAAAGAGGAGTTTCCAGGTGGGAGAAGCTGCTGGAACAGAAGCCCAGAGAGTACAGCACAGTGGCAGGTGGAGGCTTGGGGAAGGAACAGCAGCTGGACAGAACAAAGGACAGAGTGGAAGGATGGGGATGGGGGGGTCCAGTCCCTCCCAAGCCCGGCCTCACTGTCCCACCCCCAGGCTCAGGCCTGTTGCCCCCACAGTACAGTCTGGGTGGCACTCACCGGGCCTTCCTGCCTGCCCCAAGTGGCAGACCCTCCTTTGGGGCTGGAGTTTGGGGGACCAATGAGGAGCATGGTGTGGGGCAGGTGCCAAGTGGGACAGTGGGACTGAGCGACTCCAGCTGGTTGGAAAGAAGATTAGACATGGCGCCACGTGGACCCTCCTGCAATTCCATCCACCCAGTCTGGCCCAGGATCCACGGCCCAGGGTTTGCCCAGCACGTTCTCTGTGTGGTCAAGCAGCAAAAGGACCTCCTGAAAGAGAAGGAGTCCGGACGGGGCCTCAGCTCCCCCTTACTTCCCAGGACATCAGGCTGAGCCATGAGTTAGGGCGAAAGTGCAGCCCCTCTCTGCCCTTGCCACCTGCACCACATGTGGATTGGGTAAGGAGAGAATAAGGTGGCCAACAATACCCACCACAAACCAGGTGGCTCGAAACAACAGGTGGCTCGAAACAACATTCTCTCCCAGTTCAGACCAGGAGTCTGAGATCCTGGTGTGGGCAGGGTTGGCCCCGCCTGGGGGCCCCGAGGGAGAGTCTGCTCCAGGCCTCTCGCCGCATCTGGGGGTTTGCTGGCCATCCTTGACATTTCTTGGCTACAGACACCACACCCCCATCTCTGGCCCCAGGTCACATAACCTGCTCTGTGTCTCTCCCCTACTTCTCAGGACATTGTTCACTGGATTAGAGCCCACCCTAAACCAGTTGATCTCATCTTGAGATCCTTAACTAATTTTACCTTCAAAGACCCTATTTCCAAATAAAGTCACATTTGGAGGTTCCCATTAAGCATGGATTTTGAGGAGACAAAATTCCACCCATTTTAGGGGCCCCCAACACTCTGGACCCCTTATCTCTGGTGCCTCATCAACCTCTCTCTCCCTAGAGGATCATTCCCATCTGCCTACAAACCTGCCTTAAAAGCTTTGTCCTAAAATAGTGATCACAAAACTACAGAACCCTTGACTGCGTATCTGTCTCACTATAGCCTTGCTCTCCCTCTCTTTTTAGCAAAGCTCCCCATTTCCCGTGTTCCCCACCACCCTGTCCACAGCCCCCACCTTCTCCCTCCCCGGCCACCCCAGTGAGCGCACATCAACAGCACCTTGAAAAGGCTCTCAGCAGGTTCATCAACCACATACACACCATCAACTCTGTCTGCTCATTTTACTCAACCTCTTGACACCATTTGACACAGTTGAGAGACCAAATACGCAAACAGACAACGGCCAGAGCACATATGATAGCAGAGCCCTGACCCACCGGCTCGGCAGTGGCTAGCCTAGAAGCTGAACCATAAACCCTACTGCCATCAGCCCAGCTGGTAAATGCAGCTTCCCCACTTTGTACCCCCTCTTCCAACCCAGCGCTAAACAGAGAAAGCCAAATGTGTTCCCCACACTAATAACACAGGATGCCCTGCTCCAGGCCAACAGCCTCCGTAAGGGCTCACCTGGAGCCTTTGTCTCTGTGAGCTCTGCCACTCCTCTGCCTGAACCTTCAGAAAGCAAGCTCTGAGTAAATACCCTCTGTGTGTTCTCACTGGGTGGTCTTTGTTTCCACTCAGTGGAGAGCCTTTCATTTATGAGATAATTCCTTCTTTGAGTATGCAAAGTCCCACATGCTTGACTTTCCATAACTCACCTGCTGCCCAGGAGAAGTCCCCTTTGCTGAATTCTCCTCAGCTCCTCCACATTTCAGTACTCTGAATGCAGCCCTTGTCTCTCTATGCACTGTCTGCTTTGATAGTCTCACCCATTCATAGGATGACATTTCTATAAGCCAGCCTGACCTACCCTCAGCTATAGAGTCACACGGCTTCCTCCTTTTCCCCAGGATGCATGCATTTGAATGTCAGACAGAAACCCTAAACCTTCACGGTTGCATTAGCCAACAGTGCCCACAGTAATGCTGCATACGTAACAAACTGCCCTCAGACTCTGAGGTTCACAGCCATCTGTGTGCATTCTCATGCTCCCAGATTCCTAGGTTGACTTGTTTGACTGGAATTAGATGGTCTCTCTGCTTCTCTACTTCATGTAGCTGGATTGACCCCAGGCTTTGGGGTAAGTGAAGTTCAACCACACGTGTTCATCCCAAGGCCTCGGCTGTGAGGGAAGCTTTTCTCATGGGTATGCCTAGAACACAAGAGGCCAATCCACACCAGCACTTTAAGCCCTCAGCTTGTGTTGTGTCAACCACTTTCCTTCAGTCAAATAAGCCTCATGGCCAAGCCTAATTGGATACCCTCTATTCACAGTGAAGGCAAGAGAAGCAAATATTTCCCAAGCAATAATCCAGAAAGCAAAGACATAATGATTGGTAAACTGTCTTGATGTCCAGAAAATATAATTGTATGTGGAGAATCCGAAGTCATACATAAATTACTAAAATTAATAAGTGAATTTAGCAAAGTTGCAGGATATAAGATTAATATACAAAGTAAATGCTATTTCTATGAACTTAACCACAAACAATTAAAAATTAGGTAAAAATACCCTCTACAATAGCATTAAACTTAACAAAAGATGGGTGGGACTTGTACATTTGAAACCATTCGTGACAGAAATTAAAGAAGGTCTAAATAAATGGAGAGATGTCACAGATTAGAAGGTCACAAATTATATTGCTAAGCATCCATTTATCTGTGGATTTAATGTGATTCTAATCAAATTCGCAGCAAGCTTTTTGGTAGAAATTGACAATCTGGTTTTAAATTTTGTATGGAAAATTTTAAATGCCAAGGTCAAATCACCAATGTGTTCTTGAAAAGAGAATAAAGGGGCGCCTGGGTGGCGCAGTCGGTTAGGCGTCCGACTTCAGCCAGGTCACGATCTCGCGGTCCGTGAGTTCGAGCCCCGCGTCGGGCTCTGGGCTGATGGCTCAGAGCCTGGAGCCTGTTTCCGAATCTGTGTCTCCATCTCTCTCTGCCCCTCCCCGTTCATGCTCTGTCTCTCTCTGTCCCAGAAATAAAATAAATGTTGAAAAAAAAAATTTTTTTTTTAAAAAAGAAAAGAGAATAAAGTTGGAGGATTTATTCAAAGACATACTGTAAAGTTACAGTAACTAAGACAACTAAGACAGTGTGGTATTGGCAACAAAATAAGAAGAAAATAGATCAACAGAACAGAGCAGTGACTCAAGAAATGTGTAGCCTGTGTGTGTGTAGATAGATGTATATGTGTATGTATGTGTATATGTAAATGTATGTGTGTGCATATGTGTGTGTACTAATTTTTTAAAAGGTACCACACAATTCTTTGGCAAAGGAACACGTTCTCAATAAATTTTGCCAACATAAGCAGATATCCACATAGAAATGAGAATAATTGACTCCCATCTGATATCATACACAGAAATTAACTTGAGATGGACCATAAACTTAAATGTAAAAGCTCAAATTGTGAAACTTCTAGGAGAAAACATGGGAGAAGATCTTTATAGTTTGGGGTGCACAAAATTCCTTCAGGACACAAAATTACACTACCCACTAACAACCACAAAAACTAACTCTGATTTTTTTTAAATTTTTTTTTTCAACGTTCATTTATTTTTGGGACAGAGAGAGACAGAGCATGAACAGGGGAGGGGCAGAGAGAGAGGGAGACACAGAATCGGAAACAGGCTCCAGGCTCCGAGCCATCAGCCCAGAGCCCGACGCGGGGCTCGAACTCACGGACCGCGAGATCGTGACCTGGCTGAAGTCGGACACTTAACCGACTGCGCCACCCAGGCGCCCCAAACTCTGATTTTTTTAAAAAAATCTAGGCCTTCCATTCATCAAAGGTCACTATTAAGAAAATGGAAAAATGAGCCCCACACTGAGAAAGAATCTTTCCAACACGTATGTCAGACAAAGAATGCAGACTTGGGATTCGTAAAGGACTCTGACAAATCAAGAATAAAGAGAGATGACTCCCGTCCAAATGTGTTAGATACCAGAACAAACAAAATAACCAAATGTATCATGAGCACAGGAAAAGTTGCTGGATATCACAGCCACTGGGGCACTGCAAATCACAACCACCATGAAGAACCCTACACATTCACCAGAATGGCCACAGTCATGATGCCTATCAGCCACAAGTGGTGGTGAGGGTGCCTCAACTGGAGAACATACCCATTTTCGGTGGGCATATCAAATGTTCAGACCACTTTGGAAAACTCCTCCACAGTTTCTTATATGACTCACCATACTCAACTCAGACCCAGCATTCCTACTCCCAGGCATAGCCAAGACCCATGAGTGTACATGTCCATCAAAAGACTTGTAAAAGAACCTATGTTCACAGCAGCTTGATTCATAATAGCAAAACCCTGGAAAGAACCCACATGATGCTCATCAGTGAGATAATAGATGAGCAAACTGTAGTATATCCATTCAAGGAATTCAACTCAGGACAAAAAAAAAGAGAGAGAGAGAGAGAGAAAGAGAGAGAACAAATTGCTGATGCATACAGCAACTTGGATGAATCTCAAAACCATTACATGGAATGAAGGAAAGCTAGCCGCAACTGAGTACAAACTGTGGTTCCATTCATATGAAGTTCAAGAGCAAACAAAACGAATCCATAGTGATGGAAGTCTGATCAATAGTTGCCTGCAGGGGTTGGGAGGCAAGGTTGACTGCAAAAGGGCAGGAGGAATCTTTCTGGGGTGATGAAAATGTTCTATATCTTGATTTGGGTAAGATGCAATTGTCAAAATCCAACTAACATTTTATGCACATTTTATGGTAGGCAGATTATGCCTCAATAAAGCACTGCTAAAATGACTTTAAACTTGGTGGTGATATGCAAAAAAAAAAAAAAAAAAAAAAAAAGAAAGAAAAAGAAAAGAAAAGAAAAGAAAAGAAAGAAAGAGAAAGAAACAAAGAGACAAAGAAAAAGAACTCAGGAAGGAATCATGGCAGCATGGAAGCTATTCCCTCCTTGAGCAATGAAACATTTTCGTAGCATGGTGTTAGGTGTCTCTCTGCATTATCTCATTTAACACTCACCCTAATCCCATGAAGCAGAAACTTTTTCCTGGGCCTGGAGAGGTTTGGCGACTTTCATAAGGTGCAAAATGGCAAAGCCAAAATATCAGGCAGGCATCCTAAACATAGAGTCCTTGGTCCTACATTCTCTCCCATATTCTGGTGCTTTCTATTTATTTGTGTAAAGCTCATAACCAAGGAAGATTACCATTATTATCCCATTCTCAAAGCAGGACAAGAGACTCAGAGAGTGACGGGGTGAACCCAAGCCATGGGAGGGCTTTTACTAACACCACCGTGTGTGGCTTCAGCCACACACGATAGGACTACTTGCCACCCAGCTCCGGGCTGCCATCCCAAAGACTGTGACTCCCGGGAACAGCCTTGACTGCTGGATGCAAACAGGAAAAGCCTCAGAAATTTTGAGGGGGCAGAATGTATCAGGGATCCCCAATGTAGAAAAGGTTATTTTCTGTGCAGCAACATTGCCGACATAACAGCTTCTAAGTAGCACCAGAAGCTTGCAGGTTATGCACTTACCTCTGGAGCCATTGGTCATCTAAGTGTTGGATGCTGAGCTCCCGCAGGGCTCCCTCTCCAGACTGGGAGCTCCAGCATTTCCGTGCTGCAGGGACCTAGGCAGCCTCCAGCAAATGTTCCCTGGAGGAATGCACGACCATGAGTATTAATGCTCCTTGTGGCTAGAGTGTCCAACCTGCTCTCATCTCAGAGGGACCAGTAGTTCTGAGCCCCCCCAGGGGGCAGGTAGCTTCCCACCTGGGCATGCAGCTAAACCACAGGGGCAGGAGAGGAGCTGCAGGGAAGCTGGGAGGCTGGGAGGCATCTGGAAGGGTGGGTTTCACAAGGAAGACAACAGCTGGCCCAGCTGCAAAGGTGAATTGAGGCAGAAGTGCAGTAGGGATGCCATGAAGGATAAATGGAATGGTGCATCTGTGTTCTTGTCAGGATGCATCCTCCAGCTGGGCTGGCTGCACGTCTCACCTGGGGCCCCAGCCAGAGGCCATCTGAGATTTGTCCAGGCAGCACCAACATCTCCTTCCCACTCTGGGATGGGCCACAGGGCGAGGCCAAGACCAAGGCTCCTTGGACACCCCCACCCACAGCCCCCTCTACCCACAAGTTGATTGAGAGGAAATGGCCTGGCCTGTGGAGTCTCAAAGGACACTTCTATTCCTTGTTCAGGACAGCTTTGACATGCACACCCATGGGGACACTCAGGGACAGGGAACAGTGTGGATACCAGTTCTTGAGGAGCCTTTGAATCTCATCTGGGCTATGAGAAGATAGTAGTCCTGGCCAGGTCCTAGCTGGGGGCTGTAAACCAGAACAGGATGCAAGGTTAGGGGTAGCAGTGTTCAGCTGATGAACATGTTCTATGATATGGCACTTGAGCACTCCATCAATGGCTAGTGAGCAGGGGATTTAACTGATCGTTTAATTTCATTAATCCAATTTTCGATTATGTGGCTACTGGCCACCATGTTGGATGAATTCCCTGGACCCTGGAATATTCACAAATGCTGCTGAGTGACCCCTCCTCTCAAGGGCTTTGACTTTGCCCATGGTCTCTGCTCTTCAGCCCAGGAGAACAACAGGCTGGTTTTGAAGATGTACAAGAACAAAAACCAAGTCTGGTCCCCTAGTGTGGTCATGGAGGTCTAGCTCCAAACGTCTCTGAGAAGCTGAGCCTAGGGTTGTGTTGGGGAGGGGGCTGTGGTGCCTTAGACAGGCCACCCAACCTCCATCCAGAGCGCCCTGTGCAGGCCTGGAAACCTGGGCCCCAGAGGGATGAGGACTTCCCTAGTTTCTGTAGTAAAAAGCAAGAAGTAAAACGCTGGATCCAGTCCTTCCCAGCTCTCCCAGCTGAGGCCAAGAGGTGGCAGTGAGGGCTGGACCAAACCTGAGATCCTTGCAGAGAGGCCTCTAAAACAAGTCCCACAGGGGAGCCTAAGAACCTGGGATGGGTCTGAACCCATCCAGAGCATGAACATCAGGCCTTGGCTGTGTGACAAAGACCCATGGCAGTGGCGCTGCAAGGGTGCCCACTCTCTAGTGTGAACGTCACCAGAAAGTGAGCAGGTGGCCCCACCAAGGAGCTGCCCCTCCTTCCTGCCTACAGATTCATCCCTTGAGG
This sequence comes from Leopardus geoffroyi, assembly GCF_018350155.1. Classification (NCBI taxonomy): domain Eukaryota; kingdom Metazoa; phylum Chordata; class Mammalia; order Carnivora; family Felidae; genus Leopardus; species Leopardus geoffroyi. The sequence continues at coordinate 2,531,030 of NC_059328.1, read as the reverse complement.
ACTCAGAGTCTGCAGGATGCACCCTGCCTTTTCTCTCACCAGATACCACAGGACCTGCAGCTATGACAGCAGAACAGGCCTTGTCTTTAGGGACCCCTTTTCAACCGAAATTTTCAATGACCTCTAAATGGCTTCCCTGTTCTCTCCATCACACATTCCTCTGGACAGACACCAACTCAGGAGAAGAAAATTTACTACAACATCCCCTCTGCTGCTGCCTTTTCCTCAAGCCCAGTCCTCTTGCCAATGGGGAGACAGGACGATTTTTTTCAAATTCGGGAAAGTCTCCAAAATCCTGGCATTGTATTCACAGAGCAGTTGGGGTAAGGGTGGTCCCCTCCAAGTTTACCCAATGTGCTCTTTGCAGCTCAGCATCCTGCCTCTGTTAAAAGGGCCCAGAGGAAGAGCAGCTTTGATCCATTATTCATGCCCCAGAGATGGGACTCCAGTTCAAAGCAAGAGAGACACAGACTTTGAAATGGTCATGCACCAGCTTGGCTCTCTGGGGAGGAAGTTCAGGCTGGCTGGGCTGAGTCACACTGGGGAAAAGAAATGTCAAGGTGGCTGCCAGCCTGGAGAGGGAATACAACAGCTTTGGTGACAGTAGAGAGGGCTCAGATTCAGCTGACTGTCCCTCTCTCTGCTTTGAAATGTCCAAACTATGGCCATCCCTGCAGAAGAAACACCAGCCATGTCTCGGCAGATTCCCCCCCGACACATTAATTTTGATGAGTGAATTTTATTCTGCATCCTTTTTCTGCCCCAGACCCTTTTCTCCTCCAGAGCCACATCCTGATTCCGGCTCCAAGCCCAAAGTTAGCCTCCATTAAGGGCAATCTGTGCATGGGTATTTCCTTTTACCCAAATAAACACTCCTGGTTCACATCACCTCCTCAGTCATGTGCTGGTGGATATTCCTCATCTCTGCACTTGGGACAGGACAGCAGCCTCAGTGACGGAGAGCCCTGGGGCTATGGTGGGCTCCCCAGCTCAACAGAGACTACATACAAAGGGCTTCTCCTTGTAAATGATCCTGCAGTCCCAGTGACACCCAAGGCCCTGTATTAGCAACTATTCAGCAGAGCCCATGGGGGTGAGAGGGGAAAAGCATCAGGCACAACCCAGAAGAGAGTGTGGAATCTGGGAAGAGGGCACAGATCAGGAAGGGAGGACACACAGGGTGGCTTAGCATCCTTCTGTCTGCATGGAGGGGCTTGGAAGCCTTGGGGAGTTTATGCCACAAAGGAAACGAAAGCTCACCACCCCTGAAGGGGATGCTTCCTCCTCTGGGACCCTGGGGGTGGGTCGAGGTGTGCTGATCCTTGGCCTCCTGTCAGGAAAATCTCTGTGTTCAGAAGCTCCCACCTGGGGGGACCTCACGTGGATGAGCAGAATATTTTGAGCTCTGGTGAAGGAAGGGCATATACCAGCTCAGTGAACTTAGTAAAGAAGAACCTCCCACACCCTACGCACCACACTGCTGTGCCATGCCTTCATTGCTTGGGAACTGAGCCCAGTGCAGATGGGGAGGGGAACCCACTGTTCCCCATGGCACGTGTGCTGACAGTTAAGCAAAAGGTAGGGGGAGGATGTTTAAGCACTGAGCTGATAATGTGTGCAATCAGTCCACCCAGACAGAAGAGTAGGAGAAAAGCACTGCACTTGAAGAAGGAAACTGTGTTCGCTGGTCTCGAATTGTGATGCTAAGCTGGTCTTCGAAAGGGAGAGAGAGAGGGGGAGAAAGGTCAGCTAAGAATTAATGGACTGCAAGAAGCCCAGCAAAGCCTGTGCATGAAGAAGAAGTCAAGGCTGCAGCCATTGGGTTAAATGGAAACCCAGCAGAAGTAGGTCAGGAGGGAGGAGCACAAGTGTACGTGGGGGAGAAATAAACACTCACACTGGGTAATGCACAGCCTCCCCAGCCAGTCCGTAGCCTCAGCAGCCACTGCACCCTGACCGCCACCCTGCATTCTGCAAAGAGCAGGGGGGCACCCTCCACCCTGGGCCAGGGACTGGCTGCGGCAACTGAACCTTGCTGCAGGTGTTACAGTCCCCCTAACTTGTGAAGGGCAGCAGAACAGGCAACCCCAAAATATGCCACTTTGGCATAAGGATTATTCTGAGCTGAAGACAATTGAGAAGAAGCAGGTACAAGATAAACTCCCTGCCCTCTCTCTGTCTGCCCAGAAGCAGGACATAAATTTGTGAAGGCGTCCCCCTCCCCCTCTCTACCAGGAGGAGCAGAAGTTAATCACTGGCACAGAGTAATCACTGGAGACAATGCCAGACCCTGATCAGCACCAGAGACAGCACCAGAAGCAGCTCCACAACCAACCTTACTACAATCCCTTGTCCACCTTTATCCCCCATGTACTGGCCTTCCCACAATTTGCCATGCTAGAGACTGAAAGCCCTCTTGATTTTTCTTGTCACTGCTCAACAAATCTGTTGTTCTTTGTTAACATGCTCTATAAGCCTGAGTTCTAACCATGCCTTTGAGTTATTCTCCCTGAGGTTTTCCATGTGTGTGTAGGATCCACATGTTACTAAATTTCTGTTTTTTCTCTGCTTATTCTGTCTTCGTCAGTGTAATTTGCAGGTCCCCAGCAATGAATCTGAGGTGGGTAGATGGGAAAAAAATTTTTTTCCTCCCAGGTACTTGCTGCCAGCTGTTTTCACCATCTAGCCTAAAATTCAGTTCTATCCAGTGGTGACTCCATGATTCTGGGCCAGGCACTATGCTGAGCCCCAGGGCATAAGAAATAATTTAACATGGACTATGCCTCATGTTCAGACCTCACAGCCTGTCAGGGGAGAAAGACAACTAAAGTGTATGAGCAATGATGGGGCTGCAGGGTGGGATGCACCCAGCCCCTGTGAAGGACAGGACACACATGTGGACCTGAGTTGGCTTCTCATTGAGTCTCCAGGAGCCTCTGCTTACCCACCTGTAATGGGACTGTAATGTGCACCTCATAACACATTGAAGGTCCCAGTGCCTGGCAAAGAGTAAGCATTTGTATTAGTCAGGGAGGGCTGGGTTGAGCTGTGTAACAAACAAACCAAAAGTCTCGGTGGCGTCAACTACAAAGATTTATTTCACACCATTTGTTCACTGCAAGTCCACTGGGTAGGGGTCCTGCTCTGCCAACAGAATAGCCACTCTCTAGGATGCTGCTAGCCACTGTGGCCAAGGGAAGCAGAGAGCAAGTAAATCACACACTGGCTCTTCAAGTTTCCCCCTGGAGCTAAGCCATGTCCCCTCCACTCACACACTACTGGCCAAAGTCACATGGCCACACCATACTCCAATGAGGCAGGGAAGCACAATCAGCACGTGGCATAGGAAGTGCAGGGGGCAGTGTAAGTGGGAGGTACCAGCCCTGTACTTAGAGGTGGGGCTGGCAGCATTGCTGATGGGGGTGGGGGTGCGGCTGGCCTTCAGGGATGTCACCTTGAATGCAGACAGAGGTCCGGCCATGTGGCCATCCTTTCAACAAATGCCCTTGAGGGTCTGCTCAGTGCCAGGCACTGGTGGAAGCTGGGATAATAGCCATGGACAAGCAAACAACACAGTAATCCTGTTCTCATGGGCAGCTCAGGTTCTGGCTGAGGATATACATGATACGTGCTCCACGTACTTGGACTATATAGGGCAGCACAGTCCAGCAGGACTTCCTGGGACAATGGAAACACTCTCTACCTGTGTTGCACATTTGGCCGCAGAGCACCTGAAATGTGGCCAGTGGAAAGAGGAACTAGAATTGCTTGTTCTATTCAAGTGTAACTCACTTAAATTTAAGTAGGCACATGGGACCAGTGGCCACCATGCTGGACGGCACAGATAGAGAGTACATGTGAAGCAGGGGACAAGGCTTGTGGGTGGTCTAAGCAATGTTGTCGTTGGAGTGCAGGGCCCAAGGAAGGGGCGATTAAATAGGGACCCAGAGGCAGTAAAGACCAGACCATGTAGATATCGGTATAAAGAGCACTCCAGGCAGAGGGAAGGTGAGTGAGTGCAAAGGCCCTGAGGCAGGAGTATAGCTGACATACTCAAGTAAGAGTGCAGAGACCAATGAGGAGCAGCGGGAAGGAATAAGGCATGGTAGGCAGGGAGGGCACAGGGAAAGGGGCTGTGCTCAGCTGAATGATGTCCCCCAGGGACGTCCCTCTCCTGTGACTATGTTCCTTACTTGGCGAAAGAGGTTGGCAGATGTGATTAGATTAAAGGGTTTGGGGATGGGGAGATCTCCTGGATTATGCAGGTGGTCTCAGCGGAGTAACAAGGGTCCTCGTAAGAGGGAGGCGGTGGGGGGGGCCAGCATCGGAGAAGTAGAAGGTGGGCAGGGAGATTCGAAGATGGCGGAGGGGCTGCAAACCAAGGAATGCAGACGCCTGCACAAACTGTGCTCTCGCCTAGAGCTTCCAGAAGGAACCAAGCCTGCCACACCTCGATGGTAGCACTTCTGACCCCAGCACTGAGAAATCATCAACCCGTGCACTCCTGAGCCACTAACTTTGCCGCAGTCTGTTACGCAGCCCTAGGAGGTTCTGCAGCCCACCGGCCAGGCTGCCTATTGGCTCTTGCTCTGAGAGAGACGGCCACCTCAGACATCTCAGGCAGTGGGTGCAAGATAGCTGGGGAATGGAGCGGGGGCCACTGGGGGTGAGAGTGGCCTCTCACCCGCAAACTTCAGACCCAGTAAAGGCAGGTGGTCTCCGGGAAGCCCCTCCAGACAACATGAGTGGCCACGGGGCCCTCACTGCAGCCAGCAGACAGAAGACCCATCACACTGCCCCCGTGAGAGGTTCTGCCACCAGGAGACAGGGTTCCCAGGGTTCTCAGCAGGGACATGCTCTGACCCAGCCTCTGTGCTTCTCCCCCACCACAACTTAGGTGGTGACAAGGGCGAGGCCAGGATGCTGCAGGGACCCCAGCTGACCCGAGGGGACAGCCCCTGTGGCATCCTCCCTGCCTGGGATGAGATGTCTGGGTGCCCCTGCCCTGCCCCTGCCCTGCCTCCACCAGGCACTGCCGCTGAGACTGATGAACAAGTGGGCCCTTGGGAGCAGGTCCAGGTGCAGAGTTCATGACCAACATGTTTTCTGGATTCCGCACGGTTCAAACGCGTTCACCCTGGATCCCACTGGGCTCCAACCTGTCCCTCCATTTTCCCTTCACCTGCACCCTTCTGGGGACTCACTGACCCTCACCTGTACTACTTGACTACTTGAGCAGCTGACTCTTCTCCCGCTCGGGTCCACACTTCCCCTGGGACGCTCATGCTTGCCAGCTGCCAGCCCACCAAGCCTGAGCCTGGCATTCAGGGTCCTGCACAGCCAGGTCCTAGCATCCGCTTAATCAGTCATCCATTCACACCCCCCCACACACACACTCATTCTCTAAGTATTTACAGAGCTCACGGTGGGCACCCAGCCCAGAGTCAGGGCCTAGAAGGACTGTTAGCCCAAGAGAGAGTCCAGGACCCCTGGGATATCAGAAGTTGGTAACAAAAATGGTACCTGGTTGGCACTTACAGGTCTGGTGGAAAATGCCACAGTAGAATTCCACGAGAGGGGAAATGATGGGCCCTGGGAGGTGAAGGTGGGCACAGGAATTCTTGGTCGGGAAACAAGGAGGCATCTGAAGAAGGCATCTAAAGCAGAGGCTTCCTAGGGGAAGGCTGGTGTCCCCGTGATCCTGGTGCAAAGTGAGCCTTCAGTCTACCTCTCTGCGCACCCATCATGGCTGGAGGCCCACACCAGGGATGGGGGAGAAGTTTGCAGGCCTTCTCAGCATGCAGCCACCGTCCAGAAGCAGGAGGAAGAGGAAGGCTGGCTCCCACCTGATCAGAGCTGGGCCCCCCACCCTGAAGCTCCCTTCCTGCCTGCAGTCAGTGCCCAGCTGGGGCCACGATGCTGTCTCAGAGCCCAGCACAGTCCAGAGCACGGCAGCAGCCCTCCAGAGTTCCTGCCCCTTCCTGGTATCGCCCCTCCCCCGTGGGAGAAAGGACTGGGGCCAGCAGGTGATGCCCGAGGGTGGTGAAGAGGGACGGGCCATCGCTCTGGCCCTGGGGACCCCCGGGGTGGTGGGCAGTGTCCTTTCTGTACCTCCTAACTCAGCTGACCATGTTCTCAAGATTTCGACAGGCAGTCGACAGGTTCCCAGTTAGAATATGGATCTTTCTCTGGGCCCTGGGACAAGACACTCAAGGGTCGACAAATGTGCGTGTGTGACGTCCAATGACATCACATCTCAGGCTGCTCGGTTGCAGCAGAGTTCCTGAAAAACCTCAAAAAGAAAAGCCATGTTTCTCCTAAAAGTAATTATTTGGTCAAAGAAGAGAGAGGCCCATCTTTGACCGTGTCACTGAGGACGCCTGGGAGGAGGTGAACCCACAGGCCTGTGCTCCCTGGATCACCCTCCACCTCCAGATCATGCCCTCCTTTCCCATGAACAGGGCTGTCCGGGGGGTGGGGGTGGGGGGACTCTGTCCAGGACAAGGCTCTGCCTCAAGCCCAGGGAGCAAGGCTGGGCTGGCAACTCCCAGCGAAACCAGCTCAGATCCCCGGCACGTGTGAGGCCAGCATCCATGGGCCGATCTGGCTCCAGCCGCATTCTGAGCCCCACCGACAGCCCAAATAAACGCACGAGACAGCACACTCGGTCGGCAGCTGATGGATAGGAGAGGCCGCAGATCCATGCAGCGGGGGCGTGCCCGGTGCACCTGTGCCTCAGAGGCCCTCCTTGTGGCTTTTGTCCCGACTCGGCCAGAAAGGCCAGCGGGCTGGAAAGATGTTGCACGCCCGGCTTCCCATGAACGACGAGTCCCCGTTCCCCTCCACTTAAAAGTACACATCTATCTGATAACGAATTACCTATTTGTTTCAGGGGAGGCCTCCCTCATATTTCTCCAAAACCCAGGGTCCCTGGCGGCATGCGCCGGGTAAGATTCTATTTCTTCTGCAAACAGTCGGCTCTGCTTCTGTGGCCTGACTTCAGTCTGTGTCCGGCACTCGGGAGCCATTCAGTGCCTCTGTGTGGAATGAACGAATGAATCAATCAATTTAGTGCAATTCAGTCCCTGGTAGGACTGGGAGGGACCTGAGCAGGAGGAGGGGGGGCTGGGATTTCCCCTCCAGGATCCACTGCTCGCCAAAGGGTAAGAAGGTCCTTCAAAGCCAGACAGGACTCTGGGGAAGGTCACCTGCCGGGGAGTCAGGTCGAGGGGCGGGGGCGGCCAGGGACGCGGCACATACACATCCTGAGGAGCCACTTATTAGCTCTGTGGGAGCAGGCAGCTCATTGAACCTTTCTGAGCCTCAGTTTCCTCATCTGTGAAGGGGGTATAAATACCCATTTCTTAGTGTTGTAGCACAAAAGAAGTGAGTTGATGTATCAGAAACTCCTGGCTTATGATAAATTCTCTGTAAAAGGAAGACTGTGATATTCTATCCCCTCGACCCACAGTGTCCACCTCCCATCCTGTATTAGCCCACTCACCCTGCCTTGCCCGTTCCTTCCACAGAAACACAGTAAAGGCCCACGCCCACCCCTTCCCTCCCCGCCTCTGCCTCCTGGGCGACCCTGGTGCCTCCCTGCATAGCTCTGCCGGGGGTGGGTGGTGTGCTTCCTGATTCTGGGGCTCTGTGAGTCCTCTGTGAGGACTTCCTCCTCCACATCTGTGTGTCCTGCCGTCCGTGGTTAAAACACAGCCCGGGCACTGTCACCACACACCTCCCCCCAGCTTCCTCACCAGCACGTCTAGCTGGAGACACCTTGCAGGAAGGTCGGGATGGGCACGATGAACTGTGGGCTTCTTTCTGGAAGGCAGAAGGAGGCAGGGAGGGCACCGGCTTGTGCCGCCCGGGGCTGGAAGCAGGGTCCTAGTAGGCAGAGCCCTACTTGGAAGCCCTGACTGAGTCTCTCCCCCCACCGCCCCCACCTTCCCATGCACTGGTCTCTCCTCCCCCACCTGACACTGAGACATGGGCTTCAGTAGCAGCCAAAATAACAGCAAAGTGGTAATGACTTGTTTACGATGCCCTGTTCATGTCAGGCTCCTGTGTTTTTTTTTTTTTTCCAGAAGATACTAATTCAAAAATAAAGCCCCAGGTGAAAGGATTTACCACAAAAGATAGAGAATAAAATGCTCTTGGCTGGCGTGTGTGTTAACTTTTTTCTCTTTCACACCCAGCTAGGGCTATTAGGGCAGGGAAACGTGAGCCAGAAGAAACGGTTCCGATCTTGGGTCTGGGGTCCCAGCTCATGGGTCTGGGACACAAGTCACAGTCCTCACTCCCTCACCAGATCAGCCCTCAGGGGTCAGGTCCTGGGTCAGGGGTGACTCCTGCCCCTGCTGAGTCCCAGCCAAGTGGGACGGGCGATCTTTGCCAGGTGAGGACGCTGGACCGAGCATCTGAAAAGCTCCAGGAGTACAGGTGGCCCAGAATAAGGCCCTTTCTCCAGCATCATTCTGTGGCTGTCCCACCTCCTCCCTAACCCTCCAGGACCACAAAGAAAGAGAGGCACTGTTTTCTTAAAGGCTGCTTCACACAATGGGGGCGCCTGGATGGTTTAGTCACTTAAGGGTCTGACTCATGATTTTGGCTCAGGTCATGATCTCATGGTTGGTGAGTTCGAGTCCCACGTAGGGTTCTGTGCTGACAGTGCAAAGCCTGCTTGGGATTCTCTCTGGTTCCATCTCTGCCCCTCCCCTGCTTTTGTGCACTCTCTCTCTCTCTCTCAAAATAAATAAATAAACTTTAAAAAAAAGTGCTTCACACAATGGGAGGAACTTAGCAGCGTGGGGCTGTTATCCAAGCATGTTTGATCACCGCACTTCCACAAAAACAATCACCTGGAAAACACAAGAGCTGAAAATCAATCAATGTATTTATTGCCTCTAAGAGCATCTGTTGTGGAAACAAACCCTCTGGAGATAAGAGGTTGGGGTGTGTGTAATGCCGGATGGACTCTCTGCACTGGCCCAACCATCCTCGTGGATGTTGAAAATCGTGAGGAATAATGAGTCTGATTTGGCCTTTTGGAATAGCCTTCAACACCTAATTGCAGGTTTTATTTATTTCCCCTGACGCTTACTTAGAATGTTGCCTTCAGCTCATGATCCCCGTAAAATTCTCTGCAGGGCAAGTTCGTTACTGTAATTTGGGGAAACTTTTGTTCAATAACATCACTATTTTCATGTAGAGGCAGACCCTGGGTGAAAAACAGCTGGAGTTCCCTCTCTACTCCTTTTTTTGGGGGGGGGGGGTGGTAACTAAGTGGTCCAGTCCCAGGAAAATGCACACACAGAGAGCCTCCCTCCCACTGTCATGCAAAAGTCATAACCAACACCAACCCTCCACCTCACTTTTTGCTACTTCACTGATTAAGGTTCAGCAGCAAATACAGCTAATCTGGTTGGTTGTTTAGAACTCAGAACACCATCCCCATGGAGGCTGAGTATAGCTGGATGGGTCCTGGGTCTGGTCCCTGAAGGCTAGAGGATCCACCAGTGGGATTAGCCTGGAGCTGTCAGCTCTGCTTCAGAGGGAGCTCACTTCCTTCATCTTCAAGAGAGGAAGGAGGACCTTTTTCTCAAGAACATCTGGCCCAGTAGGGCCATTTTTACTGTCCTGGGCCCATACCCTTAAGGTCACTATGTCTGCATGCCCAGAGACTCTTCCCCTGATGTTCTGAATCGAACTGTCAAAGGCAGTCATTATTGGAGGCAACATTTGGGTGAATTCAGAAGGCAGTCATGCAAAGGCCAGAGGCTGGCTGACCCTGGTGGATGGATAGATGGATAGACAGGCTAGTGGATAGATGGGATGAATAATGGATGAGTGGATAAATGGATGGATAAGTTAATGAATGCATAGATGAATGGATGGATGGTGGATAGATGGATGGATGGATGGATAAGTGGATGGATTCATGGATAAAAGGAGGGATGGATGGACCAAGGTTGGAGGGATGGAAGGATGGATGGATGGATGATAGATGGGTGAATGAATGAATGGATGGATGGATGAGTGGATGGACGAATGGATGGACGGATGGATGGATGGATGATGGATGATAGATGGATGATAGATAGGTGGATGAATGGATGGATAGATGGATGGATGGATGAATGGATGGATGAATAGATGAATAAAAGGATGGATAAGTGGATGAATAGATGGATGGATGAATAAAAGGATGGATGGATGGATGGATGAATTGGTGGATGGATGGGTGGATAAGTGGATGGATTCATGGATAAAAGGATGGATGGAAGGACCAAGGTTGGATGGATGGAAGGATGGATGGATGGATGGATGGATGATAGATGGATGGATGAACAGATGGATGGATGGATGAATGAACCAATAATAAGAGCTAATCCTCATAGTGCTTACTCTGAATCAGGGGTTGGACTCAGAGCTTCACACACCTATCTTCACAAAAACCTTCTGAAGGGGACACAATTATGAGCCTATTTTATAATTTGAGGAGCTCAGAGAGGTAAGGCAATGCTCCCAGGATCTCAGGACAAGATTATTGATGAAGCAATGAGACCATGGAGGAATTCAGCAGATTTCACTTCTGTTCCCTGCCCCTGTCTCAGGGACACCATCCAGGTGATTTCTTGAGAGGCATCACCTTCATGAGATTCACTGTGAAATGAGGAAGGGTGCTGGACAAGCCATGTAAGGAGGTGGAAGCCTGCCACAGAGGGAGAGGCCACTGTCTGTCCTGGACTCCACTGAGAGTCAACCTGTCTTGAAATCAGTAAACAGCAGCACTGAGGCAGTGGGAGTGGGTAGGGGTGGCGCTCATGGTGACAGATGGACTTTAGAAACAAAGAGCACGACAAGGGGGCCACCCCTGTTGGTCAGAGCGTGGCGGGCACAAGTGGGAGCTCTGGGACCGGGGGCTGCAGGAGCAGAATGGGGGCAGCTGTGAGGATGCCAGGCCCCAAGACAGACAGGGTCTGCACCTGCACCAAGCTTGCAGCAGGGATGAGGAGAAGACACAAAACAAAATTGATCCCCTGGCCCACCCAGACCCAGACCCCCAACCCGTCCCATTTACGCAGGACTTTTCCGGTTATAAAGTCCCACATCTGAGGGTTTGCCTGGGACTGACCCAGTTTCAAAACCAAAAGGTCTATGTCCCAGAAACCCCCTTAATTCTGAGCAAACCAGGACAGTTGGTCACCCTGCCAGGTCCCCACCCGGAGAAGGGCATTTGGGTCTTAAAGGCCCAGGCAAGGAGGTGAGACTTTGCAGAGAAGCATCGTAAACCATCCCTGGACTAGAAGCCAGCCCCAAACCCCTGCCTCAGGGAAATATGCTTGAGGTTCTCTGCTCCTCCGAGTGACACCTGTCCTGGCTGACAAGCTGTGACCTGCAGTGGTCACCTAAGTCCCAGGAGGCTGGCAAAGTTCACCTGCACGGTTTTCCTGTGTGCTGCTGCTGTCAGTGCTCTCTTTTTCATGTGTGGGAGCATCTCTTCATATTCTGTGAAATGGCTGCTGTGGATCTCTTGTGAAACCCTGAAACGTTCCCCCTGGGCTCCTGCATCTGGGAGCATAGCCCTGACCATGGCTGATGGCTCAGCTCTGGCAGCCGGGGCGGAACCTGGGATACAGCCCTTTGCTGCTGTGGGGAAAAGGCAGCCGGGGATGGGAGGTGGGGGCGGTCCTGGAGTTTCTGCTTCAGCGCGCTCCCTCCCTGTCTGTGGTTACACAGCTTCCACCGGAGGAGAAAAGTTCACTAAGTTTTCCTATTATCTCACTGATCCAGACCTGGGAAAAGAATGAGCAAAATGTCTGATTTAGAGAATTGTTTTCATTAGCACTTTGAGACAACAGGCCAGATGATGAGCTGGTAGGGAGGTCAACAAAACATTTTATCCACACAGCCCTGCATGGGGCCTCTTTAAGAACCTGGAGGTGAACTCCACTGAGGAAAGCCGGATGATCCATTTAGTCAGTCTGATTTTGGCCTTTGAGAAATTTCCAAGCATGTCAGGTGCTGGAGCAGGAAGAGAAGGGAGTTTGGACGTCTTCTAAAAAATAAGGTTTCTATTTTACTCTTCATTTCTTTCTATGTTTTCATCCTTTGACCACATAGATCTTGGCCTTTGACCCAATTATAGCCTCCCATGGGTTCCCAGGCTCTGTCCCACCCAGACTCTTCCCAGGTCTGGCAGTGATGTCCTCAGTTCTCCTGATAATTAAGGAACCATTTTCTGCTGGAACTTGCTTCCCAAGGTCTTTTGTCATCAGCACCATGGGGCAGACTGTCAGCCTCCCTGTCGTGGAGGCCAGGTGCCTGTTACCATGGGTGGCACTGAATTCCCAGGACAGCCTTGAGTGACACTGAATTCCCAGGACAGCCCTGGGTGCCACTGAATTCCCAGGACAGCCCTGGGTGCCACTGAATTCCCAGGACAGCCCTGGATACCACTGAATTCCCAGGACATCCCTGGGTGCCACTGAGTTCCCAGGACAGCCCTGGGTTGCAGATGAGCAGGCAGGGCCCAGAGAGGCCAAGCAGCCTGACAAAGCCCACACAGTTGAGAAGCTGTAAAACCAACAAACGTGCCTGAACCTGGAGCCCGTGCACTTGACCACTGCTCTGCTCGGCTTTCTAAAAACCTAGATAGAGCAAGTTAGCACCCAGTAAGATTGCATTCGACACTGGAATGGAACAGGATAGATGTTTGGAGTTAGAAGGGGTCAGAGACATCCTGTTTTATGTTCTGTCGGTTAATTCATCAACCATTTATTGGGTAGGGAACAGGAGACACAAACATGAACTTTAGAAAACTCTGGTTTTGAGAAGCCCCCAGAACACCAAGGGAGGCAAAGGTAAGCAGCAGACCACAGAGCAGTGGCCCATGTGTGAGGGATGGGGACAGAGTGCTTTAGCAGCTCAGATGCCAGCAGCAAAGAGGATGTCACTGAGGGGCCTGCCCTCCGGGCTGGGCTGAAAACAAAGTCATTGGCAAAGGAGAAAGGAGACAGACGTTTCAGGAAGAGACCCCCAAATGCGGGAGAGTCGGCATGTTCTAGAAATGGGGAGAGGGGGGAAAGTTGGAGGACGTGGATCCGGCAAGACAATCATTTATTCATGGCCCTGATAAGAGTGTGAAAGAGAAGAAAAATCTTCAGCCTCATAAGCATCTTTCATGATTGCATATTTAGCTAATTCTAGTTACATGCTTGGCTAGAATGATAATTTTAGCTGACTGATGACACAAAACGTGTCACAGACAATAATTACTCTACCCTTGATAGGCTTTCGTGGAAAATCCGTGTTCTGCAAACAACACAGTGTAAGACAATCTGCACGGTTCCTAAGAGGGCAGTCTCTGGCGGACAGTTCACAGACCCCGATACCTGCTCCCGGTCACATCCTTCATCTCGATGCTTTAAAACATCAAAATTAAATAACCCAACTGCATCAATTTTCCTTTTCTTTCAGAAGAAGGTCGCACAGTGCACTAAATATTCTAGGTAAATACTCGTAAGAACAATCACACCTATCCTTTTTTGAGCACACTCTAGAAGTCAGAGCTGTACTTAGTATGTTCTTTTTCTACACATGTAAACACATGCGTTCTGCAAGTGTAAGGTAGGCAAATTATAATTATTTTTACAGTTACCAAAGGGAAAGTTATTGAGCTTCTCAGAGCCACACTATCACACAGCTCAGAAGTAGCAAGAACAAAATTTGAGCCTGCACATCAGATGACCCACTGCAGATCCAGGACGCGCACACGTTGCTAGCGGAGTGGGCACCTCCACGAACACTCCAGAAGAGTGTCTCTCAGAACCCGTCACAAGTAAACATACTCTCACCCTGGGACTTTGGGATTCCATTTCTTGGCAAACACCTAAGAAAAATGAATACGAAAGAAACGTATCGGAATGTTCATAGCACCTTTACCATAATAATGAAAACCTGGAAGTAAGTTACATGTCCCAACAACAGTAGAATAGATAAAGAAATTGTGCTATAGTCATGCAACGAAATTCTGGGACAACAATGAAAAGAAATGAGGTACTACTATATGCAAAAACATGAATGAATCTCATGTGCATAATGTTGAGCAAAAAAAAAAAAGACAGGCAAAGAAGTAATACTGCATGGTTCATTGAAATGACATTCAGAAACAAACAAAACTATTATATGTTGGTCAAGAGACATTATTCTGAGGGATAATGATGGGAAGTAGGCATGAGGGAGGCTTCTGGGGTGCAGGTAATGCTCCATCTCTTGATCTTGGTGGTGGTTACATAGGTATGCTTATTTTGTAAGACCTCAACAAGATGTACATTTAAAATTTATACAATTCACGATATGTAGTTGTACTCTAATACAAACATTTGCAAACAAAACAATGCAAAAAAACTATAATGAAATTTAACACTTCCTAATACAAAAGACCCAGTAGACTTCTACAGTGTCATTGCTGAACACACTGTCTACCCTTATCATTCACTCAGCAAAGTTTTGTGGAGGGCTACGATGCATCAGCCCCATGCTAGGTGCCCTGATGCAGCACTGACTTTTCTTTGGGATTAATATCCTATGACACACGTTGTGGAAGGCAAAAAGATTGGACTGACTTTATCTTGGTTTCAAAATATCTATTTATCACTTATATAGCATGTGTATTTTAAAGTTCAATCTCCTATTTTGAAGCTTTCAATATCCAACAGTTTAATTTATTCTATACAGAGAGAAGGCCCATCAAAATACAAAATATACTTCAACACTTAAGAAAGAAATCATTACCACCATCATCATCACTATCATCATCACCATCATCACCACCATCACCATCATTACCAGAACCAGCATCACCAGCACCAGCATCACCAGCATCACCATCACCATCATCACTAGCATCACCATCATCACCACCATCACCGTCATCATCGCCATCACCATCATCATCACCACCATCACCATCATCACCATCATCACCATCATCATCATCATCACCATCATCATCACCACCACCATCATCATCACCACCACCATCATCACCATCATTGCCATCATCATCACCTTCACCATCACCATCACCATCACCATCACAGTAAATTAGAGACATATTTTACACCATTTCCCAAAGGTTTCCTGTAGGATTAAGCTCCAGACACCCATTGATAATGGACCCTTGGTAATGCCTTCCTTACCCTTTATCAGTTGCCCATATTCCTCCCAGATAAACAACTTGAACTTGAATTATTGCCTCCAGATCTGCTTCTGGGGACCACCTAAACAAAGAGAGTACTCTGAAGGTCATTGTGAGGTTTAAATGAGGGAAACTGGGTAAAGTCTGACACATAGGAGACAGTAAATCTTAAGTTCAGGTGTCTTGAGAAGTTGTTGAGTTCTTGACTTTAAGGAAACAAGTTGTTGCAAGCACTGCTAGAATTGATAGTGCTGTAAGCAGAAGGCTTGGAAATACTTTCTTATATAATAGCTGATCTGTTTTCTCAGCAAATTCATCACTTCCTCACCCCAGCCTAGGGCCCCCAGGAAGAAGCGTGTGGTCTTACTGATTTTGTATCCTGGGCACCTGGCAGGGATGCTTATTAAGTAGTAAGTCAACACATTTGACTGTTAGGCAGCAGTTTCAGACATCCCTTCTACCAGTCCAGTGACAAAGGAAGAGAATCTGGACCAGACATCTGGGACCTATTCTCCTGTGGGGCCTTGAGCTTATCATTTGGCTTCTCTGGCCATCCCATGACTCCTCACCTCTACAATGGTAATTGCAGTAGTGAATGTTAACCTACTGCTAATACCATCATATCCCCCCAGCACTGCTCTGCCCACACCATGTGCATAGTCACATTATAGTAATAGAATTCCCTCACAGGATGCTTGGGCATCTTGCAGATTTCTGTACCGTGTTAAGGAGTTGAGATATTAAACTATTTCACCCAACATCAATTGCTCCTGTTTCTGAAATTCTATTTCATCTGAGTCCATTTTAAACGAACCAAAAAATATTTATGCAGCGCTTTGTGCCTCAGATACTATACCCGGAGCTGTAGCTGCTCCTAAGAAGGATAAGGCAGGAATCCCTGGCACCAAAGGATATGCCGTCTACTTGGGATGCTGCTGATTGAGGTTAATAGAATCTGTGCGCAGAGAAGTCATTAGAGAGGCATCTATACGCAAGAATCAAGAAAGCGGGACTGCTTTGGGCCATTTGTAAGGCTGGATACACAAGTCACTTCCCCAAATGCAGTTAATTCTCTGTTATGTCTACATCTCTCTCTCTCTTTCTCCCTGGCACAAAAAATTTAGACACAGGAGGAGAGGGAGAAACAGAGAGAGAATGAAAGCAGGAAAAACAGAGGAAACTGTGCTGTGCTCCCCATAAAATACGTGAAACTGGGGAATTTAGCTCCTGAAAGTGTAATTACCAATAGTTCACGTGTCTGGCAGCTCTGTGGAGAGACGCATTTAAACTAGATTGATCATAAGCCATCGCCTGGGTTTGTGATTCACAGGGCTTCCTGGTAGACCTCAGGCACATGTTGGTAGATTCAGAACGTGCCTTCTCTTGCACCTTCCTTCACGCAGAAAACGCATCTCCAGTGAAGTCCCTGCTTTTATTCTGCAGTTGATTTGCTGCTCTTCATACCCTATCCTCCATGGCCCAGGAGGGCTCAGGTAGGGGATCTGGGAGTGGAGCAATGACAGCCTGATTTGGTAAGTGATTTACAGCCTTGATTTCCTACAGGTGAAAGGAAGGAAAATGTTGGGTCCTTGCCTTGGAGAGAGGTTTAGAAGCCGGGATGATGGGGCTGTGATCTCATGGGCCTGAGACCCATTCAGCATCCGTTGCAGCAGTCCAGAAAGCACAGAGGAGAGCCCAAACAGACAGAGGCACAGTTATGAAGCTTAGGAGGTAGACAGGTGTCCTGGCTTGGTCCACACCAAGAGGTGAGCCAAAACCGGAACCCACAGCCCTGCTCCACAACCCACCTGCCCAGAAGCAAGAGAAATAAACCCAAACCTCAAAGAGATGGCTGAGGCCAAGAAGGCCACCTCCAATCCTTGTGCCCACCTGCATGCCCACTCCCATCACAACATGCCCAATGCAAACCCAGGAAATAAACCTGAACTGACTGGTGACCTAACATCAGTATACACAGCTGTTGTCCAGCACCCCTTTGAGATTGCACTTCTCTACCATTGCCTAGCCTGGGGCAGCACAGCCCTGGAATCAAGGCAGGGATGGACAGAGCTGTGTATGCAGAGTATGCTGGTTTCTAAATGACTCTCAGGTTCCTGTGCCTACTCAGTAAGTACCTCCATGACAAGCTGGGAACTCAGGTTCCAGTGAATAGGTCAGCCAGCTGTGCCAGATCCCAAGCTCTGTGCAGGGTGCAAGGTACAAGGACAGGTGCACTCCTCAAGAAACTCGGGCTTTATATGAGCAAACACAAGTCACAGTAGTGCTACAGAAGGCAGCTTCTCACGGCTGCCACACACCAAAACCAAACAGTGTACTAACTCTGTTAGCACTAACTCTCACTGGGGTCAAACCTCACTTCTGCAACTTACTAGCTGTGTGACCTGACACAATCACTCAACCCCTCTGACTTTCTACTTCTCCCTCATGAATATGGGAATGACAGTAATTCTCAGAGGCATGCTTGGAAGACAATCTGAGATCATGTACGGGAAAAGCCTAGGGCTGCTCAGTGAATATGCTACCCTGATTCTCTCAAGATCAACAGTGAAATATTGTTTGAGTGGTCCTTTGTGTAAGCTTTTGTTGACCTTGACTTCAATATGCTTTCTCACTCCTGCTACTGTATATTTTTACCAGCCAAAGAAATTCTGTTAAACTTTACCTCTGTAGTTAAAAAAATAAAACATGAGAATAACCAGGCAGTTGACGTTTATTCAGTGCTTGTTTATGTCAATGAGCAAACTCACTCCATTATTTTTATGACACTTATTACACAGGACAGAGCCCTTATGGCCTTTCTAATGGGGCTTTTCTACTTCATTATTCTCTAACCAGGGAAACACAAGATATTACCTTGTGGGGCTCTGGAATCAGACATGTTAGGTTTGAATACCAACTCAACCAATGTCTAGTTAGGTGACCTTAGACAAGCCACTTTATCTTTGCAAGCCTTGGTTTGCTGAGGTTTGCCTGGTGGAATGAGGACAGTAACATCATCCAGCTCATAAGGGTACAGTGGGTATTGGAATTTGCTGGACACACCTTGGAGTGACATCATTGATTCCTATTCCCCAATATCCTTGCCTGTGTGTGGTGCACTCCCTTTAAATGTGGGTGAGACTTGTGACCTGCTTCTGATAAGCAAAATGTGTCAAATGTGAAGGGACTTTGCAGATGTAAATGAAGCCTCTGATCAGTGGGCTTTGAGTTCATCAGAAGGGATATTATTCTGGGTAGGCTTTGCCCAATCAGGGGTGCCCTTTAAAAGAGGGGCAAGAGGCTCTATGTGGCAGGCTTTCTCTTGATATCCATGAAAAAGAAAGTCTCTGTGAGCTCTGTAATTGCAAGCAAATGAATTCTGTCAACCACCTAAGGAAAAGTAGGCACTGATCCCATCCCAGTCAAGCCTCTGATGAGAACGCAGCCCAGCTGACAGCATGACTCCACCCTGGTGGGACCCTGAGCAGAGGACCCAGCTAAGCCCTGCCTAGACTCCTGACCCAGGGAAACTTGAGATAATAAACAAGCTATCATTTTAAGCCATGCAATTTGGTGATTGGTTAGACGGCCCTAGAAAGCTAATGTAGAAATTCATGTGGGATGCTGAACATGGTGTCTGGCACATAGTACGTCTGAATAACCATAAGCTACTACTGTTAACTGCCACATAATTGGTGAGTGAAACCGCTAGGAGGAATGGTCACATGCCACATCCAGTTGGCCAGTCTCAGAACCAGCCATTGTTCAAGGTTGTTAGATCAACTGGTATTCCTTTCTCACTGCCAGAGTTGGCTCATTGGCTGCACCAAGAGACAAGATTCCAGCCAAAAAATTCTCCAAAGCCAGAGCCCTAAAAGCTATCTAATTTCCTGAACCAGGTAACCTATGGTTTTCTCCCCCACCTGGCCTGAGTTTTTGTGACACTAAATTCTCAAACTCCTTTGCCTTCTTCTCAACCCCACATTATTTTGAGCAGGAACAAATGAGTGTTTTGGGTCATATGATGTTGGCTTCTGGACACCAGTGTGCCAGGGTTTGACATCATCCTACTTCTGAAACAGATGTTCTCATTCTTCCCTCAACATTAAACCCTACATATAATCACACCCAAATCCTCAGACACCCGGTCTGAACTCCAGCTACTAAAATATTCAGAACAGCACACTACCAGTGTTAATGATCCTCCAAACCCCCACCACCCTACCCCAAAAACATCTCTGCTGCATATCAACAAAAGACACATGTTTATCAACGTTTAAATTGTTTTCTCATTAAAATGTCTTTAATGCCTATTAAAATGCATGTTACAGATGCATGTTACTCATCATAATTGGAGGAATCAATGTGACTTTCTCATTCTGGCAGATTTTCAGGATCTCTTCATAAATTATTTTCATCCCTTTTAGGATTTTACAGCTGCCTTTCTCATTATCTGCCACATAAAACTTTGTTCCCATGGAGTTGCCTGGAGGAAAATTAGTTCAGGTGGAATCGCTCCTCAGGCCCTGCCCTGAAGCCCAAGTTGAGAAACAAACCTGGAAAAACCTGATGTGCTTTTCTGCATCCACCCCGAGCAGTAGGAATTTGGGTCAGATGGAGGAAAGGCTCTGTGTCATCTAATGCACAACCCTATGTGCTATGAACAGCTTTAAGACTGCCAAACCCACCCTGAAATCTTTCCCTGCCTGTGGCCACAGTGAAAATATCACCCCAAACCCCTCCCTGAAGTTTTTTAAACCTTCCCAACTATTCCTACTGCGGAAGAAAAACACCTGTAATCTACAACCACCACGAGTTCCTTAGGAATCAGTGTATCAGTTTGGTTCCCATTAGCCACTAGGGTCCAAGAGAATGAGTCAGAGTTAAGGTTAGCATTCACAACAGAGCTGGCAAAGAAGGGGCTGGAAACTGTCCAAGGGTAAATCAGCTCAGGTGTGGTCCCTCCACCAGTTCTGTGGCTCTAGAAGCAGATGGACAGGCCGTGGACCTTTCTGTTTCCATCTGAGAGTCAAAGCTGCAACCTGAGGCATGTGCATAGCCTCCAGGATGGAAAAGATTCTGAATTCCAGAATTCCTGCAGTGCTTAATACAGTTCTGTAATTAACTAAACACTTACCAAGCACTTTCTATGTGCCCAACCCTGGGCTAAAACCTGAAGGGGATGAAAGGTAAATATGGCAGTATCCCACCTCATTCATTTGTTTCCTCATTAATTCATTCATCAACCACTTAGAGCCTGTGATGTACTAGCTGCAGCGGCTACTCTAAAGCTCTGCAGGCCTTCCTGAGAACACACTTACCTGAGAGATGTCCTGACTGAGATACTCCACTTCTCACCCACCAGCCACATTTTCCTTCCTTGCTTCAGGTCCCTGGCTTGCCCCAGGAGCCAGACCTTCTCAATCTGCATAGAACAGACCAAGATCTTGCCTCTGCATGGACCCTGAACCTCACTTCCCCAGACAGTCCACAGAGGAACACACCCAAGCCCTGCTTCCATGGTTGTAAATTTGGCAATGACAACAAGGGACAGTAAGAGCCCCCTGCTTGCCCCTCATGCAAGCAGGGGTCACAGGAAGGGCAGTGGAGGGCTTTAACTTTGCAAAGAGCATCTCCCACCAATTGGTCTTATCAAGAAACATGGGCTGATTTTATTAAATAAACAAACAAAAAATACTTATCAGAGACCTTTGTTGATGTAGAAAACCTTAATCAGATTTTGCATCCTTTCTGCTAAGAGGTTGCAGATCCTAGAACCCCATGGGCAAAAGGAAGTTAACTCAGACTTGAAATTCAGCAGATTTCACCTTTTGAATCTGGGAGGCAGGGGGCGGGGGGATGCTATTCATATTAGGAAGTGTTGGGTGGTGAACAAAAATGAAAATCATCTGGGTAAGTTAGAGTATAGACCTCCTAAGGTTAAATTTAATGGGTGGTAGGGTCTCTTGGGGCTAAGCCTAAATGCTGACTTCCCTGCTCCCCACACAGCTCACCTCCACCCACACAAAGTTTAAATCCTGCTTTGCAAATGAGAACAATCCTCTGAGCTACGAAAGATTTAAAGGTTTGAGCCAAAGCAAAACATTTCCCTTGCTCCCTGTCCAGTTAGCTTTCCTTTGCTTGGAGGAGGGAAAGGAGAGAGCCCGACATAGGACAAGACTTTCATATGGATTTCCAATAATCTCTGGGTCTCATTTGTGCCGGCAGCAATGAGGTGGCACTTGGAAATCACATTTGATGACGACCTGGACACAGCCATCTTTTCTTCCCAGCCTCCCAGCAGCACATCCTGCTGTGTTCCCAGCAGAGCTTTCTCAAGAAGGCAGATTCAGTGCAGTGCCTGAATCATCACTTCCAGATACACCCGTCTCCATCCACAGGGCAGCAGACTCAGGTCAAGCGTGTTCCCTAAAATACTCAAATCTTTAACACCCATCTGTTTTGAGGGCAAAAAGAAAGCCCTCTCTTTGGGACATATGAGGAGTCCTTTTGTACATGGATATTACTCTCTCACACCCTGGTTTTTTAAATCCAGATTTTCTAAATGTTGCATCCTGGGAGGTGATCTACTGGAGAGTCAAGTTCCCTAACAGGTTCATCCCGGGAAACTGGGAACTGACACTAATGGGACCCATGATTGTCAATTCTAAAGTGACCAAGTGTCAGCTGCCACGTGTCTGATAATAAGCAAAGAGCTTGTATCCCCTGGGATCCCGGAAAAAGCTTCATCAGTATCAAAAGGACACAGCTGCCTCTGTAGAGCCCTTCCTTCGCTTGCTCTCTCCAGAAACTGATCAGACTCTCCAATGCCTTTACATAGAAGCATCCACAAACACTTGGATGATTAGTACTGATCAATAGCACGCACACTATCTTAGTCTGCTCAGGCTGCCATAACAAAATAGCTTGGACTAAGTGGCTTAAACAGCAGACATGTATTTCTTACAATTCTGAAGGCTGGAAGTGAACGATCAGGGTGCCAGGATGGTCGGATGCTGGATGCTGGTGAGGACTACTTCCTGGCTTACAGACAGCTGCCTTCTTACTGTAGTGCTCATATGGCAGAGAAAGAGAGAGAAAGTGCCCTGGTGTCTCTTCTTATGAGGACACTAATCCCATCATGAGCGCACTACCCAAAGACCCTGTCTCCAAATATCATCACATTAAAGGTTAGGGCTTCAGGGGCACCTGGGTGGCTCAGTGGGTGGGGCGTCTGACTTCGGCTTAGGTCATGATCTCGCGGTTTGTGAGTTTGAGCCCTGCATTGGGCTCCATGCTGACAGCTCAGAGCCTAGAGCCTGCTTCAGATTCTGTGTCTCCCCCTGTCTCTGCCCCTCCCGTCCTCATGCTCTGTCTCTCTCTGTCTCTCAATAATAAATGAACGTTAAAAAATTTTAAGTTTAGGGCTTCAATATATGAACTGGGGGGCACAAACATCCAGTCCATGATACACTTACCATAAGTCTTGTCATTGCCAAAGCCTAAATATTGCCCATCTGCCTAGATTTTCACACCATCCTATAAGGGGGTATGGTTCTTTCTATCTTCAAGATGAAGAAATGGAGGGGTATAGTCTAGCACTAGCCCCAGGCCATGCAGCCAGGACATGGCAATGTGGGGTTCAAATACAAGTCAGTCTGGCTCAGGAACCAGGGTTCTAACACAGCGTGGCTACAGCCTCCTGAAACCGGTCAAGTTTTTCAGAGAATCAGAATCTGGAAAATATTTAGACAAATGCCCTTTGAACATATTTTAAGTCAATAACAATTTCACAATAAAATCTTACTTGGAAGGTCCATATATAAAATAGCAAAAAAAATCCAAGTTGCTGTGTTTGAAGCAGGGACTCAGACATCCCACATTATCCTTCCCGACCCCCCTTCCCAGTCCCATTCCAAACCTGGCAGAATTGGAGCCATGTCTCTCCACCCCCCAAGGGTCCAGAGACAAGCCTAATAGAAAAACTGAGTAAAGAAAAAAACAATCAAACAAGAGAAATAAATATTTATTAAGTTGTACAGTAAAGTTCCCAGTAGACCAACCTTCCCACAGAAAATAAGTATAAAGTCTCAAAAAAAATCCACATGAAGGCTGAAGAAAGTGAACACAAGCAGGAAATTTTTGGAAGAGAGTCTGAACTTGGAAGAAGGAGCCAGCACATGATGCAAGGTGCAGTATAGCTACAGCTCTGATAGAAAACCCACTGTCTCTCTGCCCAGGAAGAGAAAAAGCCCTAGTGGCCACAGGTGCTGGTGAGTGAGTAAAGAAACTCATAAGAAAAATAACAAGACAAGGAGACTCTCTGATTCTACATGTAAATGCCAGCCACGTCGCTGATCCACCTTAAAACTGTCCGTGCGTGCTGCAAACTGCAAAACAACCCAGTTAAAGAAGAAACGACAACCACAAATCAAAGGCTGGGCTGAGATCAGAGCTGCTACTACCTGTAGGTGAAAGGGTTTGTTGTTTAAGTCCATCCAAGATAATTGGTCGCTAAACCTAGACCGTATCACTCTACTCCTTAGAGAACTCTAACGGAAACCAGTCTTGATATGGTAGTCACAATGTCCAGGATACCATCCAACATTACTCAACATATAGGAAAACCGAGTGAGACTCATTCTCAAGCAAAAAGATAATCAACAGAGACCGGCTCCATAATGACCCAGATGCTGAAATTAACAGACAAGGACCTAAAAGCAGCCTTTGTGACCATGCTCCGGGGGGGAAGGAAATGCTCTGGTAACAACTGAAAAGATGGGAACTCTCAGCAGAGAAGCCAATGTATAAAAACAAATCAAATGGAAACTTTTAAACTGAAAATTAGAATATGTGAAATAAAAACTTAATGGATGGATTTAATAACAGAATGGAAATGATCAATAAAAGAGTCAATGAAGCTGAAAATAGATCAATAGGAATTATCCAATCTAAAGAATAAAGTGAAAAATATTAGAAAGGAAATGAATAGTGCCTTGGAGACTGACTTTAAAATATAATTGGAGGGGCTCCTGGGTGGCTCAGTCAGTGAAGCGTCAGATTTCAGCTCAGTCTTGATTTCAGCTCAGGTCATGAGCTCATGGTTCATGAGTCCAAGCCCCACATTGGGCTCTGTGCTGACAGTTTAGAGCCTGCTTGGGAGTCTCTCTCCCTCTCTCTCTGCCCTTCCCCTGCTCGCCCACTCTCTCTCTCTTTCTTTCTCTCAAAAAATAAACAAATAAACAAACAAATAAATAAACAAATAAATAAATAAATAGACAAGGGAATGAAAGAGTAGAAAAATATTTGTGGAAATAATGTCCAAGAACTTCCCAAATTTGGTGAAAGGCATAAATGTACATTTTCAAGAAGTTTAGCAAATCACAAATAAAGACGAAGAACACCATTCCTGGGCACATAATCAACTGCCAACAATGAAGATGAAGTGGAAATCTTAGAAGCAATCAGAGACAAATGATAAGCTATATACGTGGGAAAATAATCTAAATAACTGAAGAAACAATGTACCACTTCCCTTTGACAGTGGAACATCTTTAAAGTCCTGGGGACAGGAAAAAAAACCTGTCAACAGAGAATTCTATACACAGAAAATATCCTTCAAAAATTAAAAGAAGGGGCGCCTAGGTGGCTGAGTCAGTTAAGCATCTGACTTAGGCTCCGTTCATGATCTCAAAGTTCATGAGTTCGAGCCCCGCGTCGGGCTCTGTGCTGACAACTCAGAGCCCAGAGCCTGCTTCGGATTCTGTGCCTCCCTCTCTCTCTGCCCCTCCCCTGCTAACTCCCTCTCTCTTTCTCTTTCTCTCTCTCTCTCCCAGAAATAATAAATGAATAAACTTTAAAAAATAATAAAAGGAAACAAAAACATTTTTAAATAAAAGTAAAGAAACAGAACTCACTGCCAGCATACCTGCACTACAAAAATATTCAAGGAACTTGTCAAGCTGAAGGAAAGGAAAATTGTGCCAGACATAAATTTGGATCTTCAGGAAGGAATAGAGAGGATGACAAGTAGTAAGTAGCCAGATAAATATAAAAGACTATTCCTCTAAATTTTTAAAAATACTTACAATTGTTTAGGCAAAAATCAATATTGTCTTTTGGAGTTTATAATGTTAATAGATGTGTGTTTATATTAAGGGTGGTAGAAAGTGCTAAATGTATCTATAAAGTCACACCATTTCCACATCACTCATGAAGTCATACAATGTCAACTTCAAGCAGACTTCAAAATTTAGAGATGTAAATTGTAATTCTTAGAGCAACAATTGGAGGAAAAAAACAAGGAAGAGCATTTAAAAAGTCAATAGATATAATGGAATCCTAAAAATATTCAAATAAGAAAGACAGGAAAGCTGGAACAGCAGAACAAAAAGAAAGGGGGGGGGGGATAAAAAACTTTGGTAAACCTAAAGGTAAGCATATCAAGAATTACATTCAATGTGAATGGACTAAATCAAACATTTAGAAGGCAGTGGGATTCAGAATGGTTAAAACAAGCAAGGCTCAACTGTCTGCTGTCTGAAATACATGCATGTCATGGAAAGGGACAAAGTTGAAAATAAATAGAAAAAAGATAAATTCTGCAATGAGTATGTATATAAAGGCTGAAGTGGCCTATATTAATGCCATAAAGAGGGCTTCAGACAATACTCTTTTTGAAGAGTGTTGTCAGGATAGAGGAGGACATTTCATAACGATAAAAGAATCATTCCATCAGGAAGACCTAGCATTCACAAATGTATATGCGCCTAATATCAGAGCTTCAAAATTCACAAGGCACAAATTAACAAAAATAATGGAAGAGATCAAATATACAACAAGAGTATTATGATCTATGTCCTCCTCAACTGGTAGAATAACAGGGCAAAAACTTGGTAATGACAAAGATAATCAGAGCAGCTCTATCGACCATTGACACTTAACTGATATTTATAGAATACTACTCCGACAACTACAGAATATATACTCTTTTTTAAAAAATGTTTAACAAGACAGACCTTATGCTGAGCCTCGGAATAAATTTTAATAAATCTAAATAAATTTTAAAAGGTCTAAAATCATAGAGAGGTGATTCTCGGACCACAAATGAATTGCATTAGAAATAAATGCAGGAAGAAATCTCAGCCTAAATATTTAGAAATGAAGCAAGACAGCCCTAAATAACCCGTGAGTCAAAGAAAACTGAAGGAAAGTTTTTAAATATTTAAAATTTAATGATAGTGAAAATATACCAGAATTGGAGCTATCCAACTAACCTGTGCTTAAGGCAGAAATTCGTCATTTTAAATTCTTATATTGTAATGAAGAAAGATCTAAAACAAACAACCTGTGGTTCACCTTAAGAGGCAGAGTAAGTGGAATAAAGGACAAAATGAGAACAAAAGCAGAAACTGATGAAATGGAAAATAGAGAAAGGAGAGAGAAAGCCTGTCTGTCTGTGAGGGACAAGGCAGGATCCTGCTTTGATTTGCAGACAAGGGCATCACCAAAGCAGTTTGGGGGTGGGGAGTGATTGACCTGGTCTTGTACCCCAACCCCTCCAGCTTCAGGGAAGCCTTTCCAGAAAGGCCCAAACAATAGTGTCTGCCTTCTCATCCCTTTGCCTGTGGGAAGTCCCATCCCCCACCACATACCTCGCCCCAAGAGCCTCAGGGACTCACAAAGTCCAAAGGGAGCATCATGGTCACTGTTAACCCGCATCACCCACCCTACTCCAGAGTTCTACAAGGTGATCTCTGACCTTCACCTGTTCACTGCACACACCCTCAGCTCAGCCTGGCATAATAATAAACAAGAATAACGTTTTTCAGGCTGCCTAGGGGCCACATTTGAAGGAAAAAAGCCCTTCTTTATCTCTGTATGGACCTAGCCAACCTCTAACCAGAACACCCAACACCTGGGAATGAACAGATACCCATTTGTATTTGACTACATTGGCCCAGCATCCCCCCAAAAAGGAGGGTAAGTGCCGGCCTCACACCACAAGGACAAAGCGGTCTCCCAAAACAACAGATCTCACTCGCTCCCAGCATCCAGACGCTAGGAAGCCCCACCCTTTCAGAGACTTCCAAGGTCTCCAGGAATGTTGAGATGTAGCTGCCACAGGACTTCAGATGCAAACAGGTCCTGATGGCTTGATGCCTCAGGAAGTAATAGAGAACAGAAATGGAATATCCTTAATATTCCTGAGTAAGCAGGAGAGTCCAGAGGCAGGAGCCCATTCCCTGGGTTATCACTGATCCAGGTGGGAGGGGAGGAAGGACTGGGGCAGAAGTGAGGGCTGGGAGAAAGGGCTACACCAGAGTCCTTCATTCAACAAGCATTTGCTGGAGGGCACAGGAGGAGGCATTGCTATGGATGGTTGCAGGCAGCAAAAACTAGGCAGGAGAGAGCTTGCCTTCCTTCTGTCCCGGGAGTGAAGGGGTGGGGGGAGGGGATGCAGGACCCAATGGTCTAACTAGACTCGGAGCCGTGCTGATAACAGAGAAAAATATGGACGTCTTCAAGGGCTGGTAATGTAGGCCTTCTCATCAGGTGGCCTTGGAAAAGTCACTACTGAATTTAACATAAAAAAGATCTGTGATGACAACTTAGGGCATGCCATGAGCTGGAGGAGGGGGGAAGGGGGTGCTCACCTTGGATCGTGAGTGTGGGGTTGGCTGTGAACACACTTTGTGAAAACACAGCCCCTGTCTGGGAGAGTCACCAGACTTGAAGTTGCGGCCACTGTGCCCTGAGGACCCTCCACACTAAGCAAGAAAATGGCGTGTCCCTGGGGGTGTGCCCCAGAGGGGGTGTCTGTCCTTCTTCTGGGATGCCTTGTCCAAGAAGTGACCCTCCCAGCTTACGGAGAGAGCAGGGGCACAGGGAGGGGGCGTGATTTGCTGCTGGCCTGCCTGAAAGTCTCTGCTGCTCTTTGCAATGATGTGGGACTATTGCCTTGCTAGAGTAATGACCAAAGAGTCCACAATTACGATAGACAGAAGGCCAGCAAAGGCTTGTCACTCACCACCGACCCCCAGCCAGCGCTCTGGGGTGGGGCGGGGCTCTAAATAACACAGGAAGGAAAGAAGGGAGGAAAGGAAGGACCACACACTGGGAAATGGCCCTTGGAAGAGGTCCCTCCAGCTGAGAATGTGGCCAGAGGGGCCACAGCACTGACCCCAAGAAGGAATCTGCCCTCTTCCCCCTGAGTGCCCGGCACCTGCTCTCCAGGCCCACGGTTCTGAGCTCTGTTTTGCCAACATCCATTCTCCCCAGCCAGCTGCTGCACATTGCCGGCACTGAGACAGGCACATCACACTGCCAGCCACAGCGATCCCCTGCCCCACGTCACCGGGAGCACGAGGGGGAGGGGCCCAACCTCAGCAGGGTCCAGGGCCGAAGTGAAAGTCCAGAAGCAGGATGCTTTTCCTCGCGCTGTCCGTTCATAGCGCCGGAAAGAGGTTGGACAGCACGAACGGCTGACCCATCTTACCCATCAGGGTCCGAGGAAGCTACAATTGGCTTCCAGGCTGTCAAGGCCGATGGCAGAAAACCACACTTTGCAGAACAGACACTAAAAGCACAAACCTTGATGCCCCCAAGAAGTAACACAGAATAAAATCATCGCACAGAAAAGTCTGGAAAGATCCACAGTGGCCTCCCAGGAAGGGGTAAGGATTGAGAGGGGAGAAGTGCTCCCATGTAGATCCCTGGCATTTTTTACAAAAAATAGATGTATGTGTTTTTCTTTAACATTTAGGTGACTTTATAGAAGAGAAACTGATACGGCTTATGAAGCAAAGCTAAGGCGAGAGTCGCTCCGCCGGTCTGGGGGTGACCGGCTGCGGCGGCCGATCCCCTCGGACGAGGCCGGAGAGCTCCCTGAATGGGGATGGTCTGGCCCTGGTTCCCTGACCACGCTGTCCCAGGGCCTCAGCCGAGGGGTCCAGGGTGGACAAGAGCACAGTCTCCATCCGTCCGGAGAGACAGGCGTGGTGGAGGGAGGCGGGTCGTTCAGGGAAATCCACAGAGGAGCGCAAAGATCCCGGAAGCATCACCTCCCTGTGGAATCACAGGGTCAGCCAGTCGGCCGTTGAAATCCCCAAGTCTCGAGATGCTGGGAGGCTGGGCAGGGGTCCCTAACAGCCCCCGGCCCCTGGTTCCATGGGCTTCTCTCAGAGCTCTACGAGCTTCCTCATTTACCATGATACGTTTCCATGGAAAATAAAACTCCCGCGGGATTTTCACGCCCTTGCTCCCCACCCGCCCACTCAAGGAAAACATTTATGGTTCAGTTAATTTGGGTTGTGCCTCAATAATAGACCTGACTGGATCATGCCTACACCCCAGAGACTCTGACTACACTAAAAGTCCAACAAGCTGCTTGATTGAAAATATGAATCAACCACCAAGTGCTTGCACACGCAGCCAGTTTCCACGCGATCATTACAGAGGCCATTTGACAGAGTCATGGCTCTTGTCTTCCTGGAACGAACGCTTTTAATCGAAGAAAATGACTAACAGAGCCCCAGTCCAGCCATGACGGAAGAGATAACCCCGAATTAGCAGAGACCCCCCAGTCATCCACCGAATCCCGTTTACTGATGAGGAAGCTGGGACCCAGGGGCGCTGTCCTGCCTCTCTGTTTTTTTTACTCATTCCCTTTGCGGTTCCAATTTCTTTTTAGTCTTTCACCCCCAACCCCGTCTTGAAAAATCTGAGGGAGGAGAACAAAAGGAAAAAGCAAATCTGAGCTCGGTCAGATGGCGTTTGTGGATGAAGCTTCAGCGACAGGTGGAGGCTTCTGTCTGCTGAGCATCCTGGGCAGAAAGTCACCGGGCAGGAGACCAACCGGGTAAAGGAGCCGAGGGGGGTCTACGCCAGCTTCTCCCGTCTTCTTGTGTGAGAACCACTGCTTCTAAGCATCTGGGATAGAATCTTGCTACGTTAATTCGGGTTTTGAATCCTGTTTTGAGGAAAGAAAAGCACAAGCAATAAACACAGACCTGAGAAGGGGTCCTGCCAGCCACAGGGGCGAGAGCATCGTTGTGTTAGGAGCAGGAGACACACATCAGGGAGGAGCAGAGGGCTGGGCTCGTGGGCCACACCCAGGTGGGTTTCTAGAAGGTTCCTCCTGCTTTGGAGAATGTCCCAGTGTCCCTGTTGCTACTGTCCTCCCAGGGTCTACATGGTCCTCCAGGAGTGGCCGCCTGTCCCCAGGGTAGCAGGTGCTTACTCTGGACGTGCCCCAGACTCTGGCTCCCATCACTGGGCACTGGCCCGGCCCGCAGGCCTGGTCACCTGTGGGATCGGGAGCCTTTGGTGCCAGCAGCTGACGTTTTGGGTCCATCAGTCACCCCCCGCGATGTGGGACGGTGCTGAGCATTCCCTGAGGGATTGAGACCTGGCCTCCCAGTCAGCCACTGGGGGCCTCTGAGCGCTTCAGGATTTGCAAGCATGACAGGGCTCCCGTGGAAACCCGGGGCCGAATCTGGCCTCCCTCCCTGCGTGTTCTGTCCAGTTCAATGGATGAGCAGAAGCTCCCGGTCCCTGAGGCTGGATTTAATCCCCTGTCACCAAAGGTGCCCCCGCCCCGTACAACAGACCCACCGACTTAAATCCGAGGTCCCCAACGGGCTGGAGGTGATGAATTTGCCAGCCCAGAGCTGGAAGAGTGAAGAAGAAAAACCCAGCATCCCTAACCAGCCAGTCATTTGTGGGGGCCAAATCCTCCAGAGGAGAGATGCCTGGGGCAGGTGCAGAGCCGGCTGTGGCCCCAGGGCAGGCTGCCGTGAGCTTGTTGTCCTAACTGCCTGCTGGAAACGGAGGGTGGTGTGGCCCCGGGAGGGCAGGGTGAAATGGGGAGCACTAGTGAAGGCGACCTTGGTCTCCGAGGGGCGGGTCAGACCAGCACTCTCCTGTGCACATGATAAATGTTCAGCAAGTAGTTTGCCAGGACCCTCTCTTCTGTGTCTTTGCTTCACATCCTTCCTGAAAACCATGAGGGAGGTGAGAGAGACGTCTTCTGTGAGAAGGAAAAGAGCTACTGAGCACGGGGTACAATTGTCCCTCTGCCTCTGGCCCTGGGGCCCCGTCTGTCTGCAAGGACTGTTGGCCTATGCTGTTCCGCGACGAGGGGCCCAGAGTTGGTCAAAAGCACCGCGTGCAGAGCCCTCCAGCATCCTCTAGAGCAGCATCCCGGAAGGTCCGTGTGTATCTGCTCCAATCGTGTCAAGATTCCAGCCCCGGGCAGTGGCAGCTGGGCTTGAGGCTAATGATGAAGAAAAGGGTAATTCTGTGACCCGGGCTGGGGCCAGTGGGCTGGACAGTTTCCCACTAACTGCCAGGCAGCCCACTCTGCCCACAGCTGCCCAAGTGTTTGCAGCGTCTTGTTTCGGAGCCTGTCCCCTTGGCTGGCTAATTATGCAAAGAGATTCCATTCTTAAGCCTTCCCGCTTTGACGGTTTGTGTTGGATGAAATCTTCAAGCTGTGTACAAATAATTCATATTAAAATATGACTGTCATCCAGCCGCTAAACATGGGCTGGGCATACGCCACGAGCGCTCCCTTTTGCCTGGATGGCAAGATAATCATTTGATGAGAGTAAACTATTTTAGTGTTTATTAAGCCATGATTGCCGTGTTTGATTTGTGTTACTGGGGGTGCATAGTGTGTGGTTGATGACGAAAGGAGACCCCAGCATGCAGCAGAGGTCCCTGGTTTCAGGACGATACCGGTTTGCTCCGCCTGCTGAAAAAGCTGTTGGGACACATTCTGCCCTCTGTGGATCTGCTGCGGTCTTGTCTCTGCAAACCTGGTTGGTCCAGACCACACAGTGGTTTTCACCTGGGGGCAGGGTCTGGAGATGGTTTGACTGTCATGATGGGGAGAGGGTATTGGCATCTTGTGGGGAGAGGCCAGGGATGCTTCTGAACTTCCTACTATGCCCGGGATGGCCCCAAGACGAAGGGCTACCGTGTTCGCAATGCCAACAGCTGAGGCTGAGAAGCAAGGCAGCCAGGAGAAGATTCCCAGGTCCCCAGGCAACAGCCCATTCACCCAAGGAGGTGGGCACATGGCCAGCAGCTGGCACCCCACGGTGCCCCCAGCCCCCCGTGCCTCCTGATCCCATCCTTGTCCAGAGCCTGTCCAGGTGAGTGAGGAGGGGCATTCTCCAAACATTACCATTTCTGTCTTCCCACACTATCTTCTTTTAAAAAGGGGAGCTCAACGGGGCGCCTGAGTGGCTCAGTCAATTAAGCATCTGACTTCAGCTCAGGTCATGATCTTAATGGTTTATGAGTTCGAGCCCCATGACGGGCTCTGTGCTGACAGCTCGGAGCTAGGAGCCTGTTTTGGATTCTGTGTCTCCTCTCTCTGCCCCTGTCTGCTCACACTCTGTCTCTCTCTCTCTCTCGTCTCTCTCTCTCTCAAAAATAAATATTTAAAAAAATTTTTAGAGGGGAGCTCGAGTTGGAATAAAAACAGACGCCATCACTTGGGGGAGCGTTCTGGCAGCACCTGCTGAAGCCAAGGGTGAAGGTGACTGACCTGAGGTCCTGCCTCCGCCCCAAAGAGCACCTGGGGAAATGCATGCTACACAGAACACATGGCCTGGGTCTCAGAACGTTGATCTCCCGAGGCCCAGGGAGAAAGGGGGCGTTGTGCGGCCAGTCCACTTCCAGCGCCCCCGACATGGGAGCACCTCCCTCAACGGCCTCAGTGCCCCGGGCTGCGTGCTAGGCTTCTCCATGCTCTAACCTCTGACTTCATGGAATCAGTTGCCCAGTGTGCATCATCAGCTCCCACCCCAGAACCCCAGACTCTGAAATCCAGCTGCCCAACTGAACATTCGGCCTGCTGGTCTGGTGAACATCTCAAATGGAACATTATCAAAACTAAAGTTGATTTCCCCCTGCTAGGGACGGAATTGTGTCCCCTCCAAAATTTCCTATGTTGAAGCTCTAACCGCCAGTGTGGCCATGTTTGGAGGTGGGTCCTTTAACAAGGCAATTAAGGTTAAATGAGGTCCTGTGGGTGGAGCCCTGATGCAACACGACTGGGTGTCTTTCTAACAGTGAGGGACCCCAGCGTCTGTCCCTGCTTGCACGCGCAGAGGAAAGGCCGTGTGAGCGCACAAGAGCCCATCTGCAAGCTGGGAGGCAGGCTCTCCCTGGGCCCCAGATCCCCTGGCACCTTGATCCAGGACATGCAGCCTCAATACTGTGAGAAACACATGCCCATTGTTCAAGCCGCACCTGCGGTGTTTGTGATGGCAGCCGAGCTGACTGACGCGCCCCCCCCCAAACCCGTCAATATCCCCTTCCTCATGTCATTCAACTATACCCCTACCCACCAAGTGGCATGTCAGACTTTCGGGTCCCCTGCCTTCCCCTCTCTCCCTTTATCTCTGTCTCTTATTCACTTTACATATATCTATCAGCAGTCTGTCTTCTATCATCCCTCTGTGTATTCATCTATCCATTCATCCGCCTATCCATCCTTCCTTCCACACATCTATCCTTCTATCTGTCCACCCGTGTGCCACACACACACACACACACACACACACACAATCTCAGCAAATCCTGTTGGCTCTACCTTCAAAACAGATGCCAATTCGATCACTTCTCATGACTTCTACCGCCTGCCTCCTGGTTGCACCAGAATCTTCTAACTGGTTTTCCCCACATCTGCCCAGTCCCTAAAAGATTAGGGGGCTCAACGCAACAGCCACAAGGGCCCTCCTGAGACAAAAGCCAGTGTTGCCCCATCCTGGCTCCAAGGTCGCTGACGGCTTCCTGCCTCACTCAGAATCACATCCAGTGTCTGCACAGAGACCCCCAGGCCCCCGCCCAGCTGCTCCCACCAACTCCTCAAACTCACCCTTCCTCTTCCTCTCTTTGCTCCAGCCACCCTCCTGCCCCAGGGCCTTTGTGTTTGCTGCTTCCTTTCTGAAATGCTCCCCCCAGATATCTGCATGGTCCTCTCCACCACCCCCACAGACAACTCTCAAAACACTTTCCAAACTAGGACCGCTGCCTCTCTCTGTCTCCTCGTACCCTGCTTTCTTCCTCTGCATGGTCATTATCGCCGTAGAGCAAACAACACTAACAATAAGATGTCTGTTTGCAGTTGGAGGGAAGCAAATTCGCTCACCCATCATTGGTGAGAGTGTGAGCTGACGTGTCTGGAAAACTTTGGCTATACTTTTCAAATTAAACACGGAGGCACCACTTAACTCACCCCCATTTCTAGTGCAGAGAAGCTCCCAGAATGCACAGGTGGACGTGTACAAAGATTTACTGCATCGTTGTTCATAGTACTGAAAACTTGGAAAAAAACAGAAGTGCATCAACAGAAACACAAAGTGGGCCAGCGCATGGCCAGACTACTCGGCACCTAGAACAGCGAGGCGTTTCAGGCGTGCAGAAACCCTCCTGCTGGGATTCCTCGAGATGATGGGCAAAATTTGCAGCCAGACCTCAGATATGCAGCTGAGCTCTCCAGAGGTGAAGCAAAGCCCCGGGACGAAGCAGAATGAGACGCCGACAACCAGAACTGGGAGCACCTGGGCTGAGGCCATGGCTCCCAGGGTGTGTGTGTGTGTGTGTGTGTGTGTGTGTGTGTGTACATGTGCACCTGTGTGCTGGGGAAGGAACACTTCTGGGTCTCCCTAAGCAACACAGGACAGGGGTGAGGCCACAGACCCCGCAGGCAGGGGGATGGACGTGTAAGCCCACCTGCAGGGGCCTCTGGAGAAAAGCAGGCTGAGAGACAGCAGCCCCCCAATGCAGGGTCTTCTGCATTGTCTGTCTTCAATGCAGGGTGTTGAGGGACCTTGTGTGCCGGCCTGGGCTCAGCGGGGGCGGCATCTCTGCACATTCACAATCACAGTTGCCCGCAACGACCCTGCAGGTAGAGCCACACACACCTGAGCCATCCGGGAGCATCCGGGCTGAGGCAGCAACACGAAAGACAGACCCCTACAAGAAACAGAGGCTCCACGGACCTCGCTGGCCGCGTGGCATTCCTGGAGACGACTGGCCGTGACAGCCTGCTCTGCTCCAAGAGCCCTTGAGAAGTGAACATCCACGACGGCTGTACGAAGCAGCCACCATCATTCTTGTTCTATAGATGAGCAAACTGGGACACAGAGAGGGTAAGTCATTCTCCAAGGTCACACAGCTAGAGAGTGGCAGAGCCAGAACTTAAACCCAGCCATCTGGCTCCAGAGCATAGCTCTGCCTCACTGGGGAGGGGCTTTGTTAAAGAGAAGCATGAGCCACAACCGGAATACACGAGGAAGCGATCCACCACGGGCGATAGCCCAGAGGTAAGGCAAGAGTGGAGCCACGCAAGTGAGTCTGGGGGACCTAGGACAGGATGGCAAGCGTGTTCCACACTCGGGCATCCGGCTGCTTCATTAGAGACACACGGCACTCCAGAGCTATCACAGGGCGTGAAGTGGAATGCCCGCTCTCCTGGGGCTCTTCCTCCAGTGAGGGGCTCACACTGTAGGTCTTGGGCATCTATGTCTGCAGTGTGCTGGCGGTATGAAACATAAAGAAGAAACAGCAAGGGGGGGCCAGGAGCTGAGACAGTCCCGCGGGAGGGCTGCTGCTGGGAAAGCAAAGGAAATCCACCTGCCAGACAACGCTTGTCCAGCGAGGGGAGGGAAGGAAGCAAGGCACTGAGCAGGGCCGCGTCTGGAGGGAGAATGCTGGGGAGGAGGGCGCGACAGCGACAGACACGAAAGAAGGGACATAAACTGGAAGGAAGGTAGGGCGCATTTCAAAAATCACAGGGGCATTTCAACACGAACCAACCAAATCACTGAAAATTGAATGAATGAGTTCTAAAAACTTTTTAAAAGTAGTTAAGAGACACAGGGATGGCAGGAAAAGGGGCCCAACAAATGTCTACGCTTTCCAGGAAAGGAGCAGAAAAGGGATGAGGGAGAAAACTAGCGAAAGTCACGGCAGTGAATTTTCCGGAGTAAATGGGACTGTTACCCTCTCAGATTCGGTGAGCGTGGGTGCCTAGAAGTACAAATAAATAGCCTGTCTGGATGCCCGGTAATGATATTGTGGAATTCCAAAGATGAGACACTGTTGAAATCAATGAACGAGGAAGGACAGGTCATCTGGGGACGTAATGATGCCCAGACCTACGGCCAGCTTCTCAACGTGACAGTAGAGTCCAGAAGCTGGCCCTGCCTCTGAATTATTAAACAGGTTTGTACAAAAGTAGGAAAGTAAACCCCAAAGGAGGTCTCAGATGCACAAAGGAAGGCAAGCAGAGACAGAGGCAAAAATGAGGGTGCGTCTAAACAAGTCCCAGTTATATAAAATAATAATCGTGGCTGCAAATGAGGAACGCCCCTCGCCAGATGCTTCCTTCCTGTGAAAGAAATGTAAGCAGTGTGACTGCAGGCCTCTCGCAAAGCTTCTTCCTCCTCACCTGTCTGATCAGTCAATTTGGGAAGAAAAACAGCCCAGCTCTGCCTTCCCCATGCTTCCTGAGACAAGCCTGCTACTCAGAGAGTACCTGAGCTCTCCTCTGCTCCCTGCTGCGCTAAATCTTACCTGGGCAGGTGTCTACATAGACACCTGGGGGGCTCAATTGGTTGAGTGTCCGACTTCGGCTCAGGTCATAATCTTGAGGTTCATGGGTTCAAGCCCCGCGTCGGGCTCTGTGCTGACAGCTCAGAGCCTGGAGCCTGCTTCGGATTCTATGTCCCGCTCTCTCTCTCTCTCTCTCTCTCTCTGTCCCTCCATCACTCGTGCTCTGTCTCTCTCTCTCTCTCTCTCATGAATAAATAAAACATTTTTTAAAAATTGAAAAGAAAGCCTTCCATGTCTAGTGCTGCCTATGACCAGGTAAATCTGCCCATTTCTGGGATTTGAGTTACATGCTACAATGGACTAAATGTCTGTGTCCCCCAAATCCATATGCTGAATCCCTAACACTATTGGGATGCTATCTACAGATGATGCCTTTGGGAGGTGGCCAGGGTTAGTTGAGGTCATGGGAGTGGGACCCCCACAACAGGGTTAGTGCTCTTCTATGAAGGTGATGAGACCAGAGCACGCTCTCTCCTTGTGCAGACACCAAGGAAAAGCCATATGACCACACAGTAAGAAGACAGCCCCCAGATGGAGGGTCCTCACCGACAACCAAATCCAACAGTGCCTTGATCTTGGACTTCTCGCTCCAGAGCTGTAAGAGACAGATGTGTGCCGTGTAAGCCACCTGTCTGTGCCATCTTGCTATGGAAGCCTGAGCTGACTGACACACTGTGCCCATTTGGCTCACCCCTTAAGCTGCTCTTCTGGGTGGACCTCTAGCAGAAAAAAAGGTCAAAATATTTTGACCTCAGTCCTTATAGTGGTTTTATTCCAGAAACTGTTCAGAGCCTGAGTGGAAAGGAGAAAGCCCAGACATTGGGAGCCCCCTCCTCTAATGGGTATCTTTGTTCAGGAGGAACCAAAATATTGTACAACAGTTGCATGGGAGGCAAGAAGGGGTAGTCAAAGACAGGGTGCTGGCTCACCCTGGTGTTGTGTAGGGGCCAGTAGAGATTGTGAGTCACTTTGGGCCTTTGGAGGCAAGCGTCAATACCCAAAAGTGGTGCTTAAGAACAGTTAGCTACAGTCTTTTCTCAAATGTCACCTTCTCAATGACATCAGTCCCTTATTGGATTCTGTGATCACCCCATCCTCATACCATTTGTTCTCCACATTATATATACATATATAATTCCCTCATTTATCACATTGGTGTTTATATACCCCCTAGAACCTAAGACTATAGGGCTTGGATCTCTGCCTTGTTCGTTAATGGATCCCATAATCCCAGAACTGGGACCCATCAAATATCACAACCATCTGTTGAACAAAGTGATGAAGGGACATAAAATATATACATGCAACCCAGTGAGGGGTGGGGAGCCCATCAAAACCATAAACCATCAAAGACAAAGATCTTAAAAGCAGTCAGAGAGAAAAGACAACTCACTTAGAGGAACAGCTACGCGGACAACAAACGTCTCAACCACACACCAGCCGGCGCTGGAAGACAGCACAGCAGCCACAACACAGAGTGGTGGAGAGGAAACCACTGCCATGCTGGAAAAACTCAGTGACATGAAGATACTTCTAAACAAACAAAGTCTGAGAAGGCTTACCGTGAAAAGTCCCTCAGTAAAGGAAGAGATAAAAAATACACTTCAGGGATTAAGACAATGATCCCAGAAGGAATGTCTGAGACACAGTAGCTCTTTTGTTTTACCAGCTACGGGTAAATTGACTTAACCAGCTCCCAATTCTTTCCAAGCCTAGTTTTCAACCTCTGGCAGCCCTGACTTTTTAAAAGAACCTTTAGCTCCAACCTCTGTGCTTTTTCTCTGCCATAACGTTGAAAATCATTTTATTTGCTCAACTAAATTGTTAACATCACATTGTTAAGAGCCCAATAGACATTAAGCAATGATGTTGATGATGACAACACTGATGGTGATGGCAATGATGGTGGTGGTGATGATGATGATGGTGGGATTATGATGGTGATGATGGTGATGGTGGTGATGATGGTGATGATGATGGTGATGGTGGTAACAACGGTGATGGGGGTGGTGCTGGTGGTGATGATGATGATGATAGTAACAACTGTAACAATAGTCCTGAGTACCTTATAATTACCACACCATTTAATCCTACACCCGTTCTAGGAGTAAACAATTTTAACAAATTAAACCCCTTGCCCAAGTTGACACTAGCTTAAAGCTAGTCCTGTGTGACAGGAACGTTAGGATTTAGCCAGTAAAGTCTATTACCAACCAATCCACTTAAAATTGTAAGAAATGCCCCCAGACAGTCTTGCCCTGCAACATCTTCCACACCTGCTTAATCTATAATGGGAATCACAAGCATCACTCCAGTGATGATTGGCCAGGCATTTTCTCTCTAGAGAACTTAACCAGAGGAGAGTGGCCATGAATCTAATCGAATACAATCTTGAAAATCCTGGTCTGAGCTCTTTGCTGACAAGCATCTCCTTCCACAGGGCTGCCAAAAGCCTTTGTGCACTGGAGTTTCCGACAAGAAATCAGTCTGTTTACACAATTTTCTCTCAAAACCTACTCAGCCTCCTCCCACAGAGCTGGCTGCCAACAGTAGTAGATGTCAAGACCCAAGGTCCCTATGGGCCCATCTGCTTGGACCCCTGAGTTTCCCTGCACCTGCTCTGTGGTTCCAATATTCTGAAATCCGTTTGGAACATTTTGCTCCCCTCCAATGCCTGAGCTAAGAGCCCTCTCAATGTAATGTCAAATATTTGTACTTTCATTGACTCCTGGCTATGATTGCTTCTGCTTTAGGCCACCCCAGGGAAACCTTTCCCACCACACCCCAGTCTTAGAGCCGCTCCCCACCATCCACCTTCTTGGCCAGAACCCCATGGGGCTTGAAGCCAACTCATCCAAACTATGTAATCCCCTCTCCCCGAAACCCCCAAATCTCATAAGAAAGCTCAACGGATTCCTACCAAGGGTGAAAGTTTAGCCATTGGGGCTGGCAGGTAATTCATTTTGATCAGACTTGCAATGAGAGAAACACCTGATCCCCACCCTCAAAAAGGCTGACACCTAAGCATGAGTGTATAGATGCATGTATGGTGGATGGCAATACACAGGTAAAATAGCAACATGGGAGTTTGGGCAGGCTCGTGGGCTCACTACCCTTTTTAGTGTCAAGGTCCATTCACGGTGACAAGTAAGAACATCAAGGTCATAAGCAAGACCCGGGAAGATGTCTTAAGGTAAGAAGGACCCAAGGTGGCCCTTGATGTGGAGTCAGTTTTGGAAAAGCAGATGGGGACGAGTCATAGAGTCAACAGTACAGAGGGACGATGACAGTACCAGTGGCCCTCTTGTGGACCAAAACTACCTTAGCGCAGTTTCCAGAAATGCAGTCTGTAGGATACTGCCCTGAGAAATGTCAAAAATGGTTCTCCAGTGAAACAGGTTTTGGAAATTCTTCACACTGCCTCTCCCTCTTGGAACTCTATGGCACATTATACCGTACCCGTGTACATTAC
Organism: Leopardus geoffroyi; assembly: GCF_018350155.1. Taxonomy (NCBI): domain Eukaryota; kingdom Metazoa; phylum Chordata; class Mammalia; order Carnivora; family Felidae; genus Leopardus; species Leopardus geoffroyi. The sequence continues at coordinate 2,490,720 of NC_059328.1, read as the reverse complement.
GGGGTACATGCACACTGCAGACTCTGTGCAACCTTTCGGGAAGAAGAATGTCTTAGCTTTGCTGCATCCAGTGCTTGTGAAACTGTCTCCAGCAGGTACCTCCTGAGTGCTGTGTACTGACCACTGTTGCAGGACCAGGGGAAACCACAGTGAACAAAGCAAATTCTTCCCTCCTGGAACTTGTTTGCTAGGAGGGAGGCATGCAGTCGGTGGTAAGGCTTGCTTCAGAAAAACAAAGGAGAGCAAGGAGTGATGGATCTTCCCTTTCAGCCAGGGTGTGCTCTCGAGGAGCAGAGCCTGGGTAAAGTGAGAAAAAGGCCATGTGACAGCTAGGAGAACCTGTCCCAGACAAAGGGATCCTGAGGTGGGAGGCAGCTGTGAGCTTTGCATGTCAAGAAACAGGTCGGAGACTGGTGCAGCTGGAGTTGGGAGCCAGGGAGCACGATAAGACCAGGAGGTAGGCAGGGTGTGGAGTGTGGGGACCTTCAGTGTTGGCAGGGACCTTCATTCACTCAATTCACGAGTTCACTGCACAAACATTTATTGAGAGTTTGCTCCAAGCTTGACACCATTGGAACCACTGGGAATCTTGTAGTAAATAAAACAAGCAAAACTTCCTGCATTAACAGAACAGTCACACTGCAGATGGTGCGTCCTTGCTCTGGAATCTGAGGGACTTCTCTACTGGGGCCACTGCAAACTCCCCATGGTATTGTCCACCATAGATACCTCCACCTTCGTAGGCTCTTCCATGTTATGTGGCCCATGTGGCAAGCTGCTGGCACTTCAGTCTGGACCTGCTCGCAGCCCTTTCCTACCCCAGGCCCCACTCAGAGCTGGCAGCTTTCCATGTCACTCACTGAAAGGGAATACGAGATGCCTTTCCAAGTGGGGACTGTGCCCCCTTGGTAACCCAAGAGGTCTACAAAGCATTGAGCTTTCTCCTTACTTGTGGGAGGTGTGAGCTGCAATGATCCGCCTTTTATCTTGCAGAAACTATCTTGGCATGGCTCGGGCCCTAAGACACCACTGACGTGACGGGTCCCTGAAACTCTGGAGGGTTTTCTCTCGCCTTCTGGAGTGTACACACCGCATTGGGACCACCAATATATGTGTCACTAATTACTCATGTAGTCTGAGTGACATGATACCATTGATAGGGTGGGCCAGTGGGATGTTTTGCAGACGGTGCAGATTGTCCACAGGCCTTTGGGCTATATTACACAGGGGCAGGAAATACGAGGCCCTGAGAAGAGACCGAAGGGTGTACCGTGGCCCGCCCATATGGGTACAAATGGTTTCTCATGTCTCCCGGTAAGGAACGAAAAGACCAGGTTCAGCAGATCAGTGACTGCACCCAGCTGCCTGGGACTGTGCCCACCTTCCCCAGCAAAGATGCCAAACTCAGCACAGTGACACGATCAGGTCCATTGCTCTGCTAAGTCTACAGCTATCCACACATGTCCCCCAGACCCTATCTGGCTTTGTGCGCTGGATTGTTGAATGAGGTGTGCATCTGAGGGGGGGCTGTCCCTGTATCCACTAGGTTTTAAAGGATGACTGTCATCCCCCAGGATATGGCACTGTTTTTGATTCATTATCTTGACCAGTATTCCAGAGAGTTCTACTCTGTCTTCCCTTCTATAATAGCTCTTACCCTGAAACCACGGAGCAAATTGGGGATTTAACCAATCCGAGTATGTCTACTCCAATTTCAAGCTGGGAAATCAGAGCAGTGACCTCCAAGTAAGTCTATGAACCAAGTGAAGGGGTGTCATTAAGACGTGCTTCTGTAAGGGACTGGGGGAACAGAATTGAAGCAAACAGGCATAACATTAACCACCTTATATTATTTCTGATTGAAACATCCTATTTTTAGCTTCCTTAACAATAAGGTTGGGTGACAGTCGAGACTTGCTGGCCTGGGGACAATTGCATCACCTTGGTGACTTTGCATATCCCTACCGTGATCCAGGACTTGATAGACGTCCTCTGAGATAACAGCCTCATATCTGCTCTCTCCCAGTTTCAGAGGTCACCTTTCCCAAAACCTCCCTGTCCTCCTCATTTGCTGACTGCAGCAGAAAGGAGAAGGAAGGTCACCCAGAGGAGCCAGTGCTATCAATAAAAGCAGGGTGGCTGGTACTGAACAGCATGCTTGGGGCACAGAGACCAGTCTGCTTACCCAGGCCTCCTTCAGAATGCTCCTTGACGTCCATCTGCTTGTTCTCTGGGGCTCCCCAGCTGCAGTGACTGCCTCGGCCAAATCCAGATCAGAGCAATTAACTGGATAATTGCTCTAATGAGAGCACAGAATGAATCACCAGGGCCAATCTCACCCTGGAAAAATTAAATGGATAAACTGGCTGTCTATGGCTCTTTGGGACTTCAGCAGCTTCCTCTGTGATCTCCATGGGCCTTCTGGGGAAGATTTGATCCTCTGACACTGGAAGAATTAACAGACAAATGTGATGATAGGCTTTCATTATTTGGTTATGAGTTTGGGGAATGGCGATAATCAGGACAGCACTGGAGGAGAAACCATGGCATACAGTGTATGAGCACAGATTTCAGGGTCAGACTGCCCAAAATAGAATCCTGGACCCTCCGTGGTGGAGTGAGAACTTCCAAAACTCCACTCTTGCATAAAAGCAGTGAGAATGTGGGGAAAAATTGTCCAAGTCAAGTTTGTTTGTTTTTTTTTAACTATGGAGATTACCAAAGTTTTGTAACAACATGAGGAGAATTTATTCAAGAAAAAAGGCTAAATATTGGTAAGTACGGTGAGCTTTGTGGCATTTTAACCCATGTTCTCCCCAGCTACATAGTAGGCTTCAAAATCAACAGCCTCCCCATCACAGAAGCTGTGGAAAACCAGCAGCCAGGCATCCACCAGAAAGCAGAGCTCCCTAAAAAGTCCCCACCCAAAGGATGGTCACCAATTGACCTGTGAGCTGCCTGGAGATATGGACTCCCCCGTCTCTATCTGACCTGATACAGACATCACTCAGTGAGAACAGCCTTATGCCCAGGGGATGCTGCTGGAGACAGTGTTACCAAGGGATCTGATGCGAAGTCAATGAGAAAACTTACAAGAAAAAAAATTGGGAAATAAGAACATGGAGGTTTTTGAAAAGCTTTGACATAGTGCTAGGAATCTAAAAGGCCATACGCATGTGCAGGGCTGTGTGGTGCCTAGGGAGCAATAAGAAGGTCTTCATCTTTCACCGACAGCCAGTGTCCAGAGTCTGCACAAGGTGAAGGGCTAAGGCAGTTTTGCAAACTTCCTGCCTAGGCATTGCCGACATGCCCTGAACACACACAAAGCCCCATGGCAACGGCTGGGAGAGCTAGTGATTCAGGTGATGTAAGAGAACCTCTGTCAAGTCACTAGGTAACCATGCAGCTACTCCAGTAGAGACTTTGCTGGCCACACACAACAAAGAATACAGATTTGGTCCCCAAAAAGTCAGTAAACAAACAGCACCAGAAATAAAACTGGGAGTGGTCTGATTTCCAGGGTTGTCACGTTAATTACTTCAAATACCAAGTATTCAACAAAAGGTTACAAGACATGCAGAGTAGGAGGAAAGTATGGCCAATACACAAGGATAAAATCAGCCAATAGAACTTTTACTTAAGGGAGGCCAGAGAGGAATTCGTAAGCAAAGACTTTATTGTTTTTTTTTTAATATTTATTTTTGGGAGACAGAGAGACAGAATGCAAGTAGAGGAGGGGCAGAAGAGACAGAGAGGGAGACACAGAAACTGAAGCAGGCTCCAGGCTCCTAGCGTCAGCACAGAGCTCCACGGGGAGCTCGAACTCACGGACTGCGAGATCATGACCTGAACCAAAGTCAGACACTTAACCAACTGAGCCACCTAGACGCCTCTATTTTTTTTAATTTTTTTTAATGTTTTTATTTATTTTTGAAGGAGAGAGACACAAAGCACGAGTGGGGAGGAGCAGAGAGAGAAGGAGACATAGAATTTGAAGCAGGCTCCAGGTTCTAAGCTGTCAGCACAGAGCCCGAGGCGGGGCTCAAACTCACAAACTGTGAGATCATGACCTGAGCCGAAGTCGGAAGCTCAATTGACTGAGCCACCCAGGCGCCCCCCTATTTTTTTAATATTTATTTATTTTTGGGAGAGCACAAGTGGGTGGGGGGCAGAGAGAGGAGGACATAGGATCAGAAGCAGGCTCTGTGCTGACAGGCTGACAGCAGTGAGACTGCTGTGGGGCTAAAACTCATGAAGAGTGAGATCATGACCTGAGTTGAAGTTGGACGCTCAACCAATGGAGCCACTCAAGTGCCCTAGACTTTATTATTATTATAAACATTATTAAAGGTTATTATCAATATTTTCACAGGTCTAAAGGCAACCCTACCTAAAGAATTAAAGGAAAGTAAGAGAACAACATCTCGCTAAACAGACAACATCAATGAAGAGATAGAAATTATTTGATGAAAGAACTGAACAGAAATTCTGGAATTACAAATAATAGTGACCAACATAAAAAAATTCACGAAAGGGTTTCAACATCAGATTTGAACTAACGGAAGAAAGAATCGACAAACCTGAAGATGACTTGATTGGGATCATCCTGTCCAGGGAACATGGATGGAAGGAATGGAGAAAAGCTAGCAGAACCTCAGAGAACCATGGCACGCCACCAAGCACACCAACACGTGCATAATGGAAGTCTCAGAAAGAAAGCAGAGGCACAAAAGGGTTGAAAAACAAACATCTAAAAAAAATGAACACAAAGAAAAACTCAATCTACACACCAAGAAACTCAGCAAACTCCCAAGTAGACAGAATCAAAGAGAGCCACATGTGGACACATCATGGCCCAACTGATGAAAACCAAGTACAGGGATCTTGAAAAGAGTGAGCACAGGGTCCCATGTCACACACAAGGCGTCTTCACAGCTGGCTTCCGTCAAAACCAACGAAGCTAGAAGGCAAGGGGGTGACATACTCCAAGGCCCGAAAGAAAGAAGCTGTCACATGAGAATTCTGTATCAGGCCGAACTAACCTTCAGAAAAGGAGAAATTAAGACACTCCAAGATAAACAAAACAGGAGTGAATGTATTGCTAGCAGGCCTTCTCTATAAGATATATTAAGGGAGTTTTCCAGGCCAAAATGGAGAGTAATACAAATCTATCCAGAGACAATGAACACCAGTAAATGTGAGTACAAAAAGGTGAATTTAAAGGCAGTGATAAAAAATAAGGACAGTGTTTGTTGTAACTGTTTTCTTCTCCTATCTGATTTAAAAGGACTGCATAGCACAACAATTGCAAAACCTTGTTGACTGGCTTGTAATGTCAAGATGTAATTTGTATGATAATATTGGCACGAAGGAAGGGGGAAGAAATTGAGCTGTATTGAGAAAAGCTTTTGTGTACTATTGAGGTGAAGGCAGCATTCATTGGAGCGAGATTGTTTTAAGTTAAGATGTTGGTTGTAATCCCCAGGGCAGTGGCTAAAAGGATTATGCACCCCACATATTCATTTCGATAAATATAGAAAAGTATTTGACGAAGTAGAACACCCTTTCCTGATTGAAAGCACTCGAGAAAATAGAAGGAAATTGCCTCAAACAAAGAAAGAGAACCTTAAAAAAAAATAAAACAGGTAACATACTTAACAGTGAAAACTGAATGCTTTCTCCTTAAGTTCAGAAACAAGCAACAGGTGCATTTTCACCCCATCCATTCAACATACTAACTGGAGATGCTAGCCGTGGCATTTATGCAAGAAAAAGAATTAAAAGACATCTGAATGGTAAAGGAGAAGTAAAACTCTCCCTATTTGCAAATCTTATGCTCCTGTATATAGAAAATCCTAAGGAATATACAAAAATATATCTAAGTGAGTTGAGCAAGATTGGAGGATATAGGATCAATATACAAGGTGTCTAGCCAGGCTAAGAGAGAGGGGGAAAGAGAGAGAGAGGAGACACAAAGGCCTAATGCCATGGACATTAAAAGGATAGTAAAGGAATCTTACAAACAACTCAAGCAATCTACCAAAACTTACATAAGGCTTGAGGTGACTTTTTAGACACAACCTTAAAAACATGATCTGTGAAAGAGAATTTTGATAATTTGGACATCATTGAAACTAAAATCTTCTGCTCTGCAAAAGAGATTGTTGACAACAAAGACAAGCACAAGTGAAAAACAATTACCTCCGAAAGATTTATCTGATGAGGAATGTTATCCAGAATATACAAATAACTCTTTAAACTCAACAATAAGCAAATGAACAAACCAGTTTAAAAATGGACAAAAGATTTGGGGCACCTGGGTGGCTCCGTTGGTTGAGCGTCCGACTTCAGCTCAGGTCATGATCTTGCAGTTTGTGAGTTCCAGCCCCGCGTCGGGCTCTGGGCTGACAGCTCAGAGCCTGGAGCCTGTTTCGGATTCTGTGTCTCCCTCTCTCTCTGCCCCTCCCGTGCTCATGCTCTGTCTCTCCCTGTTTCTCAAAAATAAATAAATGTTAAAACAATCTTTAAATGGACAAAAGATTTGAACATATATCTTCCCAAAGAAGACACACAGATGACGAATAAGCACATGCAAAGATGCCCAATGTTATACATCACCAGGGAATCACAGACAAGACAACACTGTGTTATCACTACACTCCTGTTACAATGGCTGATGTCCAACAATCTGACAATAGCAGATACTGATGAGGATATGCATTAAGTTGACATGGATCCACAACTCAGTGTAAAGCTACAACTGTAAAACCTTTAGAAGAAAACTTAGAAGAAAATCCTCATCACCTTGAGGTAGACAAAGATTGTTTCCATGAAATGTAAAAAACAAAGCATGGCAGATAAAAATGACCAATTGGGGTTTTCCGAATCCAAATTCTGCTCTTTAAAAAACACTATTAAGAAAAAGAAAGGACTATCAGAATTTAGGGGTGGGGAGGGGAGATCACAATACATATTTTTAATAAAAAAACTCAATTCCCTTCCCTTATGTTTATCTGTTTTGTAACTTAAATTCTTCATATGAGTGAATTCATATATTTGTCTTTCTCTAATTTCTCTTAGCATAACACTCTCTAGTTCCATCCACGTAGTTGCAAATGGCAAGATTTCATTCTTTTTGATTGCCGAGTAATACTCCATTGTATCTATATACCACATCTTCTTTATCCATTCATCCAAGGAGTGGGACAAAACATAAGAGACTCTTAAATACAAAGAACAAACTGAGGGTTGCTGGAGGGGTTGTTGGGGGGGGATGGGCTAAATGGGTGGGGAGAATTGGGGAGGACATTGTTGGGATGAGCACTGGGTGTTATATGCAGGGGGTGAATCACTGGAATCTACTCTTGAAATCATCATAGCACTATATGCTATCTAACTTGGATGTAAATAAATAAACAAATAAACAAATAAATAAATAAATAAATAAATAGAAATATCTCAAACAAACAAAAGAAAAACCTTGAATCCCGAATATCCAAATATATACAGATATAGATATAGATATAGATATAGATATAGATATAGATATAGATATATTTAAGCCCTCACAATTCAGTATGAGAAGGCACCACCATTTTTTTAATGTGGCAAAAAAAATGTGACCAGAGACTTCAGAAAAAAGGAGGTGCAAGTGTCATATAAGCACATAAAAAGAAGCTCGGTTTTGTTTGTCATCAGAGACACACAAATGTAAGCCATGGTTGAAACACCGCCATGGGTTTACAATGGCTGAGCTTAAAGCCTTCCCATCTTGAGTGTTGGCAGGAATCTGAAGCTGTCCAGACACTCCTCCGCAGAAACAGGAACGTGAAATGATGGGACGGGGCTTGCCCGGTTCTTCAAACCCTGACTATACACTTACAATGCATCCCAGATCCCGCTCCCAGGGATTCACGCAAAAGAAGTAAGTCTACGCCCTCGCAAGAACTTGACCTGAGTGCTTACAACGCCTTCATTCATCATAGCCAAATGCCAAAAAGCAACCCAAAGACCCACGAAACAGTGAATGAGCAAGCCCACTGCATTAGTCACACAATGGAATGCACCCCACAGTAAAATGGCAGCACCATAATCACACCGACGGACTGCAAATGCCGTGCTGGAGGAAAGAAAAACGAGCCGGATACTAAAAATCATACTCTGTGTGAGCCCTACTCACACATCTTCCCATCACCCTACCTTGCAGCCGCGCTACCTGGAATATATGAGGCTGCTGGAGCACAGAGGAGGACGGGGTGGTGTTAGTTGTCCAGGGCCCCGCCCAAGGGCCAGAAGGACCAGGGACCCCGGAGTAGCCACCCGGAGAAAAACAAAAAATTAGACCCCACCTCATGTATTCCACTAGAGTAAATTCAAATGAATCAAAGACGTACGCATAAAAATAATGAAAACAGGAAGTCATTGTTTGTACATTATTCGGTGATGTAAAAACAAAATGATTCTGCAAGGCAAAACAAAAGCTTCAGAAGCAAAGTGAAAGTGTCGACTGCAAATACCATAAAGGAAGCAAAGGAGGGGAGGGAGTGAAGCAGGGAAAAGGCTTCATTTCTATTACAGATAAGAGCTAATTTCTTTAATGCATGAGAAGCGCATAAAAATCTATAACAAAACAACCAACCACCCACAGGAACAGGAGATGAAATCTCATTGAAAAGGCAGCACAAGTAGTTCTTAAACGAAGTCGAGATTTTTAACCTCACTCCTAATCAGAGAAATGCGTTCTCAGTATGAGGTAGACAATGGCCCAAAACAAGAGAACTGGGGGCAGAGACACAGCCCTCCCCACCCCTGCAGGCACGCTGGGCAGAGTGTGCTCGATCCAGTGAGAAGCTCTCTGCAGGTTCGGTTGAAGGATTATGATACATCCATATAAAGGAGTGTGATGTGACTGTGTGTGTTTCGCTGTCGAGGGATCCCCGAGGCCATGTGAGCACGGTGAGGCAGAGGGCTGTGGCCCAATGCCAGCTCATGAAAGAGGGAAGGGTAGACCGTGAAGGTCGGCGTGCCTGCCAGCCTCTCCACCCTCGACTGCCTTGGATGTTTTCAGCCAAGACAACATCTGGGAAGAGAACCCTGAGACACCTGGGAGCCTGCAGGACACAGACAGAAGACGGACCCGGTCCTGTGTGCCCTTTGTATGATCTGGGTTTGTACTGTGTGCGTAAAACAAAGCAAAGCCACCTCTCTGGAAGTCATGGACCGTGGCAGGGGCTCTTGGCTGCTGGCTCCACGTCAGGGGCCAGGGGCCAGCACACTGTTCTTTATCAGATCTCTAATAGAGACAAGCCCCAGGGGCTGCTGGGACAGAGGCCGTGCCCATCTCAGTGCTACCCTGCTGCTCTCAGACCTCCCTCCCTGGCGTCAGGCTTATTTTTTCCCTCTTCCTGCCGACAAACACAGCTGAGCAGGAAAACATCACCCTCCTTTCCTGTGGCTGTTCTCCAAACAACAGAGCTTCTGAAACCCGTGGAGTCCCTCCTGTATCTGAGACCCCCAGTGAACACAGGTGGGTACCGTGATGCCACCATTCGATGCCATCCCTGGACCAGAGGACTCCACTCTACCACAGACATAGGACGCCGGCGTGAAGAAGTCTGAGTGTCTCTCCAAAGTAAGCATTTCTCCCAAAGTTGCTCGACCCAACAAGGATTACATTTTGATGAAAAAGATCATCTGTTTTTATTCCGAGAGACTTCCGGGAATACCATCACAATTCATCAGCTCTTGGTAATATCTTAGGAGAGCCGAGAATACATCCCTGCTCTGTAAGTTTGTAATAATAACACACTCAAGTGTTCATACTTTGGAAGCTCCGAGGAGAACTTGTGCAATTACGGCAAAAACAATTGTCGCGACTTCTACAGACAGCACAGCTGTCAGGTACAAGAGAACATTTCAAAACATCTCCTCCAACACCTGTGTTTATTTTGAAGTGTCCGTATGTTTTCACCGGGGAATAAAGGAACAGAGGAAAACACATCAGACAGATCTGACTTACGGGGGACTTGAATCGAGGTGTTTGACAGTCACCCAGCACACCAACCACTGGAAGCCAATGCCGGTTAGGAAGTCATGATTTATCAGATCAAACTCTGGTCATTGACAGGAGCGAAAGGATCACAGACACTGCGGGTCCAGAACAGTAAAGGAGGGTTGGTGTTTTTCAGCTGGCCCAGGCGGGTACAACGACGAGAGGACTCTGGGCAAACATGACGACTGTGGACCCATCTGGCCATTTGACGGATGTCCCAGTAGGGAAGCCACAACCCTTCTCTCCAGGAGAATGCAAAGCTCCTTCCGGCTAATTCCAGTATCACTGGAAGAGGGGCTTCCAACAGTCCAGGCACAGAGACTGCAACCTGCAGGCAGTGCGGGCCTGATCTTGGCACAACTCATCCTTGTGATCGGATGTTACTTTTGAATTTAAATTAATTTGGGGGATAGCCATCCTGGAGCCCCTTTGGTCAACCTCGGAAAGGTGCCAGAGACCACAGGATAGGGTGTCACGGTCCTCCTAAGCCCGTTAAAGGGCCTGACTGTAGACCCCCGGGGTCCCTGGAAGGGGAGATGGGAGAGAGAGAAAGAATCCCTTCGCAAGCCTGGTTCCCACTGGGTTTCCTGTTCCTCCTCTTCCGCCTTGACTTGGGCTCTTTCCTACGGTGCGAGAGACAGTGCGGGCTGTGTAGCCACTAGAATCAGGTTCAAATCCAGCCCTGTCACATTTCTAAACTCCACTGAGCTTAAGTTTCCTTATCTGTTAAAAAAAATCCAGGGGAGAGGATGGTATCTTGACATTTATTTATTCCTGTTGTTTTTTAATGTGTTATGAAATGTCATACATTCAGGAGTCGATACAACATGTCCCTACGACTTAAGGCAAACACTGGAGACACCTCACCAGGGTTGCCGTGGGCTCGTGCCCTGTTCAGCAGCCTCCCCATCCCCCAAAGCCTGCGCCCCCCTGCATTCTGTGTGCCTCTCCATCCCCCTTCTCCTTATATTCCAATAAATGCACGAACCCCTACACAACACGCAGTTCACCCGTGCAGGTGTCTAGATCTTACGTAAGTGGACTCGGGTCCTATTCTGCTGTAATTTTCCGTTTTGCTGAACATTATGAAATTCTTGGCAAACTTACAGAACGATCGCAAGAATTATTTCAAAGTAAGGTGCACACATTATGTCCCTTTGCCCTTTACAATTTCCGTGTGAATTTCCTAAAGGAAGGGATATGCCCTCCCATAACCACAGTCTAGTTAGTTATTAAATCCGGAGAATTCAGTCTGGGTGCCATGCTTTTCCCAAGTCTACGGGCCGTAATCCAGCACTGCTGGTGGTTTTCCCAGAGACGGGCTTTACAGCGTCTTCCTCTCCGTGCGCGACACAGTCCCAGCTGCACGCTGCCTTTGGTGACTGTGTCTCTCCAGGCTCCGTCGTTGGAACAGCTCATCGGTCCTGCTCTGGTTCTCACAACACTGACACCTTTGAAGACCGGCCAGCGATGCCACAGGATGGCCCCACCTGGGCTTGTCTGCTGTCTCTCTGTGCTCAGATTCAGGACTCCGCCCACACGATGCGTGACTCGCAGGCTTCATGCCACAGGTGCCCAAGGTCTGTCTGCTCTGTCGTTGGCACCGCCAACTTGGATCACCCTACAAAGGGTTGTCCGGCTTGTCCGCTGCATGGGTACTGTTTCTCTCCACTCTGTGCAGCACCTTGAGACCACACAAATGCCCTGTCTCCCCACCAACCCGCCACCTTACCAGCATCCACCAATGACTGTCCTTGAAACCAGTCTTCGCCAAGATTGTTGTTGGGGTGTTGGGCAGCGATGATGGTCTCCTTCCTCCACACTTCTCCGCCAGCTTTTCCCTGTGAGTGAGAGCCCCCCCTTTTCCCTCACTGATTCACATATTTGTTCAACTATTCGTTATCTACTTATCACCCGTATGGACTTGTAACCCATTGCCTGTGATGCTGTTATCAATCCCAGGATATGCATGAAATTGCCCTACAATCACTGTACTCTCACTGCCCAAACCAAACCTCCTGAGACAAGTTCCGGGTCAGTCTCCTCTTTTTTCCCTGGGCTGAGGGTATGGCGTCAGAGTCCTGTGTCTAGTCTCCAGTGTTAGCTTTTCCCCCTTCAACTGGGTTATCTTGTTCAGCTGAAATAGACTTGCATTCGTTTGTTCCTTTTGGCATTCAGTTTTAGAGCCTTGCTCATCCTTGCTGGTTTCCCATCTCAATTTCATGTCCTGCTGCCTTCCCATTATGGGGTTCAGTTGTGTCCACCGAAAATTCTTATGTGGAAGTCCTAACCCACAGGACCTCAGAACGTGACCTTTTTTGCAGGTAGCTTTGTTGCAGATGCCGCTAGTCAAGATGAGGTTATACAGGGTGAGGAAGGTGAGCCAATCCAGTGGACTGTGTCCATATAAAAAGGGGAAATTTGGACGCAGACACACGCACAGGGAGAGTGCCATGGGTTCATTAAGCCAGATGTTGGGCCACGCGTAAAAGCCAAGGACACCAAAGACGGAAGTAGACCGTCAAGCTGGGCAAGACGCGTGGAGAAGACTCTGCCTCGAGGCCGCAGGAGGACCAGCCTGCCGGCGCCTTGACGTGAGGCTTCCCAGAGCTGTGTGAGGTTAAACCCCTGCTGTGTAAGCCGCCTGGTCTGTGGTACTGGCTTATGGCAGCCCAGGGAAAGTAACCCACTTCCTGAATTCTTTCATTGCACCAACTTGCTTCTATCACAACCCTCCCAGGTATTTGGGGAAGCTGTCGTAACATCTGATAATTCAGACAGTTGTGCTTTCTTCTGCAGTTCGGCTCTCCCGCCCAGCTGCCAGGGCACATTCCCGCAGTGAAAGGTGAGAGGGTAGTAGGGGTGTGGCAGATGCCTCCTTTTGGACGGGTTTTGATTCCTGCACACGCGTGTGCTCCTTCAGGCGGGCGCGGGCGTTACCATGTGTCTTTCTGGTTTGCACGGTGCTGCACTGAAGATCCCCGGCCCGTCTCGGGCACATTCCTGGAGAGAAAAGGGCCCCAGGATATCCACAGCTTCTCTGCCCACACGCCAGAAGATGCCAGTTGCATTTTTAAAGGTAGTGTCACGACTTACTCGGCTTGTAATATATTCAAGTACCCATGGCTCTGTGCCCTCGCTACGGCTACTGCTGTCCGAATAGGAAGCTTGTCGGTATGGAGGGCACGGCTTCTTCCCCGTCCCCCGTGAGGTGGGCTGTGGGGTGTCTGTCCAGAAGCACAGACTGTGTGCCCCCTTCTAGAAAACGCCGGTTCAGATCTTTCTTCCCATGGCTTCTTTTCATACATTCTTGATACTATTTCTTTGTTAGTTTTTTTTTTTTTTTTTTTTTTTGCATCACAGGTATTTTCCTCTGGACACAGGCTCCGCTTGGGTCTGAATCTTCACTTTACAGCATTTTCTGTTGAACAGGTGTCCTTAATTTTAATGTGCCCAAATTGATCGGTATTCTCTTTTATAGCTACTGTCAATTTTTATACCTTGTTTAAGAAATTCTTCCCCACCCTGAGGTCATGAAGATATTTTCTCTTATTATCCTTCTAAAAGCTTTATTGGCTTTCCAATAAATTTGGGTAACTTTCAGTAAAAAAGAAATTTTTAAGAAAGTTGGCTAAAGATTGTTAGAAAATCGGAATCAGTCAACGTCCAGCAAAGAAATGACTAAAGTATCAGAAATCTCTCTCCCTCCCTCAAAGGCTCTGAGGAGAGATGTTTTAGAGGCAATTTCTAACAAAGCAAAGAATAAATTGGGCTTCGGTTTTTTAAATAACAATAAAGTAGTTACAGAGACTGTCAGAGGAGGGAAAAATACTCAAATCATTGGGTAAAACTGGTAGAAACTTGATGGCAAAACTCACAAAAAGTAAAACCATAGATCAATTTCAAGTTCAAATATATATGTAAACCATCTTTTCAATACATCAGCTGATCAAGGACAGCAGTGTGTTTAAAAGAGATTATGTTTCGGAGCGCCTGGGTGGCTCCGTCCATTAAGTGTCTGACTTCGGCTCAGGTCATGATCTTGTGGTTTGTGGGTTCGAGCCCCACGTCGGGCTCTGTGCTGACAGCTCAGAACCTGGAGCTGCTTCGGATTCTGTGTCTCCCTCTCTCTGCCCCTTCCCCACTCATGCCCCATCTCTCTCTCTCTCTCTCTCTCTCTCTCTCTCTCTCTCTCTCCAAACTAAATAAACATTTTTTTAAATTTTAAAGAGATTATATTTCACAACAAAGAAGGATGTCCCTGGGAGATCAGAGCATTTCCACACCCAAAAATCCTGTCATAGAATGAATGTTTGCAATTAAAGAAGAAACACCCACAGGCGTCTCAGTGGATGTAGATGTCTGACCCCCTCGGTAATCAAGAAATCATATATGGAAACGAGAATGAAGTTTCTCCTACTTAGTGGATTAGCAAAAACTGTAAATTGTGACATTTTTACAAAATGACGTGCTTTGGTGTAGCGGGAATGAATGAAGTAGGACTGTAAAACCGTAGGGTTGAGTAAAACATTGAGTTCTAGGGTGACACGATACCACCTTGTTAAAGGCTGAAACATCCCCCAAAACATATTTAACGGCTGCAGAACCAGAAGGCGTGGAGATCCGCTGACAAGCAGAACGCAGGCCACTGAAACCTGCCCTTTTCGCTCATTTGCGTGCGCAAACGTTTTACAGCAGGGGACGGTTTGGCTTTTACGGGATGAACGTTCTGGAAGTGGGGGCGGCACAGGATTTGACCGCCCCCCGACCTGCACACTTGCGACCTTAGGATGGCGAATGTTATAGCGTGTGCATTTTACCACAGTTGCAAACAAGCGTTTGACGATAATAAACGTTGTTTAGACGTAGTCAGTGCCCGAGAACACTGCATGTCTGTCACGGGGTTTTTCCTCTGCATTACAAAACCCCACCAGCGGAGCACCTACGGCACCTGAGCTGAGAAGGATGTCAGTCTGTGGTGGGACCCCTGCCAGGGCAGCCGCATACATCCCCTGTCCTGGCTCACTGCTCTGAGCAAGGGCCCTTTCTGGTGACGGACACGCCTGGCCACACTCCAGCCACCGGCTGAGGCCACACATGCTTTGTTCACACCGTTTTATGTTGTCCGTCACCAGTCTTGTAGCCCCTCAGTCTTGTAGCAGAGTTTTGATGCAGTTATATGGAGCAGCCTAAGCGCCGGGTCTAACCACATCCCACGTCCGCTAGAATCGCCGATAGACCCCAACCTCCTGTCCCCGGGGGGCACACCAGCAGGGCCACCCCGCCCACCAGCCATTCAGCTCGTAGGCGAAGCACATCTGTGTTTCTATTTAAATTCTTAGACTGGGGGCACCTGGGTGGCTCAGTAAATTGGGCGTCCAACTTCGGCTCAAGTCATGATCTTGAGGTTCGTGAGTTCAAGCCCCCCGTCGGGCTCTGTGCTGACAGCTTGGAACCTGGAGCCTGCTTCAGATTCCGTGTCTCCCCCTCTCTCTGCCCCTCCCCTGCTTGTGCTCTGTCTCTGAAAAATAAATAAGTGTAAAAAAAATTTTTTAATTCCAGCTGGGCCCTCTTGCTTCCCTCATGGTGACTTTGGGTGGCCTCCCGGTGGCCCGGCATCTGTCACCACACTCCTCGGATCACCCGCCAGCAGCATCTCACCATCAGACCTGTTTCTCAGGGAGGAAAGGGCTCTTGCCTTTAATTAAAAGATGCCGGCTCACGAGTTCAGTTTCATAAACTCGCATGATCCCAGCGCGGGCGTCTGGGAAAACTGTGTGCATCTCAAACCCTGTCCGTCCTTTACTACACACACTTGCAACTTGAAACGAGATGAGCAAGAGAGAGATGCCAAAACTCAGGGCAGACGTTGCCTGTCAGACTTGATAATCCTGCGGGACGCGGGAGCCGCCGTGCACTTGGCAGGGGCCCTGACAGGGTGACCCGAGGTTCCACCACGCTGGCCCTGAGTCCTCCATGGCCCCTGAGCAGCTTCGTTCATTAACTTCCAGCCTCCAGGCCGGGTCTGCCCTCGATCTCCGTGCTGGCCCTTCGTGTCTCTCGTTGTGGAGGCCAGAGACACAGAGACGTCACCGCAAGGAAAGCCAGGGAGGGGAGGCTCCAAGGACGGACGGCAGGAATGGAATTAAAAGTGTTCTCCGGTGCATTTTCGGACGCCGCGGTTTGGGCAGACATGAGAACGGGGGTTTCTGCTCCTGGGTGCCTTCCACGGCGTTCATTAAGGGAGGCAAGGGTCCGCGTTTTCTCAAATTCTAGCAACCCCCGGACACCAGGTGCCCTGGTGACAATGTGCCATCAGATCGATTCCTGAATAAGCCAGAGTGTAGTTCCCTCCAACCAAAGAATGTGTGTGTGTTATAATATGATTAGCACGGTCTTGTTACATCCATCCTGGACGTAACAAGTAAAGATGAGGTCACACTGGAGTCGGGGACCCGTGCCAGCAGGACGGCTGTCCGTACAGGAAGGCCAGCAGAAAGCAGCGATGCACAGGGGCAATACCATGTGACCACGGAGGACTGGGGGATACATCTGGAAGCCGGGGACTCTGACGTCACCCATCGGCAGTCGATTGTACTCACAGGAGCAAGCGTGGAGTCAGCTGGCCTTGGTTCTAGAGAGGTTTCGGCCTTGGGTGTGCCCTGCCATGCTTCCCTAGGGTGGCACTTGCACGATCGAATGCGCTAAATCAGACCCCGCTGGGTCCACACGCACTTTCCCGGTCTGAGAAAAGTGGACAGGGAAGGACACCCGTTTCCTGTCGTCGCCACAACAAATCACCACCGGCCGAGTGGCTTGAAACAACACACGCGTGTTCTCCGACAATTCTGGAAGTCAGAAGCTGGAAATGGGTCTTACGAGGATAAAATTAAAGCGCCTTCAGGGGTGCATTCCTTCTGGAATCTGGGGGAGGGAATCTGTTTCCTTTCCTTTCCCGGATTCCAGAGGCCGCCTGCCCTGCTCGGCGTGTGGCCCCTCCTCTATCTTCAGAACGCGTCATTCCAACCTCTGCTTTCCGTGGTGATGTCTGCTTCTTGGACTCTGACCCTCCTGCCTCCCTCTTATAAACGCCCTTGTGACGACTGGGCCACCGAGATAACCCAGGATAATCCCCTCATCGCAAGGTCCTTGACCTAACCCCATCCGCAAAGTCCCTCGTGCGGGGTAAGGTCACGTATCCGTGTCTAAGGACTGGGATCCGGACATCTTTGGGGCATCACTATTCAGCCCACCACGGGTGAGACAGCGGCCGTGCCCTGGTGAGATCAGAACTAGGATTTGGGTTTCCTGAATTCTGCCGGGTCTCTTCGCCTACCTGCCTTTTGGGGGGAAAAACTACATAAAATCAGTGTCTTTACCCAGATGGGCTCGCATATCTGCAATCACTACCAGCCCCAATCTGTCGGCGAGGTGACACAAGTTTGTTTCTTGCTCCTGTCAAGGCAGCTGCACGTCTCCAGAGACGCCCTCCCCCGGGCTGGTTTTGCAACTCGGGGTGACGTCCACACCCACAGATGCCCCCGGATCATGGCGGGGAGGGAGGGCTGGGGCTGTGAGAACCAGCCAGTCGTGCTTCTAGCAGAAGCTTCACTTCCGCCCCCGTGACCTTGGCCAGAGCACGTCGCGAAGCCGCTCCTCAACTCTGGGGCCCAGGAGGTGAAATCTCCCCGTCGGACGGAAGTAGAGAGGAGTGATTTCACTGAAAGGTACAAATGCCAAGCAGGCTTGGTCTCGGTGGCCTGCCGTGGACAACAGGCTCACGGCACGAGTCAGGCACGTGGCTGCTTCTGCAGCAAGAGCGGCGACAACAAAGAATTTGGAAAATAAAACCAAAGCTCTTTTCCAGTCGAAATGGAGATAAAAGGGAACCTTAATCTCTTTTGCTTGCACCCGCGGATGCCCCGCAAGAAACAGAAGTCTCTTTGTCCTTCGTTATCCACAGAATAAACAAACCCACAGGCGCTTCTTGGGCCTTCCTCACAAGGGCACCTTGATGTGTCGGGTTCTCGGTGGAGTCTGAGAGCCGACGAGACCCAATTCGTCTCTGAGACTGTCAAACGCTGAGCGCGGCAAGGACAGCGGCAGCCTGGCTCTTGGAGGACGAGTGTCCACACCCCGGCCGGTACTTGTCAGGATCTCTGCATTTGTAGCCAGCCAGGGGCTGGCGGGGGCAGGGGCAGGATTGCCAGCCTGGGAACCACTGAGAAGCTTGCAGCCTTCATTGCCCTCCACTGACTCCAGGCACTAGAAGATAATCCACACACACACACACATCACATGTATTTAAAAGATTAGCACGTTTCCCCTTGTTTTGCTCATCAAAGGTACGTGATGGGTTAGCTACGCCTTTGCTCAGCGGGAAAGTTCAGCTCCCATCCTGCTTCCAAGCACCTGCTACTCCTTGTTCACGGCGGGGGAAATTTTCCATTAAGCAGCTTGAAATAGAACTTGTGTAGCCCTTCCCTCCCCGTGCCGCTGCCCTTGACTCCGGGGGTCCCTGGACAGCCGGCTCGGAGAGGCTGGTAACAGCCGAGTCATGTACATCACTCATCACATAAGATGTGCATCAATCTAGGCTTTTATTCCTAAAACAGTCTGGTGAGGTGGGTACAGCCAGGAACTCCATTCACACGGGAGGAAATGGGGGCCCAGAGAGGTTAAGGGACTTGTCCATGGTGACATCACAGGTAGGACTGTGTCCCCCCGCCCCGCTCCAAAAACTAAGTTGGAGTTCGGGGCCTCAGACAGGACCCCAGGTGGAGATGGGGCCGTCCTGGATGTAATGGGTCAAGATGAGGTCTCACTGGAGTCGGGGACCCGTGTCAGCAGGACGACTGTCCTTACGCGAAGGCCAGCAGAAAGCAGAGACTCACGGGGAGAGCACCATGGGACCACGGAGGACTGGGGATACATCTGGAAGTCGGGGACTCCAGCTGGCAAACCACTGGGAAGCCGGAAGAGGGAGGAGGGACCCTCCCCAGTAGGTCTGGAGGGACCGCAGCCCTACAGACACCTTGGTCTGGAACATCTGGCCCCCAGGCTGTGGGAGGATAGATTCCTGTTGTGGTAAACGCCCCAGTTTGTGGGGCTCTGTCACAGCCGCCCAGGAAGCGAACGCAGTGCCCCTGCCGGTAAGGGGCCAAGCCAGGACTCGAACCACTCGGCCCGTTTTGGCACCGCAGGGGCTCCGCACGGCCGTCTGAACTGTCAGGAGATCCGGGGATGAGGTCTGAGTGGGTCCACGGAAAATAGGAAATGACTCATTATTTACGGGTCTGTGTCCAGGGTACCCAGGGTCACCCCAGCGGGCCTTGATTACTTCACGTGGGATAAAACCCGAGGCTTGTTCTCGACCGCTGTGAGGGGCACAGGCCACCGTGAGGATGTGTGGAAAACACAGCTGCACCCAGGGGGACACCTGGCCTGCCGCCTCTGCTGAGCCCTTTCTCTGCAGACGGCTGTCCCCGAACGAACGAAGCAGGAGCAGCCCCCAGTGCTCCCAGGGGAGGGACGAGGGCAGCCAGAGGGGGCTGCAGCTCCAAGAAACAGTATTCATCCTTCTGGCTCAAAGGTCGCCCAGCGCCCTGGGCTGGCATTAAGGAAAACAAGGACTCAGGACAGGCTCTGCACAAAGACTTACCCCGTGGCACTCTGCCTTCCAAAGTGTGACCACAGCCTCAGAGACCAAACACCCGGGGAAGCAAAGCCGCCTTCCCACCCCAATCTCGCCAGTCTTCCCAGGAGCACGGGGCTCACCCCCACCTTCTGTACAAGTGGGACTCGAGGCACCTGTCACACGGGGTTTCAGGGAGGAGCATCCGGGCGATGGGTCTGCGTGGAGTGCAGGCCAGGGGGTCCCAGGCACAAGCTGGCGCTCGGTGATCAGACCAGAGATGAGCTGGGGGCCCCCCAAGGCTCTGGACACAGACAGAAGGGAGGGAAATGGCAGGAAAAGGGAAGGGAGAGCCGTCCAGGGCCCGGGGAGGGACGGCCAGCCCTCCTCTGCTCTGCTGCCCCCGCTTGGGGCATCCAGGGAGGGAGCCGTGCTTGGGGAGCCACCTGAGGGCAGAGGACGGTTGGAGGACACGGGGGCGCTACATGCTGCGCGTTTTGCCTGCGTTATCCCCCTGGGACTTCTGAACGACCCCACGAGGGGTTCTGCTGCGGGAAAAACCCTGTCCCCCAGAAAACTGTATTCACGTCACAACCTTCGGAACCTGTGAATGTGGCCTGATTTGGAAATAGGGTCTCTGCAGATGTTCTCAAGTTAGGAGGAGGTCATTAGGGTGGGCCCTGACCCAGTGTGCCTGATGGCTTTAGAGGGAAAGCCAGAGACATACAGGGCAAGGACAGCCATGTGGAGATGGGGACAGAGATCAGGGGGACAGGGCCACAGGCAAGGAAGGCCAAGAACAGCCAGCAGCCCCCAGAAGCTGGGAGGGGCCAGAGCAGAGGTCCTCCTGAGAGCCCAGAGGACTCAGCCCTGCCCACCCCTGGATTTTGGACCCCTGGCCTCCAGAGCTGTGGGAGAATAGATTTCTGTGGCTCTAAGCTCCCCAGCTTGTGACAAGTTGCTGTGGCAACCCCAGGACACTGATGCAGGCTCCCATCAGCACCCACCCTTTAAGAAGGGAAGCAGGGCTCAGAAGGGATAAGACACAAGAAACGGGGTCTAGAATTCATGGCTCTGCACGTGGCAAAGCCACTGAGCTCCAACCCCTGACCCGCTAGCTCCCATTAGTCTCCATTTAGAGAAAGGCCCTGTGCTAATGTCCTGGGGTCACCATAGCAAAGTCCCACGAACTGCAAGGCTGAGAACAACAGAAGCAGATTCTCTCATGGGCTGGAGGTCAGAGGTCTGAGGCCAAGGTGTCAGCAGACCTGTTCTACCTCTGGAAGCTCTAGGAAATGATCCTTCCCTCCTCTCTCCCTCTCGGTGGTTTCTGGCAATCCTTGGTGTCCCTCCACTTGTAGACCCTTCACTCCAGTCACACGGCCATCTTCTCCCTTCTCCTTCCTGCCATCTTCCCTCTGTGCGCCCCTGTCTCCATGCCCTTGGGCCACCTTTCTCCCATCCAAGTACTAACCAGGCCCAACCTTGCTTAGCTTCCAAGATCAGACGAGATCGGGCGCGTTCAGGGTGGTACGGCTGTAGACTTGGGCCACCTTTCTATAAGGACACCTGTCGTATTGGATTAGGACCCACTCTCATGACCCCATTTTAACTTAAAGACCTGTGTAGAGAGACCTGACATCCACCCCGAGTCACACTGTGGGGTCCCAGGGGTTAGGACTTCAGCATATCTTGTGACCCAATTCAACCCTTACCACAGACACCGGATTTAGTGCCCACCCAAACGATCCAAGATGATCTCTTCTCAAGATCCTTACCTTAATTGTACCTCAGAGACTTCTTTCCGAATAAGGTCACTCACAGGTTTTTGGAGGCATGGGGTGCCTGGGTGACTCTCGATTTCGGCTCAGGTCATGATCTCACGGTCATGGGATCGAGCCCCGTGTCAGGCTCTGTGCTACTCATGGAGCCTGCTTGGAATTCTCCCCCTCTCTCTCTACCCCTCCCCCATTGGCGCTCTCTCTCTCTCTCTCTCTCTCTCTCACTCTCTCTCTGTCTGAACTGGAGTTGGGAGGCAAATATCTCTTTGCAGGGGGCCACTGTTCAGCCCCCTACAGGTATCTGGGACCAGGTTTCTTCTGTGTATCTTCTGTCCCCAGCTGCACCAACCCCAGGCCCTTTGCAGGCCAAGCCCCTTTGGTGTTTACAGGGTATTGAACAACAACCTCCATGTGGCTGCCTGTGGCTTCGGGGTTTGCAGCCTCTCTCAGCCTTGGAGACTTATTGGAACTGTCTGGGATTCCTTCCATCACTGTTGCGGGCAGACGTGGACCAGGTGGGCCCATGTGAGGCCAGATCATCCCCCCTAACCTCCCTCCAGGCTGGGAACTCTCCGTCTGTAGGGTCATCTGGGAAAACCCTTCATTTTCACAGCAGCCCTGAGAGGTCAGACCAAGTGTCTGAGATTGTTTCCCCAAATAAGGAAATCAAGGCCGGGTTGAAGACTCCCCCGTTCCGTGCTGGGAAGTGGCAGATGTAGAATCAGGACCCCAGCCTCCCGAATCGTCCTCCTGGAACTCTGGCTCCACCCCCCCTGCCTAGGCCCTCCCCCCTCCCCCACCTGAGCAGCCCGGTCTCCACACTCACCCCAAACCGCAAGCCACACAGCATCACGCCAAGCATGGCTGCCCCTCCCTGAGGAACCACTCCATGCGGGAGTTTCGGGGGTTGCGGGCGTGTGGATAGGGAGGCGGCAGAGACTGAGGAAGGCGGAAGGGGGGCAGGTGGCAAGGCAGGTGCCAGAGACAACAGCCGCGTCCTGGAAGCGGTGAAGGTGGTCCTCAGGAGCGTGTTTTCGGAGGCGGGTCCTTCCCACGAGCCACAGGTCAGTGCACTGAGGGCAGCGTGGGCCCCGGGCAAATCTAGAGCCCACAGCCCGTTAGCGGGGCAGGACCTGAATCTCTTCCAGGAGGACACCTTCTCTTGGCTCCGTGTCGCGGGTCCACAAGTTGACACCACGGGTCCTTCAAAACTCACAGTCACATGTTGATAAAATGTGTCCTTCGAAACACAAGGCAACAGCCAACACCTGCCCTACTCATGCCTGACATTCACGGGTGCATGTGGGCCCGTCCTGTTCACGGTGATGCAAGCAGAGAAGTTTCTGGACGAGCGGTAGAAGAAATCAAAAGCCCGCCACTGCCCGGGGCTTCTGCCTTTATTCCAATGCGGCCAATGCTTTGCGAATAAACTTCCCGCCCAGGGGGAAGTGTGGTGGAAACATTAAACAGTGTTGTGGATTTAATCGCTCCCTAAAACTTTCATTGAAATCGCAATTCCTGGTCCCTGTGAAGGAGACCTCGTTTGAAAAGAGTCTCTGAGGATATAATCTGGTTACGGAGAGGTCATGCTGGACTCGGATGGGCCCTCAATCCAACGACTGGGGTCCTTGCAATGAGGGAGGAATCCGGACACAGAGACAAAGCAGGGCAAGGTGGCCACGTGGCAACAGAAACAGAGATGGGAGGGCTATGGCTGCATGCCAAGGCAGACCCCAGCGTCACCGGCAAATCGAGCCAGAGGCTGGAATTGGCGGGGAGGGGTTCTTCCGTAGATCCTTCAGAGGGAGCGTGGCCCTGCCCACACCTGAATCTCACACTTCCGGCTTCCTGGACCGTGAGAGAATCAATCTGTGTTGTATTGAGTCCAGTTTGTGGTAATTTGTTCCAACAGACCCAGGAAACAAATACAAACTGCATTAAGGTTTAGACGCAGACAGACCCAGAGGCAAACCCTCGCTCCATCACGCTCCGGCAGTGTGGCCTTGCACAGCAGACCGCGGTGTGGGGGCCAAGCGCCCACGCTCGTCTGTGCCGCGAGGAGCGTCCCAGAACCTGCATACACGCGGACGGGACGGCGTGACCGTGCAACGCCTCGCCGAACGAGCTTTGCCCGGCGCGGGCCCTGTGCAGCCCCCGTGCTCCGAAAATTCACCAGCTGCTATTATTTCTGACTCTTGATTATTTGGAGGCAGATTCTCCAGACGGCCGATGTTCTGTGTCTTGAGATTCCCTCTCCCCTCGTTAAAAAATAAAAAGGCTCTTTTTCACTGGTGTATCAGTGTTTTCAGCAAAGCCCACATCTGAGGGTGAGTGGAGCTGTCCCAGGGGCCAGCAGCAGACCGCTGGCTGTCCTTGATGTGCCTTGATGGCTGTCGCTCCCAGGTCACGCTGGCCACCTGCTCATCTGCCCGACTGTGAGTAAGACCAGCCCTCAGAAAACAGGGGCACTGGAAGGTGTCCAGAGGTCATTCCCCCGGGGTGGCCTGAGGGCCATAGTCTCGACACAGGATGGGTCCCGCGTGACGGGACAGGGGCTCGAGCGGCTGAGCCCTCACAATAGCATGATGGTCTGGCATGATCGTACGGAAAAGTAGTCTGCTTGGCCTTTCCTGGCTCCTCTAAGTACAGTCGACCGGAACACAGAACACTTTCTGTGGACTCCCAGCTTCGTGTTTGATCGCCATCCCCGATGCCTACTCACCATCTTCAACTCAAAGTACCACAGAGCAGCCAAAGCAGGCTTGAACTTTAAATGGCATTCATCAGAAGCTCGATTTCCTGAATTACATTATCGCATCCCGGGAAATATGCAAATGGACGGTATTTTCACTGCTGAATGTTCTCATTAGGCTTTCTGAGCACTGTAAACCCGGCGATGGGTTTAGAGAATTCTCCCTCACACAAGCTTTCTGTAAACACGCTGGCTCATAATTAGCGCCAGGATACGCCTCCCTCTGTTCAGTACCTTGCCTTTGATTTGGCATTTCCTAACCATCACAGGGAGAAAAATATCCAGCAGTCGGTGGAGAAACTCAGACCCCTTTGCCTCTGAGGGATAACTGGTCAGGCGTGATGTGTGGGCCCAGGCTGGATGGCTTCTGAGGGGCCATGGGGCAAGGGGCACCAGCTGGCCCCCTGCCCTGCTCTGTCCCCACGGCACGCCCACACTGCTGGAACCGCTCCTCCTTAAAGGGTAGGCTTGAATTTAACGCCTCCAAAGATGCTAAGTAAGGGACAATCAAAAGAGAGTAAATACAATTGCAAATGAGTAGCCCATAGCAAAGAACCACAACCAGAGTGGCTTAAACAACAGAAATTTATTATCTCTTAGTTCTAGAGGCTGGAAATATGAGGTCAAGGTGTCCAGAGCCAGCTGCTTCTGAAGGCTCCAGGGAAGGGTATTCCACCCCCTTTCCAGGCTTCCCATAACATCCCGTGTGTGTGTGTATGTGTGTGTGTGTGCGTGCGTGTCCAAATTTCCTCTTTTCATGTGGACAGCAGGGATTTGGATCAGGGCCCACCCTACTCCAGTGGGACCTCATCTTGACTAATTACACCTGCAGCGACCTGACTTCCAAATAAGATCACATTTGAGGTCCTGGGGGTTAGGACTTGACATCTGAATCTGGGTGGGACATAATTCAGCCCACAGCCCGGGTGGAGGGACTGTCCTACATCTTACCCGATACTCCACCGCCCACAGGAACACAGCCACTTCTGTCTGCCCCTTGCAGGTAATCTGCACAACCCAAGAGTCTGGCTATGCAAAATCGGTTCAGCTGCTGGCTTGAATTAATGAGGCCATCAAACTCCTGAGGAGTCCATTCCTGGGTGTGTGAATGGCAGGCCGGGCCAGTTGTCAGGCAGCCCGGCGTCAGGGCAGGACAAGGGAAGGCCAAGATTACACCTCACTGTTTGGGAGGCACCTGCTCAGACCCGAGAGTGAGCACATCCTTCAAAGGCCTCCCTGGTGCCTCACTTGCCTTCCCTCGTCCGTATCCCTACACCAGCAGTTCTGGGAACAGGAACCCGTTCCGTTTCTAAGATTGGCATCACACCCAAACTCAAATCTCCGTCTCAAGTAAACAAACGACACCCATGATTCAGCTCTGAAGGACTGTTCAAACATCCCTGCGAAACGAGAAAAAGGAAAGCCACATTATTAATGCAGAAGGCCCAATAAAGGCGCTTGAATATTGTGGGATTATTTCATTTCTTTCTAATTTGCTGCAAGCCACCCTCAGCAAAGAGGTCACAAAGCTTTTCTTCTCTCTTGTACAGGCTTTGACTTAAATCCAGCCCTAAAAAGACCCGAGGCAAAGAAAACAACCTATGGGGTGAACAAAAGTTACTTTCCGTGTATAATTGGAGAAGATTGAATGGGTCTTGCTCTGTGGGCCCTTTATTAAAAAGTTTTCCCCAGAAGCTCCTTGCAAACAAGTTTTGGAGAGAGCCAGCTTCTAAGCGCTGGGATGCACGTGTCCCTGGGGGGCAGCTTAACGTGGCAAATAAAAATGTTCCCAGGACCGTTTTCCCCCTTGGCTTATATAAAGCGACAGCGCTGATTTAGGGAAAGAATAATAAGGCTTCCTGCAACTCTTCTCTTGAATCACATGGAGGAAAACAAGAGGGAAAGCCTTGCGTCGCCATAAAGGAGAATCGATAGGAGATTTGCAGCCTCGACGCACTGTCCGTGGTCAGCCTAAATGGTGACTTAACTATGTTTACCAGAGCGCACAGCTGGGCGGCTCCGAGACAGTTACCATGGCGTGGGGCGTTCGTGGAAAGCCGCCCCGTCCAAAAAGCTCGGGCAGAAATCCTGCACACGGCCTGGGAGCACACCCAGGCCAGCTTCACAGCACGGCAAGTCCAGATGCAAACAGTCCCCCTCCACCCCGGCCCCAGGGGGATCTTCCCTTAAAAATGGCCAGTGCGACACAGTGACCCATGGGAAGGGCCTCGCGATCACTGAATAGCCTCCCAACAGGCCTTCTCGCAGCCAGGACCCTCGCAGAATCACCAAATCCCAGAGCTGGAAGGGCCCAGAGACTTCAGATCCATTCCCGACAATGTGAGGCTGTGGGTTGCACACTGGTGGGGTCCAGAGATGTGAAGGATCACGTCCCTCCTCATAGGAGTTTTCATCTTGGCAGGGGAAAGCCCGACAATCAAAGATGTCCAGAAATGCCACAGAAAACATGGTGGGGGAGAAGGCTTTCACGGTAGGCTTCAAACTTCAGAGAAGGTGAGAATTTCAAACAACTCTCCAGGCAGGAAGAACTGAAGGGAAAGTGCAGCCGAGGTTTGCAAAAGATGGGCCATTTACTCATCCAACCAGTATTTATTGAGCAACTACTATAGCCCCGACAATATAGGATTTAAAATATACCAGCCCGTGAATTCCAGCACCTCGTGTCCTGTCCACGGGGGGAGATGGTCAAATAAGCAGTCAGCCATAATGCTGCATGATTCCAGTCCCCGGGAGAAGGCTTGACACCCAGTAGGGCTCAATAAATATTTGCAGAATGAATACTAATCCCATGAAAGTGGATCACCGAGGGTACCTGGGAGATAAAGAGGAATTTCACTAGGACCGAATGTTCTGTGGCTAGATGGACACCATGAATTCCAAGCAAGGTTATCATGGAGTTGACGGGGGTCTGCCAAGCCCCCATGACAGTCACCAGGACCTTGGTGAAGGGTGCAGCTTGGAGAGGTGAGGGTGGACGAAAAGGGCCACCATGAGCAAGGGTCTGAAGCCAGAAACGTTGTAGTATATTTAGGACCATGAACAGAATAAGACCAGGACTCAGGTAAGGGTCACGCGGGGTGAAGTTCAAGGTCACATCTAGGAGCCAACATAAGCAGGTTTTATTTCATCTTGCAGAAAGCAGAGAGCCACCAAAAACGCCCCGTCTAAGCTCAAACACCTGTAGGCTCTGACTTTGGAATATGGTGAACACAGACCCAAGGTTCTCAACTAGGGGCAATTTTGTCCCCACTTCCCCAAGGGACATTTTTTTGGATACAACGGCAGGGTCCTCCCCTCCCGGGCTGGGAGGACACAAGGCTAATAAATTGTTATCTACCTCATTTGTCCAGTGCTGGGCATGATGAGTCAACCATCCCATCCCATTTGGGGCAGAGGGTCCCTCCGTCACCAAAAGGGTGAACAGCTGGTGATCAAACACCCCTTTGGGACAACAGACTTAGTCAGCACAAAGTGTCAGTGGTCAACAGTGACTGCTACAACGTGAGCCGTCAGAGAACCCGCTGGCCTAAAGTCTCCCTCCCCACAAGTCTCAGGACCAGACACCTCCTCACTAGATTCATTTATCTGGGTTGTTCTTCCATCAACCTCTTAAAAAAATATTTAAATCTCTGAGAAGCAGAAAACGCTAGCAAAAACTTTCCCCCTGAGAGAAGGGGATTCTGGGCACGTGCCCGGGTGAGAGAATGTATAAGACACCCGAGGGTGTGAGCGGCACCAGACCCGGGGGCCACGCTCTGCCCAGGTTCCCAGATCCCAGCCACCGGCCACAGAAAGGACATTTTCGGCCGGTGAGACATTCACATCATGGTGCTAACTGGCTTGCTGGGTGTTTGCTCTGTCTCGGAGCCTGAGTGATAGGACCGGGGAGGTTAAAGGGATAGGAACAAGGTGTGCATGGAAGCTGGTCCAACTCCCCCCCAGCACAGATTGGTCTCTGTGAGCACTGGCCCCCAGGGCTGTGGCTACCTACTCAGAAAAGCCTTCACCAGTTGCCCTCGGGAACCATCTCTCCTGGACTGTTTCCTGACAGTCTCTGTCATACCGTTTATTCCCCTCCCGGCCCCGGGCCCAGCTCACATGACCTCTTCTACATATCAACCCATTTGTGCGTCACCTGTCTCTCCCTGAGGACGGGGAACTCGTCTGCCAATGCGTCGGCTCAATGCCTGGAGAAGGAGTGGACTGTGGCTGACCCCTCCCCACAGTCTCCATGGAAGCCACCCCACCTCCCCCGGGTCCCAGCGGTGAAGCTCCTCCTTCTTCCGACAAAACACGGAGGTGAGCGCAGAAAGCAGTGAAGCTTCCTGAAGAAGACGAGGCCCACGGTGAACCCCCAGAGGGCTGGTAGAAGCCACGGTCCCTAGGGATGTCCACCTCCTGGCACCCACCTCTGTGTGAGCCCTCTCTGTGCTGTGGGCAGGCGCGTGAGTTGCTTCCAGCCGTAGAGTGCAGGAGCAGTGAAGGAGTGTCCCTCTGCGGCTGGGACACTCCATCTTGGCAGACGGAGCTAGAGATTCTCCTCGGCAGCCACTGTGTCAAGGATGCCCAGACACACTCGCTCACACACCACTCCCAGGGCCAAACACCGTGGGGCAGGACAAGTAGTCGAGACCAAGGAACAAGTGTTCATAGAGTGAATTTTATGCACGGTGTGCATGGGAAGGGGTCTCACGCACCTTGTCATCCATGGTCGGCCGGGCCGTGTCCTCATCTGGAGGCTCGGTGGGGAGGAGTCCGTACCCAAGCTCCTGCAAGCTGTTGGCAGAACCTGTTTCCTTGCAGCTGTCAGACTGGGTTGTTCTGGGTTTTCTGCGGCCAAAGCCCGGAGGCCGGCCTGCTCCAGCCTCATGTGGGGCTCAGGAGTCCTCTCCCTGGAGGAAGCCCTGCTCCAACAGCAACCGGCTTGAAGAACCCCGGTTAAGTCATGTGACCTCCTTATGCCTCAGTTTCTTCATCTGCAAAACAGGAGACCAGGGAGACTGCCTGGTCTGTCTGGTCTTCTCAGGAGGGTTGAAATGATTGAATGAGTCGATAAATGAGAACAAATGAACGTGCCTGGCACATTCACTCTGTAAAAGTTAGCTAGCATTCCTGGTTTTGTCACTGTCGTGCCTTCAAACCCCGTCCATCCACTGGTGGCTCCCACGCTAACACTGGGTCTCGCCCTCGTTCCTGAACTCAGACCCATGCCTCCCACTGCCTACAGGGCACCTCCCCTGGGGATTTCTAAAAAGCACCCCAAATCTCTGCTGCATCCCAAATGGCTCACCGTGCAGTCTGTATCATCCCGGGAAGCAGCATCTCCGCTCCTCCCGGTGTTGGAGCCAAAGGCCAGCAAGTTCTTTTGGCTCTACTTTCAAAATATATCCGGTAACCACCCACCGCCCAGCACCTGTACTGCTGCCCTGTGACCCGAGCCTCATCACCTGTCCCCTGAGTTACTTGGACAGCCTCCTCCAGCTCCACCCCTGCCCTCTGCAGTTTCCACTCAACAGAGCAGCCAGGAAGAGCCTCACAGAAGGCAGGTCCCACCCTGTCACTCTGTCCAAACGCCCTCTGTGGCGTCTTCCCATCTCGCTCAGGCACCTGCGTGGATGGCCCTAGGCCGTCTGCCCTACGACCTCCCTGACCTCAGCTCCCGCAACTCCCGTGGCCACCACCCCTCCCAGTCTTCCTGACCTCTCTTGACTCTGTGGGGCCTCTGCCTTTACACTCCCAGTGCCCAGACACCCCCTCCCACGTACCCCCCTGCCGCCGTCCCTCCAATGTTACGTCTCATTCAACTACCACCTTCTCAGGCAGCACTCTTTCTAAAACCGGACCCTCTCCTCTCACACTTCCCATGCCCCTTCCCTGCCCTATTTCTGTCCTTAGCGCTTATCACCATTGAATGTTCACGCATTTTATTTTGTTGAACTGGTTTGTCGTCTGTCTTCTCCAGCAGAAATCAATCTCCTTGTGGGCCAGGATTCCTGTCTCCTTTGATGCGTCTTCGGTGGCTGGAGCATAGCAGGTGTTCAGGACACATCTGCCAGGCGGAGTGAGAGGGACTCACGGACCTCTGCTGCTTTTGCCAAAGCTGTTAGCTGGGGCTGCTTCTTCTCCACCGTCTTCTGCTTCCTGTGGCTTCTCCTCGACCATGAAAGATAGTGGAAGGGAAGAAAGAGAGGGAAGAGGCAGGAACGGTCCTGGAGTTCCCGTGACAAGTGTCTCCAAGAAGCTGCTTGGTCCCCAGCAGAACAGATAACTTTCTGATTGTCTGTCCCATCCCAGAGATCTCTCTGGAACATTAGGTCAAGGCTGTTCTGCACTTCCACGCAAATGCACTGACGAGGAGAATATGCTGGAGACCCAGTATGCGATGCTTATGATTTACCGACGTGGACGACGTCGAGGAAGGACTTCTACCACTCAACGGTAAGAAAGTTTCCCCAGGAGAAGAAGGGCGCCGAGTGGGGAGAGAAGAGGTGGGAGGAACGAGATCAGTACCGTCACAGCTGTGAGCGAAGTTCAGGCATCCAGGGCGCCTCTGGAGGCTCCTTCTGACGCAGGCAGACCCTGCTGATGCCGACCCGGAAGGTGAAAAGCAGGCGGCTGGGGTTCGAGAGGCCCCACTAATTCTGCACCAACGCCCCCCAGTCCAGTGTGCTATTCCTGCCCCAGGTGGTGGAACAACTCAGTGAAGGCAAGCAAATCTATCTAAATCTCCCCAGCGTCAACCCAGACTCCACGTGGCCGCTGGAGGACAGCGTCCCCAGCAGAAAGCCTTCCGGGTGTGTTCCTCCAAAAGGACGAGTCTGCACCGTACCTCTGGGACTACGAGGCCCTTTCTAGAGAAGTCTGCAGGAGCACGCTTCCTGGGAGCTCGCTCCGACCCTGGACCTGGGGGTGCTGGCCAGTGCTGAGTTCAGCGCCTGGAGGGAACACGGCGGGGAGGGCCGAACCCTGATCCCCCGCGAGCTCCTTCCCAAGCCTCCAGAGCAGAGAGCCTCCTCCTCCAAGCTGCCAGTGCCCAGCCAAGCGCTCACCTGCCTCAAGAACGTCACCTGCTACTCCGCCAACCGAGTGGTATGTTGAAGTTGTTTAAAGGAGAAGCTACAAGTAGGAGCAATTTGGGCCTCTTGACTCCGGTGAGAGATTGCTACTTTCTGCAATTATTTATGTGAAACTCAAGATCATTTGCCAACTCTTTTCCCAGCGGATGGCTGACAGCCAAGTGAGAGGAGAATTTTGCAGTCTTCTCGCTCCTCACCGCCCCCCCCCCCCACACACTCTCTCTCTTTCTCTTTTGCTTGCTAGTTTGCTTGCTCTGAATAGCCGAGTCTCATTAGGATGAGACCTGAAACTTTCCAGATGGGAAGGACAAGTCTCTTCATAGTTTAGTATAAAACAATGGATAAAGAGCAGGAGTGTCGTCCTCAGAATATGTGGGGGAGCTGCTGGCTGCTAATGAGCCCACCTCCCCGCCTCTCGTCAGCCCTTTGCCGCCCAAAGCACATCCTCAGCCTGTTGGGGGCGCCCTCCAGCATCCGGGGTCCTCGCACCTGCCACTTCACTCACGTGCATGGCTTTCCCTGCCGGGCTGGGCTGGGGACACCACGGGCACCTTCACCTCCAGACCATCAGCTCAAAGATAGATACCAAAAGCACAAGTAACATAAAAGAAAAATCAGCAAAATTAGAGTTTTGTGCTTCAAAGGACACCCTTGGGGATGTTGAAAGACAGCCCACAGCAAGGGAGAAAATATCCCCAAATCCTCTATCTGATAAGGGACTTTTATCCAGATAAGTAAAGAACCCTCATAACTCAACAATAAAGATAAATATTCCAATTAACAATGGTCAAAGGAGTAGATTTTTCTTGGAAGGAGACATGCAAATGGCCGATAAGCATGTGACAAGACTGGTGAAAATGTAAATTGAAACCACGAAGATACTACTCCCCACCCACACGGGTACCCCAGAAAGACTTGTGGGTTCAGGTGACTCCATGCCCAAATCATTGCTTGTTAGCCGGTCCAGGGAAGGGTAGCGGGGCAAGCAGAAGGTAGAGGGGGCATCGGTCTCCACCCCTGATACTGATGGGGACCATCATCTTCTGTGGGCCTTCAAGGAAGGAAGGAATGACCCATCTGAGTGCCCCTCTGTTCTTGAGGACAGGCAGCAGACATTTCAGGACACAGCCCTGGAAGGGTTCAGGAGTCTGTTTCTGCCATTCGTTCCTTGCGTGACCTTGGCCAGTCCTGTCTCCTCCTGAGGGGGGCCAGTTACGTGTGAAAGATGGTCTTGAATGAGGTGACCCAGTGCGGTTACCGGCTCTCCTACACTCGCCAGTGAGCACACTTGGCTCCCACTTCCGGTCACTCAGAACCATCCCCTGCAGCCTGCAGACTGGTGGTCCTGAATTCCCCAGCTACGGCTAATTAAGGGCTGGCACGGCCAAGACACTTTGCCAACCAGAGCCACGCCACGGGTTACTTTCGAAAGACTCCATCTCTGGTGAGGAGTGTGAGGGAAGCTAGCACAACATCACACCTCAGAGCCCCACGTGGGGCAAGATCCCCCTGCTGGGCTCCAGCTGCCCTCCCGGCCACACCTTGGAGCCACGCTTTGGAGCAAGCGAACTGCCTGAGAAGACGGAGATGGATGGCACCCGCCCAGTCCCAGGAAACAAGCCATCCTCGGACATTTCACACCTGGACACTAAGCTACATATCCGTTACCCCGCGAGTCGAAAGCCCTTCCCAGCACAGAAATTCTTGATATTGATTTTATCCACCGTGCCAAACATCCCAGAACATCCGGGCAAAGGGACACGGTGCGCCCAACTGACCGTCATCCGAGGCACCCTCCCTGCAAAGGTTTCGATCACTATGAATGGAAAGATCAAAGCCATTGCCATGTCACCTCGGTGCATGGAAAGGGGCTTTTCTATCAGCCCCGTCTGCCTGTTGGAGTTAATTCATATTCTGCAAGTGTCACACGGAGAGCCCAGTGGAAGAATTATACCGGCCAGTTGACTCCCTTCTGAGTGGGGCACCATCGAACTTGCTTTCAGCTTGTTGGCAAGATAAATTCTTTGATTGGGATTGTTTGCTGCCTCCAGCAAGACCACACTCCATTTTATGGTGACATTCCGCATTGATCCTGTTCTCTTCCGCTCCACTGTTCCACCAGAGGACACCTAAAACTAATAGCTCGTCCAGCGTGAAACCGCAACCTCCAGAAGGTCCCCAGACTCCCCAGGAGGTGAGAACCCCGATCGATGGAAAAGGAAGGAGTTTCTTACAAACACAACACCTCAAGCCCCGCTGTGGGTAACAGTTTAAGAACACCGCGTGACCAATCTCCTCCTGCTTAGCTGAAGCTGGGCAGTTGCTGAGTGCACAAGCCGTGTCACAGGCACGGAGATGTGCTAATCCCCTTGGGCTCTGGGACAGGCCTGAAGTGTCGGGATCATAACCACGTTAGTGGCCACAGGAAAGCGACAGTTCTGAAGGGATCCGCTCATAGCTGCTGGGATCAAGCTGCAGCTTGACCAACACCTCTGACATTGGCCATGCTCCCAAGCAGGGGACCACTTTGTCCCAAACCAGGGAAGGGACATGTCCTGGAGGGAGTTGGACCAGCAGGCTCAGCAGAGCAGGAGACTTGGGGGAGGAGGAGGAGGAGGAGTCAAATGCGGGAGACCTTCAGCTCCATGCTGACACCTCCAGGCTCAGTCATGGGAAGAGCTTCTTCATGCCTCAGTTTGCTCATCTGTGACATGGGAATGGCAGTACCTCTTAGATCACTGCCCTGCACCTCAGCAGAACCATGGGCAGCTAGAAATACAGACAAATCGTACATTACCCCCATCCAACCACTCCTCACCATCCCCAACACTACACCCCATCCAAGTCACCCCAGGACACCTCTGGACGCTGAGAAGAGCCTCCCCTGAGGCCTCCTTGCTCATACTGCTGCTCCTATCCAGTCCTCCCCTCAGTCCTACCATGCCACAGTGCCTTCCCACCACATGTGCTAACCCTAAACTCCCCTGGACCCCACAGCTGCGGATCCCACCTGCCTCGTCGCCAGCCACCTCCCCCCGTCCTGGGCCCTTCACCTTGCTGTCCTCGCTGCCCTAGTGCCCCCCCCGGCCATTTCTCTCACTATTTCATCTCCCCCATTGCCCCGACTTATTTTCCCAAAGAAGGGCCACCACTCAGCACTGCATTTTGTGTTATTTGCCAGAGCATCTGTCGTTGTCACCCCAGAGGATGAAGTCAGGAGGACATTTCTCAGTCTCGTTTACCTTTGCATCCCCAGCTTTGAACTACATCTGGAACACAAGGAGACTCTAAATACCAGTTGCCTAAAATAACACCAGGCAGGAGGTGGGGGCAGAGATTTGGGCAAACATGGTGAAGCATGAAGGTCCAGGGAGCAGGTAGAGAGGGAGAGGGAGTCAGATGTGGAGGAAGTAGACTGGGAACAGGGACTAAGGAAAAGGAGAGAAGAATTCACAGTTGGCCAGTTCCCAGGAGGAGCGCCGGTGTGGAGGGCACCTGTTGTGGGTTGAACTGTGTCCCTAAACAGATATGATGAACCCTTCATACCTGTGAATGTGGCCTTATATGGAGATAGAGTCCTTAACCCCATTCAGATGAGGTCACAGTTAGGGTGGGCACTAATCCACCATGTCTAATGTCCTTATGAGAAGTGAAAATAGACCCAGAGAAGGCCGTGTGGCCACGGAGCAGAGATCGGAGTGATGCAGCTGCAAGCCAGAATTGACAGCCACCAGAAAGAGCTGGAAGAAGCAAGGAAGCATCCTCCAGTAGAGCTTTTGGAGCAAGCATGGCCCTGGCGACACCTTTTGTTGGACTCAGCCTCCAGAACTGGGAATGAATGAACTGGGACCACTGGTTTGCAGCCCTTCGTTTTGGCAGCCCAGGACACGAATACAGGTCCCCCTTCACTGAGATCAGAAAAGAAAAAGCAAAGCTGGTTCGTAGGGATGGGGAGGAGGGAAGAGAGAGGATGCACCCTTGACTGAGTTTGGGCCAGGTCCTTTTAAAGAGCACAGAGCATCCCAGGAAGTGCTAGGAAGGCTGCTGACCACAGGATCTGGGCTCAGGCTGGGCTCTCAGGCGGAGGACTGAGTCCAAGAGACCAGCCTCGTACAAAGCTCCTCAGCCCAAAGCAGCATGAGACATGGCGGCCAAGCGGAGGCAGCCCAACCCTGAGGGAAGCGACTGCCCCATCAATGTTAGCTATCCTTGTCATTGTCATCATCAAGTTACCAACTGAGATGCCCCTGAATAAAAACAATCTGTGGTAAAATTTCACAGCATCCTCCTTTTGGAAATTCATAACATAAATGTGCACACTGAAAGTTCTGGGAAGCCATTGCAATAAAGAACATGCTGGAACCTAGAGCATCCCAAACAGGTTTCTTCAGTTCATGCTTCACCTGAGCCTTTGCTGTGCTAATGCCAATCAATGGTGGGTCTCCAAGAAGGGGACACAGACAGGGTAAGTACCTTGCCCCAGACCACACAGCTAATGAGTCTCTCACTAGGACAGGGTGTCAGGCTATCTTAACCTGACCCTTTGCTGCTATTCTGGATGTCAGTGTCTTGTATGGAATAAATGCCCCATCTGGGATGGAGCTCAGTGTTGCTATGAATTGGGAAGAGAAACTCAAAAGAAGCAAGGAGAGGCATCCTGCATCATCCCATTTCCCTTGGTTCTATTTCCAATGACCAAGAAGTAACTCCATTGTCCAGGGCAATACAGACGTTGTTTTGGCTTTACCGGGACATTTGCCACTAAGTCATCGCTCTTGGACCGCATGTGTCACACATCACTAATGTTCTTTAGTCCTTACCTTAAAATGTGGGCACACTGGCTTTGCAACATTCATTCACTTATTCTCTGAACATTCGTTGAGAGTCTTGCACCTGCCAGGAACCATGCCAACTGGCTAGGGAGGGAGACAGAGCACTAGGAGGGCTTACCTGAAGATACTGCTTCAGGAAGCAGTGTCTTCAAGGCCTTCAAGGCCCCCACTTGGAAGCCATTATGGAGCAACTTCCTAAGGGTCATGTGAAGGAGAGAAGAGGCAAAACTCAGTGCTCCTCCTGGGAAAGTCAGGAAAGCCTTGCAGGTGCCCTGTGAGCTGTACCTCACAGACGCGTAGGAGTTTGATAAGTGAAGGGCAGAAGCAGCTCCAAGAGAAGCCATCATCATGTGAAATTTCCAGCAGCCTGAGGGAGCCAGCCCCAGCAGAGAGAAGCAGTCACCTGGGGGAAGCCTGGGGGGAAGCTGCCCTGCCGCAGGGGTGATGTGGGAGCCGTGAGGAGATGAGACTAGCCAGGCGGATCTGAGCCAGGCTGTAAAGACCTGGACTTCCAGATGGAGGTGGCCCTATGATGGCGAGGGGCCACACTAAAAGCCCCTTAGGTGGAGACTCCTTCAGATTTATATGATGGGGAGGACCCAGTGTCTACCAGCATGGGCTTTGGGCTTAGCATAGACACCATCTGTGTGCCTTGAGACAAGTTACTTCACCTCTCTGTAAAGTGGGCAACATGGCACCCATCACCAAGGGCTATGGCTGGAAGGACGTGTTTGGAGTGCCTGGTCCAGCCAGGGCTCAGAAGAGTCACTGCTGTGCTAGTTGCAAAAGCAGTCGTTGCTTAGGTCTAGAAAGAAACGAAGAATTGGTGGGTGGGGGGAGGGTAGAGCTGCAGAGATGAGTCACATTATCATTCACTTATCCACAACTATTGTTCATGTCCTGAGAGTGGGCCGTGTGCCAGGCACCATGACAGGTGTTGGAGAAATGGTGACAAACACAAGCAGCCCTGACTCCTCCCACCATGGAGCCCATGACCCAAGTGTGGAGAAAGAAACTACACAAGCACGCATGCCAACGTCGGGGTGGGGGGGGACAAAATCTTCCTCACCCACCTCAGGTTCCTTGCTGGGGACCCACAAATTAACCTGCAAAGACAGACTAAGCAGAGAAACAAACAGAAGTTGAATAACACGTGCATCCCACACACACACGGGAACTTTCAGAGAGAGTAACACAGAGACGAGGTTAGAACTCAGGCTTATAGAGCATGTTAACAAAGAACAACAGATTTGTAGAGCAGTGACAAGAAAAACGAAGAGGGTTTTCAGTCTCTAGTGTGGCAAATTGTGGGAAGGCATGGTGGACAAGGGGTGGTAGTCAGGTTGGTTGTGTAGCTGCCTCTGGTGCTGTCTCTGGTGCTGATCAGGGTCTGGCATTGTCTCCAGTGATTAACTTCTGCCCTTCCTGGTAGAGAGGGGAGGGGGACGCCTTCACAAATTTATGTCCTGGTTCTGGGCAGACAGAGAGGGCAGGAAGCTTCTCTTGTACCTGCTTCTTCTCAATTGTCTTCAGCTCAGAATAATCCTTATGCCAAAGTGGCATATTTTTGGGTCGCCTGTTCTGCTGCCCTTCACCAACAACCAGTAAAGGATAGACTCCATAGTCCAGGTGAGGATCACAAAGGACCCCCACCACAGCAGCAAGAGTGGAGTGGAGGAAGAGGAGGTGTACTGGGAGACAGTGGAGGGGACTGGATATGGACTGAGGGGGGACACGGAGAAGAGAATGCAGGTGTGCAGTGGCTGAATAATGACTTGGCAACGAGGACCAGGGGTAGCATGGACAATGGGTTTAGAGAAGGTAAGATAGGGTCTGGGTCCGTTGAGTTTAAGGAGCTGCAGACCGTCGGTGGGTGAAGTATACAAAGACACACTGGCATTTGATAAAGAAAAGAAACTCTCCCCGCCTGCCCAGCCCCACACCAAACCCTTCCCCACTCAGGCATGTGAGTATGGTTGTTATGAGATGCATGCATAGCACTTACAAGTACTGCACTGCTGTTCTGAGTTTCTCCTCTGTGGAGGCGCGGGGCTCAGGAGCACACAGTGCCACGTCATGCACCTGCCAAAGGATGAATTCCATTTCCCATGGTGCCTTGCCATGCATCCAGTCTTTCCCGTGGATCTCCTACTGGCTCGGGGAAAGTTTGCCAGGGCCTGAGAGCCTTCATTTCAGGACTCAGTAGATGATCAAGGATAGGATACAGGAAAGAGGGGCTGGAGGAGGAGGACGAGGAAGGCTCAGGAGGTCTCATCTGCCTTCTTTGGCTTCTTCCCACTCTGAAAAGGTAAGAGACCAGCTCCCCAAATGCAAACTCTTGCTCTAAATGAGGAGAAGAGAAGAGGATGAGGGTTCATTTACATGTAGGGTCACACAACTTGGAAAAAACAGCAACTTGTCTCAAACCTGACTACTGGTTCCCAATCCACATTGCCACCACTGCAGAGCCAATAGTCTGGGGACAGAGAAGCACAGGTTCTTGGGGCTTGCTGTCATCAGCACCCTTGCCCCAAATCAAGCCCCTCCACCATCCACAATCCCCATCTCCACTGTTGGTGACTCTACCCATGTCAGTTCCCCGTTGGCAAATGACTAAAAATTGGGCCAAATTATCACTGATATGAGGTGCATCAAGAAAACAAATTAAGTCTAACATTTGTGAGGTGACAGCTGACCTTTGCATGATTAAAATGAATGGCTGCAAAATGAGGCAGATTAAAGATGTTTAACTTAATGGAACAATCTCTGAAGCCTGGAGAAGTTTCTGGAGAAACTTACTCCGGCAAACCTGAAAGAGAGATAAGTCATGCCCACAATCTATTTGCCACCTGCCGGCCAGGAGAAGTTTGAGGGATGGGCTTCTGGACCAGGGGATATATAATAACCTCTCAGTGGTCACTGACGAGACCCAAGCTCAGCCCATAAACACCAGCCTCCTCTCCCACATGCTCATTTGGAATGGGGAGGGGCAGGGCGCTTAGCTCAGCTCCCCTGAGGCGGTCCCTTAATTGTGTGGGACAGCTGAAATCCCAGCCCTTGGAGCTCCAGGGACAGAAGCAACCTGGCTCCAGCAATGGTGGTGAATAATAATGTTATCTGGGATCTGTGCTGCTCCCTCCAGGAGCACAGAGCACTCTGTAGACAAATATGTTCATCTTCAGCAAGCCACCCCTCCCCAGGGTGCCTTTCACTGGCACTTGGGTTTGAAAAGACAGAAAAACACAATGGCTCCTTCCAAGAAGCCACTTCTGACCCTCAGGTGCTTGGAGCCATGAGTAGCTCTGCTCTTTATAAAGATGCACCAAAAGTGTGCAGTCACAAGCTCCTGAACACCTTTGCTGGGCACTCAGGGAAAAACTTGGATCCAGGTGGTCCCTGATGATGGGTAGGAGGTTCCTGGAATGACATCTCCATGGGCTTGGCCAATCAGGTGCTGATTTTTGCTTGTGCAATTAAAAGATTTTTGATCCTTTATCAAACCTTGGCGACTTCAAGTTTTGTTTTGTGTTGGGTTGTGTTGTGTTTTTCCTTAAGTTGCTATTTACTTATTTTGAGAGAGAGAGAATGCAAGCAGGGGAGGGGCAGAGAGAGAGGGAGAGAGAGAGAGAGAGAGAGAGAGAGAGAGTCCCAAGCAGGCTCCACACTGTCAGCACAGAGCCTGACGTGGGGCTTGAACTCACAAACCGTGAGATCATGACCTGAGCCAAGATCAAGAGTGGGACGTCCAACCGACTGAGCCACCCTACCTGCTGGGCTATGGACGCAGCATGGGAAGCAGCAGCTCTCGCCTGTGAGTGTAGCTCTGGACGGTGAGGCACTCCATGCAATGAGGCGGCAATATACTTAGTCCATATGGACGGAGGACAACTTGACTAATTACCCCAAGTGGGGCATACCGTATATTTATAATCATCATGATTTGAAGACAAAACACATGACACCAAACTAAACTCTAAGAAAACCCTATCTGTGTCCTTATTTATTTCTGCAATTTGAGGAAAGACTGCCCAAAATGAGTTTTTCTAGCCAATCTGATGTCTGTCAAAGCTTTGACTCTCATGGTCCACTTTTTTTTCCTTTTTTCCTTTTTTGGGCTTTACTATTTACTTATTTATATTTAATTAATTGCCCAAGGTCACAGAGCTAGTAGGTTACAGTACAAAGACAGAAATACACATAGGTATGTACCTACCACTCCTTGAATTGTCTGTCATGCCTCAGGTCCCCAAACTTTGTCCTATGTGGGTGGAAACTATTCTAAAATAAATGATGCGCTTCCTTGTCTCCCTAACCCAAGAAAAGAATTGGACTTTTTTTTAATGAGTAAAGTTCTCCGTTCACATGCACTGATTTGGTTACAGACGGTGAACTGTGGAGGCTGCCGTTAAATCAGT
This sequence comes from Leopardus geoffroyi, assembly GCF_018350155.1. NCBI lineage: Eukaryota > Metazoa > Chordata > Mammalia > Carnivora > Felidae > Leopardus > Leopardus geoffroyi. The sequence continues at coordinate 2,450,158 of NC_059328.1, read as the reverse complement.
TTTGTTTCCCTCTACGGTGTCAGGCTGTCACCCATCATGTCTCACGGTGTCTGCCACTAACAGGCTCTTTGATGATTCACTCTCAGGTCTGTGACGACCAAAAACCAGCTCACAGGGATTTTTTGGTAATTATGTACTTTAAAAAAGTCATTATAATAAGAAAAGCGATAACAAGATTTATATGACATTGACTTCTGCACTTTACATCTATTAACTCCTTTAAGCCTCACAGCAACTACTGGGCAGGTACCATCATCACCACCATCACCTTCATCATCGCCATCATCACCATCATTATTATCATCACCATCACCATCATCATCATCATCATCCTCATCCTCATCATCCCCAACACCATCATCATCACCATCACCGTCATCATTATCATTACCATCATCATCATCATTTTCATCACCACCATCACCATCATCACCACCCCCATCTTCATCATCACCATTACTCTCATCATCATCACCATCATCACCACCATCATCTTCATCATCGCCATCATCACCATCATCATCATCCTCATCATCCTCATCATCATCCCCAACACCATTATCATCACCATCACCATCATCATTATCATTACCATCATCATCATCATTTTCATCACCACCATCACCATCATCACCACCCCTATTTTCATCATCACCATTACTCTCATCATCATCACCATCATCACCACCATCAACAACATCACCATTACCACCACCATCATTATCATCATCATCCCCATATTATTGATGAACAAAGTGAAGTCCAGGGAGGTGAGGTGCCTCATTCAGGGAGGCCACTAAGGGCTGAATTGTGCTCCCACAAAATCCACATGTGGAATCCTAATCCCCACACTTCAGAATGTATCTGTATTTGGATGTAGGGCCTTTAAAGGGGTGATTAGCATTAAATGAGGTTGTATGGGAGGATCCTAATCCAACCTGACTGGCCCTATGAGAAGAGGAAATTTGGACACATAAAGAGAGACCAAGGGGGCGCCTGGGTGGCGCAGTCGGTTAAGTGTCCGACTTCAGCCAGGTCACGATCTCGCGGTCCATGAGTTCAAGCCCCGCATCGGGCTCTGGGCTGATGGCTCAGAGCCTGGAGCCTGTTTCCGATTCTGTGTCTCCCTCTCTCTCTGACCCTCCCCCGTTCATGCTCTCTCTCTGTCCCAAAAATAAATAAACGTTGAAAAAAAAAATAATTAAAAAAAAAAAAAAAAAAAAGAGAGACCAAGAATGCATGTGCTCAGAGGAAAGACCACGTGAGGACACGGCAGGCAGGTGGCCGTCTGCAAGCCAAGAAGACAAGTCTCAGGAGAAGCCAACTTTGCCGACACGTTTTCCAGCCTCCGGAGCTGTGAGACAATACATTTCTGTTGGTTAAGCCGCCCACTTGGTGATATTTTGTTACATGGGAAACGAGCACGAGGATCCAGCCAGCCAGAGGCAAACAATACATAGCTGTGTAGAAGCTTTGACATAGAAGTCACTATCACTGCTGAACACCACCGTGAAGAAAGAAAGGGCTCTCTCACCAGAAAGCTGGCCAGGCACCGTGCACCTTGGAAGAGGTGGATTGACCTAGTCCACTGCCCGAAGCCCCAGGAAGTAATGACCCCTTCAAGGGCTACAATCTCTCTTCCCACCCTGCTTCTGGAGGCTCTGCTCTGAGGCACTGCTTCAGTTAACCCTCTAAAGCCTGAATGGTAAGTAGCATTGCCCACGGTTTGACCTCCCTGAGATGTTGAGGTTCTGGGAAGTGATTTGCCCATGTTCAGTCACGGCAGCGGGGCTGGACCCAGAGGCCCCTAACTCTTCTGACCAGAAGAAAAGCCCCTGGATGCCAGCAACCCCAGTAGATCCACTGGGAGGGCAGAAAAGTGGGAAGAATGTGAGGGCAGGTGAGCTCTGACAGCATAACAACAGAGCTGGTGGGAGGCCGGCGGGGGAGGGGGGGATAAAGGGGTGCTTTTCCTAGACCAGGAGAGGAAAGCAAACACCTGGCCCCCACTCCAGGCTCCTGGCCACCCTCCAGCCCCGGAGCGCCTCCGTCACTGAGACGGGAAGCTCATGTCCTCTCCAGTCTTCACCCTGCCACCTGCCCTTGCAGACATGCCCACCAGGTCCACCCTTGACACCCACAGGACCCATGAGGGCTCCCTCATGGGCTGGAAGCTGGCAGAGAGAAGGGTTGTGACACCAGGGTGGAAGGCTGTGGCAAGGCAGGGCTGCGTTGGCCGGACATTGCTGCCACGACCCGTGAACACACAGAAGGCAGAGGGCCCTGTGTCTGCCGAGCCAAGAGGAGCGTCACCCAGAAGGCAGCTGGATCACCCAGAAGGCAGCTGGAGGAAACTGCAGGCTGGGACGAGGGAAGAGGGAGCCTTAGGAAGAAAGAGGAACCCCAGTGGGAGGCAGGAAATGCAGTCAGGGCCAGCCCAGACAGGCCCAGTGCAGGATGGCCACCAAGGCAGCAGCAAAGATGGACAGACACCAGGGGAAAGAGTACAGCTGGGCTGCCGGGCAGGTGACATTGGGCCATCCACCACCAAACTGGACACTTTGGACATTTTAGGGGGTGAAGAGGGCCTTTTCCAGACACAGCCTCTGCCAGAGCTCAGAGCTGAGCAAGGGAAGTGAGGGCTAGAACCTTCCAACCCAGTGCAGTGCACAACATGTGCAACACCCTGGGCTGGGGACTCTCACCAGGCAAAGGCAGAGGCTTTAAAGGGCTAGACCCAGAGGGCATGTGAATGGGCCCAGGGCTTAAGAAATCCTCAGAAAGTTCGGAAAGCCGGCTGGGGCTTGCTGCATAGGGAGATGGCCCAGAGAGGAATGAAGCGATTCAAAGTCCCTGAGGAGGAGAGCCACAGAAACGGGGGTGGGGTGGGGGGAGCTAAGAGGCTGTAAAGTGTGCCAACAGCTAAAGGTTTGAAGTCTCAGCTGTGCTGCCAGCTCTTGGCTGATTCCCTTCCAGCCTCTGTCCCAGGAGGGCAGGCTCCTTGAGGGGGAGGGGGGCATCACCCCTTCACTACAGCCCCTACAGATGTCAAGGTGCAGAGACGAAGGAGACTCGTCCGTGTGTCATTCCTCGGGGATCCGAAGGGCAGGAGTGTCTCCTGCTCCCCTCTCCTTACCCTTGGGGGCCCAGGGCCCCTGCTGGAGCGTCCCTCCCACTTCCTGGCTTTTTCATGCACTTCCCTGCATGAGAGGCACCAAGGGTGACAAGGTTCACCTCTCCTTCCACCCCAGACACGCTCCACAGAGCGGGCACTGCCATCCTGGGAGGACTCCGCCATCCTGGGGAAGACTCTGATGGGGACCCCCCCGCAAGACCCCGTGTGTTGACAAAGCCACCTGCTTTCAGAAGGAGTTTTTGGCTATGAATCATTCAGCTGGAAATTCCAGGTAGAGACAAGCTTTCGCTGATTCTCTCTTAAGCTGGTGCTGCCCAGTCTTGAAGCTTTATTAAAGATACAACCTCGACACCTGCAGAAACTTAGAGGGCTCTTGGTGCCCCGGCCCCCCAGGAGCTGGCAGGCGTGACCACTGCTCAGGGCAGCATACCTTCCAGCCCCCCAGGGATCTTGTCCCCTCAACAGCTGGTGGGGAAGCAGGGCCACATGCATGTAGCTCCACAAACATGTCATTTGTCAGGAACATGGGGCATACCCAAAGGTAACCGCCAGGAAGACCCGAAAGTCACAGTGAGAAGAGGGAAGGGTGTTGCATTTGTTCCTGTGCTGGGAGGTCGCTTTGTTGGTTGGTGGGCGGGTGGGGTTTTTTTTCCTCAAGGAAATGTAGTGACTGAATGAGTCGAGGTTTCGTCTCATGCACAAACTTTCGGCAAGTTCCTAGACTCGGGAAATTAATGGATACCCCAGCTGAGTTAATGGGTAGTCCAGAGATGTGACCAGGGCGGTGGTGGGAGAGGCCCTGGGGGGGCGGGGAGGGGGGAGAGGGGCGGGAAAGCACAGATGCAGCTTGGACGGGCCACCGCCAAGGCTCCTGGGCATCCCTGAGTAGAGGTGGCTATAGGGAACAAGGCAAGTTGGCAAGAGGAAGGGCAGGTAGGAGGAGATAGTTTGGGCCGGAACGTTTGTGGCAGGAACTGCCTCACTGTGTGATGTTTCTAAGAAACAGCAGGTGGGCAGAGGCAGGGCTCACATGCTCCCAAGCGGGACATCAGGGACATCAGCCTTCTTACCAACACTGGGAAGGACGTGAAGCCTGGAGGAGTAAGCGGGGGCAGGATGCCAGAAGCCACCTGGGCACCGAAAACCTTTTATTCTCCTGCAGAAACTGGTGACAGCCCGTCATGTCTTAACGTTCTCTGTAGAAATTTGGGACTGCATCTACACCCCCCCCACACACACACACACACGCTCTCTGCCTGCCTGGAGATGCTGAAGGGGAAACAGTGGAGACGGAAGGACAAGTCGTGGCTCTCTGGCTTCAAGAAAAGTGACGGAAGGAGCCTCCTTCAGTGTCCGGCACTCCCCTTCTCCACCCGCGGCACCTCCAGACACACCCCTGGCTCCAAAGGGACGCCTTTTGCTTTGTTTTTATGGGGGCTGGCTTGGGGAGCCATATGGCAGACCCCCGAGAAGCTGTGATCCCGCAGCCTGCCGGTGACCCCAGCCTTGTCCCCTGAGTCAAGGCACAGGACCTCTAGGGACCCCCCACTGCCTTTGGAAGGAGTGACACTGTCAGCCTTAATGGTCATAATGTGTGCCCCGAAATGTGTCTGAAAACATAAAGCCCAAATCTTAGTTAGTTTGTCCCGTTAGTGGTGACAGAGTGGGATTCGGGGGAGGGGTACAGAGGGGGCATCTGGGCTGGCCAGGGGGCCACGAGCCTGCGGACAGCGCCTGGAGAGCCGCCCTCGTGGTCAACCTCACCCCTTCTGTGGTTTTCCTTCGGCCCCATCTGTGCCCGCTGTTCTGCCCCCGACGCCGGAGGGGAGCAGAGGTCCTGCTGCCCGGCTCACACACACACACACTCCAGACGACTGGTCTACCAGCCTCTACCAGGACACCGTAGTGACAGGCCTCACACTTCCCAGAACAGTTGTCCACTTTCAACAGCTCTAAGTGTTAGAAAACTCATCCTGTGATAAGCTGAAGAAATGAATGAAATTACCGGTCACCAGTGTTGGTTATGAAGAGAATATGGTGTCTTCTCACACGGCCCACCTGGGTAGTTGTTATGCCCATTTAACAGCTGAGAACGCTGAGGCTGACAGACGACCATAGATGGCACGCTGAGCTTGTCCTCAGCACTTAGCTGAAGGCTTGAGGTGTGTCCTCCCCTTGAACACTCACAACTCGGTGACATCATCCCCATTTTATAGATGAGGAAGCTGAGGCTTTAGAAGCAAGCAGAGGTGACCACGCCCTCAGCCCTCCAGCACACGGACGGGATTCCAACTCAGATCGGTGAGCCTTGGGGCTGCTTTGCAGGCTGTCTCAACATTCCCAGCCACGGCATCGGCCCGTGCCTCTCCCAACCTGCACGGTGACTGTGGGGACGGTGACGACTGTGCTTCTCTACCTCTGCTCTTTGCCGGGCACATGTCCCGGGGCCACCCGGCTCCTGATTCTACAGCAGGTCCTGGGGCTCAAGGACACGAGGCACGAGGAGGGAAAGTCGGGGGGAGGGATGAGGGCAGCTGGTGCCTGATCCCCACCCGGATCGCTCGAGAAGCCGGGAGTCCAGAACTAAGAGTCAACCCTGACGTAGAGGCTTCTTTGTCTCCATCATGCCCTCCCCCTCCACGCAACCCTGCATGGACTCTTCTGGAAAGACTGTCTGGAGAGACCCGAGGAGGTCAGGCGGCAGCTCCGCCCATGAAAACGGAACCGAGTTAATGAGCCAAACTCTGCCACCAGAATGAAGTTCACGGTCATTAGGCGTGATCTCGGGTGTGCCTGAAATATACGTGTGTATGAGTGTGTACAAATATGCATATAATTTAGGGCCCGCTTTGCAAAATAATGGGGAGAAAAGTAGATCTGGATGTGATATGGCTGTGGATTTGGCCAGAGGAACATACAGATCCAGATGCAGAGATAAATCACAGACCCTCCCTGCAGCCCACTTGTCCCAGAGCCTCCTGGAAGGCTGGGGACAGGGAACCCTCCCTCTTCCTCTGCGGCTCACCGTCCCCACCTGTGCCCCCATGGGGTGGCAGACAGAGCCCCTTGGTGCTGACAGACAGGGACCCTAGCGGCCCGGACCCGGGGCTTTTTCTGAGCCACAACCATCCTTCTTCCCCCACCTCCTTCCCACGTGCATCTCTCCAGCTGTGCTGTTCCATTTTACAGATGGGGAAAGTCCAGCCTGCTTCCAGCCTGCTCCAGGCAGAAATCCAGCTCCTCTGCCTACTCCCCAAAAGTTCCTTGCCAGTGACAGGTGAGGAAAACCCTGCGTGGGTCTTGGCTCCCATGGTTTACCGTCACTGAGGGGCAGCTGAAGCTCCAGGACCTTAATTCTGGTCCCAGCCCGCCCCAGATCCAGACACAACACTGCCCAGGGCAGTGGAGGACAGAGGTCCCCTGTCCCAGCAGCAGCCTCCCTTAGCGGGATTCAATCACGCTCCTTAGAGGGCTGTGATGGCTAATTTTATGATCCACTTGCCTACGCCGTGGTGCCCGGTTTTTCGTCAAATACCAGTCCAGATGTTACTGTGAAGGTATTTTTTTTAGATGGAATTAACATTTAAATCCACAGGCTCTGAGTAAAGGAGATAACGCCCGCCCCCCTCCCCCCGCAGCCACACACGTGGTGGGCCTCACCCAATCAGTTGAAGGTCATAAGAGGAAAAACCTGAGGTCCTTCCTGGAGGAAGGAATTCTACCTCCAGACATCAGATTTCAGACTTAAGACGGCATCATCAACTCTTCTCTGGGTCTCCAGCCTGCCCTGCCCTTGCCCACCCCCCAAGTATGTGAATCAATTCTTTAACGTGAATCTCTTTCTGTTTCTTTCTGTGACTGTGCATACACATATTCGTATATATGCATGTATTTTCCACTGGTTCCGTTTCCCTGGAGAACGCTGACAGGGGCCGTGATGTCGGCTTCATCTTCTTAATTTCTTTTTTAATGTTTACTCATTTTTGAGAGACAGAGAGACAGAGTGTGAGCAGGGGAGGGGCAGAGAGAGAGAGAGGGAGACACAGAATTGGAAGCAGACTCCAGGCTCTGAGCTGTCGGCCCAGAGTCCGACGCGGGGCTCAAACCCACGAACCGTGAGATCGTGACCTGAGCCGAAGTCGGACGCTCCCCCGACTGAGCCCCCCAGGCACCCCTGTCGATTTCATTTTCTTATCACTCCTGGTTCCAGCCCCCCAAGCCTTTCCTTTTCACCTGAATTCTGGAGACCGGGATCAGTAGTCAGAGGGAAAAAAAATCCCCTTTATGAATACGTTACCATAAGGAGGGCAACCCCCACCTGAAACATCTCTAAGTTGGCCCCACCTGGCTGCAGCGAAAGCCACATGGCCCACCATGGTGCCCCCTACAGTCTGCCGCAGGAAAAGCACCCCCTCTCCTGGGAACCCCACCCTGTGGGCTCCCCGCACGGTCACACAGAATGAAATCTGGCTTAAAACAAGCGAAACACAGAACACAGTGTGGGCAGGACCCTAACTGAAATGGGCCAGCACTCACGCTCTCACGGGAAATGTTCAAATGTCCACTTCCCTTGGCCGCTCAGTGTGATTATGTCGTGTGATTTCCCTCTGGTCCCTTTCACCACCCAAAGCCCTGTTCTGTCTGTTCTGTCTTCTGGCAGAGTCACCTGCACTCACATTCGTGCCCACAGCCCCCTCCAGGTGCCCGCCGTGCCAGGGTCCCTGGCAGTAGTCCCCAGCCACCGGGCCATGGCGGTGACGCCCCTGAGGCTCCTTGCAAGGTCTTTGTCAAGAGCAATGACCCCGCTCCCCAAACCCACTCTGCAAAAACCTTGCTAAGGGAGACCTTGTGAAGGGAAAGCAGGCCACCCGGGCACCTTCTGTTCTCACGTCGCTCACCCCCTGGCCTCCCTTTGTACCTTCCCAGATGCCTGGTGATGACACTGGGCCGCCCAGATACCCCAAGACTCTCCCCTGTCTCAAGGTTCTTCATTTCATCTCATCGGCACAGTGCCTTTGCCATAGAAGCTCACACATCCACAGGCTCCAGGGACGGGGACGCAGACACCTTTGGGGCACGTGGTTCTGCCGACCACGGGACCAGATGACGCCACCTGGAGAGAGAGAGAGAAAGAGAGGTCAGAGAAGGGGCCTGGGTGGCACGGGTGAGCCAAGGGGCAGAACCCACAGAGGAGCCGGGGAGCCAGGGAGGGGCCGCCTCCCTCAGGAGGGCTGATTCCTGGAGGCCACCTGAGCGCTCCAAGAATGGGGGTGTCTGCATGGCATCAGCGGAGAGCCTGCGTCCAGGGAGCCTAGCAAACTGATGGTAACCCCACATCCCGGTGAGTGGGCGAGGGGGGGCAGGGCGCAGGGGTAGGCACAGGGAGGGGGGCACGAAAGGGGCAAAAGTACAGGGGCCTTCAATGTAATCAGAGACTCCAATCAGTCACCCTGATGCCAAAGGCCATTGTCAGGCGTCAAGCTTCATGCAAGGACCCTAACAGCCCCCAGCCCACTCCCCCCACCCCCAGCTGGCACCCACGAGACGAGCTGCCTCTCAGGGTGATGAAGGCACCCTGTGAGCGAAGCCATCTCACTCGTCCCCCCACAGACCCGGGACCACAGTGACAGTGAGCCCTGGGCAGAGTCGGGGGCGGGTTCTCCCTCCTCCTACCGCACCCTGGAGGTCCCCATGCAGGTGCTGCCTCCATCGCACCCACTGTCAGGGAGACGTTTCAACGCTGGGGGCTCGTGTGCGGGTTGCTTGCACAGCTGCATGCTGGGAGGCTCTCACTGCTGCTCTGGCTCCCCAAACCTCCTTTTCCACAGAGTCATGCGGTCAAGGCACTTCTGGGGTCCCCGGACAGAGACCTGCTCCCAGAAAGCGCCTGCCCGGTTCTCCTTGGGCTGATGCGTGTCGCGGTCCGTGGTTCCCGGGACTTGCGGGCAATTTATCTCCGCAAATTCCAAAAACGTCATTCAACGTGCGAGGGGGAAAAGGACACAGCTTCATGGATAATCATCCCTTTAAATCTAAGTTCTTTGACCACAGAAGAGGTGACATGCGTCAATGCTATGCAGTCAGCGTGATTTCGTGTCGTCTAAGCTCTTAGTTTGTCGATTCCAATATTGGGTTTGATCGAGCGTAAAGTTTAACCCGTGACTCAAAGGTCAGACAGTCATAGCAAACGAACTTGGGAGACAAGACCACGCAGAGTGCCCACTGTGTTTGCCCCGTGGCTTTTCCCAAATGTCGACGGCTCAGCCATCCAGCACCACTGGAGAAGGTCTGCGGCCTGGACAGCACATCGCAGGGACGTCTCCAGACTTTGGGCAGAACATCCCGTAAACTGACGTGAGGTTTCTAAGGCGATGTGACAGGACCATGGGGTGGGGCGGGTCAGGCCATGTGTAAAGGCATTTACAACGAAAATCACAGAGGACAGTTTAGGCAGGACCTGCCAGCCCCAGGCTCTGAAGGAAAAAGGATTCGGGTCTTAAGGGGTGACAGTGTGGGTGGGCACGGCGTGTCCTCTCAGTGACAAGAAAGGTTTGGAGCTGGAGAGACCTGAACGCTCCACGGCGGTGAGTTGTAGGGTATGTGATTTCACTTCCGCAAAAGGAGGTTGAGGAAAGTTAAGGCTGCAGCCCCCTGGGAATGAGTGACCCCCTCCCTGTCCTCCTGAGAGGGGCTCATGTTTGCAGAGCACCAGAGACCAGCTCAGTCCGAACACCCGTGAGGGCTGGCCAGCCCCATCACTGGATTCTTCTCTGGCGGTCTCTCAGCTCCCTCCCCCAGCCCCACTCCCCTCCCCCACCTTCCCGCTTGGGGGGCTCTGGGGAGGGGGAAGGAGAGGAAAGAGATCAGAGAGCACTCCCTCCCTGGTCCTCCTGCTCACCAGCCACAATGCTGAGACCCTAACGGCAGAGATCCTGGGGCGGGAGGCCACGACGCATCTCAAATGCCCCGGACCCTATTCCTGCCCACATGGACGGGCACCACGGTAAGCGACAGACAGAGCCGGCGTGGGGCACAGAGGGGGCAACCTCCTGAGGAGGGTTTTCACCCAGCACTGGAGAATGTCCCCAGGGCCCTGGCAGTAGGGGCGAGGAGTGGGGGGGCTCCCCTGACCTGTGGGGCCGTGGGAGGGAGCCCTCCCCTCCCGTCTGCAGGCTCAGCTCAACTTCCATTCTGCTCTCGGCCCACTGCTCCGGGTTGCCCCCTCCCCTCTCTCCCCAGAGGGTAATTGTCATTTAAAATAAAGAAGATTTAAAACAGATTCCCATTTTTTATTCCCAATCAGCCCTTGTGGGCAGGGCAGCCCGTGAAAGCCTCCCCCAGCCACGTGGGTCTCTGAGCCCGTTGCAAAGGCGCTTAGGAAATACTTCACAGGCCGTGTGTGTGTGTGTGTGTGTGTGTGTGTGAGCTTCGGTGTGTGTGAATCTGAGCTTCGGTCCCCAGCGCGGGCGTCTATGGAGCTTTGTGGGTAAATACCCACACCCGCGCTCAGACGCACATACACCCAGCACAGAGACACAGGCAGGGCACTCATGGCTACACTCACACTCCCCGTCTCTCTCTCTCTCTCTCTCTCTCTCTCTCTCTCGCACACACACGCCCGTTCTAATCTCTACGAAGGCCACCTCCTGTCGCTGCCGCGCTGTAATATTTCATGAAAAGCAAACAAATTGCCTCTCCCTGATTGCATTTCCTGATTTCTTAGAAAGCAGAATTGTAGTAATTGGTTTACATTAAGCACATGCTATTTGAGCAAGGGGAATTAAACAGGGTACCGTTGGATTTGATTCGTAGGCAAACACAGTTAAGTAAAATCAGACGCAGACGTTTGGAAACCCTTCCAAACAACATCATCGCAGGCAAATTGCAGTTTCGATAATTGGTGACTTTGGGACACCATTCTGCCTGGGCCCCGGGGGAGGGCGCTGGGACGCTCCAGGCCCCGCGGTCTGGGGACGCTCCCGGGCTGCCCCGTGAGGCCAGACTTCCTCCCGCCTTACAGGGCACAGCCGACTGGTAGGTTCTGGAAGCGGGTTCCGCGGAGGACGCTCCCTCAGCTCCCGCCAGGCCACCGGTCAGTAGCGATGGCTCTGGAATGTGGGTCGTGCACGGTGCTGAGTTTGACTTGCACGGCCTTCAAAGTCACCTTCCCGTGTGCCACCAGGGCCAGACCCCAGGGTCAGGAGAGCCCTCGGCCTTGCCCTGGGGGAGCATTGAGAAGATCCCCCCCCTCCCAGAGCAGGGAGCCTCCAGGTTGGGTCTTTACCTGGCCGAGTCCCCACCATCCCTCCCTGCCGCTGGTTCGGTCTGTGCATGCCAGCCTCTCCTCATCGAGCTCAGATTGGGACCCTTAAGGGGACAAATGTCACACCAGGCCTCCCCCACTGGCAGAAGCCCTCACTCCACAGTGAGGGTTGAACGTGGAACCCCGGGGGCCGACCCCAGGCTCCATCGACCCCAGGCCATTAGCTCCACAGCGCTGGGGGCAGGGAGAGGACAGGGCTGTGTGGCGCAGGGGCTGGAGGTGCCTCTGGTCCTCGGGCCTCGCCCTAAACAGACAGACAAACATACCCCCATGTAGAGAGCGTTAGGTCCCTGCGCGCCTGGGCCTCTGCCCGTCACCAAGCTCTCTCGGATTATTTATCTGATTCTCCCCAACCTGGGCACTACATGGGACACTCGGTGGCTTCTTTCCTGGGAAATGGGGAGGACAAATCCCGGCCCCACCCCTTCGGAGGCACACGACCTCGGGTACGTCCCTAATCGTCTCTGAGGAGATGTGGGTTGGGCCTGATCCAGATTTCTTGCTCTCTCTCCTTTTCACGTCCAGGCCACGTCAAACACCATCATAGCCGGGGAGGAGCTATGGTACCTGTAACAGGGCAGAGGGGAGTGGGGGGGAGGACACGGTGGCAGCAACCTCTCCCTGCGGGAGAAATGAGCAAGGGAGAAGCGATTTTTAAGAGGATCTGTGTGTTATGAGGGGTCTGCCAGCCTCTGAGACACCTCAGCAGTCACTCGTGGGGTCCAGACGGGTGCTTCTGTGAACGTGACGTTAGCTTTATGGTGAGACGGGTTGGCCCAGCTTTTGTGGTTACAACAGACCAGCTTCCCCAGGGCCCCTCGTACCCACCTCCTGTCCTCCATCCACGCGGGACGGGCCAGCGTCTTCCTCGGTCTCATGCGACCACAGGCTGAGCTCGGGGTCCTTGCCCTCCGCACTCCTCCCCTGTGATGACCGACTCCTCTCAACTTGCCCAGGATTTTCCCAGTTTTAACACCAAAAGCCCCATGTCCCCAAAGCCCCCTCGTTCCAGGTGAACCGAGAGACTTTGTTGATGTCTTCACCATGTTAGTGGAAGGGCAGCACTGTCCCGGTCAAGGGATGCCTTGGAGGTGACAGGGGCCACCCCAGGGCAGAGGCAGAGCCGTCCCGATAAGCCGAGCTCAGTCTGCCGGTGCATCCGGCTGGCCTGCGGCGAGCGTCCCAGCACAGGGTCCCGCTCCTGCCACCCCTGGCCGGTGGGCCTTGTGCACGTCCTCTGCCCGGGACCGATGGCCCAGCTCCATTCAGATTTGCTACCAGACAGCACACGGCCGGTTTGTGGAGAGGGAGGGACGTCACAGTGTGTCTGACACACGATACCCTACGGAGGGAGGGGGGCTGCCCTACAGCAGGACAAACCACTTTCCGGGGAAAGGACCCCAGCTGTCAGGAGAGATCCCCCTCCCGGCTCACCCCCCACCCACCCTCTCGCGCGAGGGCACCCAGTGCGACAGGAGGGCAGGTGAGGGCCCCGCCCTCCTCAGCTCCCAGACCGGTGACACTGAGGGCTGACCCCACCGGTCTGCCCCCGGTTCATCCTGCCTCTTCCTCTGCGTGTCACCCAAAGTTCTAATTATCTCTTTGTATCTCGTGTGAAACAAGAGCTTTAGAGACTGTAAGCCCCCTCTCCCTCGCTCCCTCTTGGCCTGACAGTTGGAACAGAAGCCTCCGGAATGATAAATCTTCTTTATTAAGAGCCCTTTGTCTGAGAGCATCAGCCCCGCCTCCCGTGTCAGGACGCTGCAGACACACAGGGGAGAAAGGGGCAGGTCGTGTCACAGAGTAAAAACGTCTTAAACAGCTACCCTCTCTCTTTTTTAAGTTCTTTCCAAAATGTCAGCCGAACAAAAGGATTTCTCCACTGCGTTTCTTTCTTCAAATTGTTTAACCCAATACAAGTGGGCTTCTGTTTAAACTCTGGCATAGAGTCCCAGAAACAGAACTGGGGGGCACGTGGAGAATTCCATGGGTCCATTCATCCCCACCCACCCCCCACCCGCCGACATCACTCATCCAGCACCCGGGACAGGTATCAGGTGGCAGGTGCTGGGCTGGGCACCGGGACCCAGGGCGTCCTTGTCCCTGCAGGAAGCCAAGTTCGCAGCAGAGCCCAGGGAAGAACTCGGAGAAAACCCATACGTCCCAAGCCCAGACACCGGTCCCCAACGGGCGAGGCCCCTCTGGTCACGACAGAAACAAGTGCTCCGAAACCAAACCAAAAAGAAAACTCCAGAGGAAAACTCCCAGAATTCGGAGCTTATAAGGTTCCCGTAGAATCCACAATTTCTGCTCTAACTGAATTTATAGTTCAAAAAAAAAATGAAAAATCATGTTACCAATAGAAACTTGGGCTCTAAATTTGTCAGAGGAACAAGCTTCGAGCTTCAAATTTCCAGTTACCCTGGCCCCCTTATGTGGGCGTCGATGAGCGTCTCCCCGGAGGGCCGAGGTCCACGTCTCCCTGTCGCTGGCCCTGTGGCCTCTCTCCCTACGGTGCTCTGCGTGAGGGTCAGAGCCCCAGCCCCCCCACCCCTCAGGCCGTTTGTCCTTGAGTGAATATCACAGCCCAGGACTCTAGTCTCCAGCCCTCTTTTCCAGACTCCCCGCTCCTGAAGTCACTACAACTCACAGCTCCTGTTCTGTGTTAATTTCTGGCCCAGGGCGTTTCCTGTTTCTTCTTGCAAAAGCTTCTGTTTATTTTTTCGAGTGTTCTGCTTCATCTGGCTTTTCCTTATGCTTTTAGAGGGAGGAGCTCCGTGTTATCTCGAACCCCCATTTTCCTGGAGCCAGGCATTAGTTTACTGATTCCAAATGTTTTCACACAGCTGATGCATTTTTTTTTTCATTTATAAAATATAATGTGCTCTCATAATGTGCGGAGAACGTAAAGCCCTCAGATGGAGAACAGAGGAGTCACTGGAGACCAAGCTTTAGACACTGAGAGGGTGGCTGTCACTGGTAACAATGTTTCTTTCAGAACGATCACGAGGAAGGAAGTTGCTTCACTGGGTCAGAGGACACTAAAGGCGCTTCCCGTGGCCAAACTCGGGATGGCGAAGGTCTCCCCGGTTCCGGGCTTGGTGGCCAGAACGGCAGCCGATCCTTCTGCCAAGGGCGTGGGGCAGACAAGCAGCAGAATTCTAAGCCGTACCCCACCTTGGCTATTAATTATCCAATGACTTTAAATACGGACCAAGCAGAAAAAGAATTTTCACGCGTCAAAAAACATCCCCACAAGCATCAGCCAAATGACAACTTCCGATCACACCTTCCTTTCTCTCTTGGAAAAGGATGCATAAGTGTCAGGGTGAGATTTCTTACCTGGATGACGTCTCCAGTCCTTAAAGACCGCTCCTCCCAGGTGAGGGGACCAGGCACTTTGATAAACTGCAGTTTTGAGTTGCAAAATTATTAGCAAGACGGTAGGCTTCCACTGAAAAAGGAGTTTTTATTTTAATTTATACCGTAATGAAAGCTTGTAACAGTACTGTACCATAAACACAAACAGCACAATCTTATAAAAATTTCATCTTTATCTATTTTGGGGAGAAATAGTCCTGTCTGCCTAATTGAAGCATCTGTCATTCTGACATTAAATAGTGCATCTCTGGTCCTTTTATTATATTGTGGTACATTGCTCATACACTGTTAAGTTGAAATAACGCTGCTCACTTGGAGATAAAGGGAGATAATAGGGATTTTCTAATGAAAGGGAAGGAAGATTCATCTTGAATCAAGGCTGAGAATTGCTTTATCTTTTTCCTGGGGTTTGCTGCCCTAAAGGGAGTTTCAGCTCGTGCCATCTCTCAACATTCCAATAAGAAAAGGATCAAATGAGAAACATTTAGACAAGCCTTAGAAATGCGTGTGCCGACCGTCAGTCATGTGTGCATCCTGGGAACTGTTTTATGAGCAGCTTACATAGGCGGGCCCTTGGCCCAGTCAACCACAGCATTTCGGCGTTGGAAATTGAATCCCACTTACTATTTTTAATCGTCAAATATCTCTCCCCCCTTAGTTCCTGGTTTTTGTTTACTAATCTATGAACATGTTTCAAAATACTTGACCCAACACACTCTCCGTTTTGGAATTGGTTACTAGATAAACAGCTTCCATAAGACCACAGAATTTCAGTGGTTGAAATGACCTAGAGCCCTTTATCTGAAGCATCTCCCTGGTGCTCCCCTCTGTAGTTGTCCTACAAAGCCATCCTCCTTCCAGGACTTAAACGTTTCCAGGGTTAAGAGCTTGACTGAGATTTCCTAACTCTTCTGTGTGATGCTGGGCAGGGGGGCAGTCTCTCTGTACTCCAGCTTTCTTGTCTATGAAATAGGGGTGGTAATAGCACCAAATAGCAGTCCTAATATTTCTTTTATTTACTAGGGCATCTATGCCTTCCTTAACTTCCCATAATTACAGCTGATTAAACCTCTTTTTGCCAGGTGACAAATCATGAAAATCATGGCAATGATGGTGATGATGATGGTGATGATGATGGTGACAGTGGTGATGATGGTTGTGAGGAGGGTGATGGTGATGGTGGTGATGGCGGTGATGGTGATGACAGTTGTGAGAAGGGTGGCAATGATGGTGGTCATGACAGCAAACCATCATTGACTGGACATTTGCTAAGTGCTGCATGTTTAAGTCCTTCCATATATTCACTCATTTTATCCCCACAACAATCTCAGGAGGTAGGAACAGTTGTTACACGTGAGGAAACTGAGGCTTTCATTTACTAATAACTGGCCTCAGGGCCGCCACCTGGCTAGTGGCCTGACTGGGATTCAGGCTTGGGCAGGACTTCCATTGATCAGCCCTACACAATTCTTCTGGCAAGGATTGCACCAACCGGCCCTCTCTCCCCTGAGTGCCCAAGGGCAGTGGCCTGAATGCTGGGTGGGAGCCTCCGTTTGGCATCCCAAGGAGAGGAGGCCAGATCGGAGGACAGCCTGACTGCCAGCACTCTCACTCAACACAGTGAGTTCCTCCAATAAGGCGGCAAAGCCAACGGCCATGAATTCTCCACCCTATGCTTAGTATATTTTGAGAAGGAAATGCTCTCGTAAAAGAAGAGTTATATTATATTGTTGATACCAAATCCTGAGTGGATGATGCCCCACCTTAGTACCCACAGACATTTGAGGAAAGAAAGCAGCTCCGACAGCCGCTGACTTGTGGATTGGGACTGCTAAGGCACTGAGATGCCCTCTGCTGAAGCATTCTGTTATGTGGTTCCCAGCAGTTCGTTCAGCCCCACCCACTGACCTGTGAGACAGCGGGTGGATGTCGTGAGCCCGAAGTGTTTAGTTTAAGTTTTTAAATTATGGTTTTAAATGCTTAAATTACACCAACACCTCCCCCAGTTCAACACACTGTTACATAATAGCTGCCTTTACATTCTCTAAAGGGACTCAGATGTAAATTTCCCTGAACCGTGACCTGTGGAACCAGCATGGGTGCCTCTTGGGTCTTATGGAGAGCGAGAGATGAATCTGGCTCGTTCCTCCAGGAGCCTGTGGGTAGCAGGGGTTTCGACAAGATGAGTCGCTCAACTCCGTATTTCAGAATAATCACATTAAGAGGGTGACCCTACAGACTCTGTTGCTGGAGGTGAAGACTATGAAACAGAGAAACGATGACAGCTTCCATCCCATGCCACAGCCAGTGGGAGCCGGGCCTGGCTGATGCATCAGGAAGTCTCAATCCCAAAAGGCAGAATTCTGCGTGAGAACCAGGTATGCTCCAAGACGGCAGGAGGAACCTGTAAGGATAGTGTCCCCACCCTCCCCGCTGAAGGCATCAGACATGCAGACGCTTGCACACGTGCTCACGCATATGTGGATACCCAGTCACGTATACAAATATGTGAGGGCACACTCATGAGCACACTCACAGACCAGAGGGGTGGAACCTTGACCCCACAACTTCCTTTGACTCCCTTTCAGCCCGGCCTCCAAAATGCAGCTCGGGGCATCGGTGGGATGTGGGAACGCCCCTCTGGAACCTCACGTGTCCTTCATGAGACATGATGTTGATGGCGCCGTGGGGACAGACTGTGGTGGGGGGAGGGCCTGGCTCATCTCACCACCATGTCAAACTGGGAGGAGTCAGCCCTTGGAGACAGTGCCAGGACGGTTGGAGGAGGGGACCTCAGCCTCACCTGGGCATGGGCACATCCCATGCATAGGGGTCCTCTATCCTCACCTGGGCATGGGCACATCCAGCCCCTGCCTCCCGTCCTGGAGCTCTAGGAATCCTGGGGCCGAGCAGGAGGCGGGGGTGGGGCTGAATGACACCCAGAAGCCCTCACTACAGTCCAGTCGGCCACAGGTTGGGTTCTGTCGGAGTGAGAATTTCACAAGAAACCCTGTGCTCACTCGCGTGTACACGGGAGTGAAGCCTGCCCTCCCAGCTCCCAGAAAAGCCTTCAGTGTTCCAATTTCCATGGGAGTTTCTTTCCTCTATCCGATTCTAAGCCCAGTGCCCAGTACAGCCTGGCAACTGGGTGCGGGGTGCCTCTTGCCTGAGTTCTGAGTGGACAATCACTAGGACTTTGGTGGAGAGAGGCTGCAGGCTCAATCAGCATGAGGTACGGGTTCCAGCACTCAGGTCTGATTGTGCAAGTCGTGAGCTGGGGTCTCGGTCAGGGACATCCTGGGAGCACTCACAGAAGGCCTGGGGATGAAATGGAACACCGTCCAGTAGTGGGTAAAACCAAGGCCCTGGGATTCAGAAACCTTAGATCCCTAGCCTCCTATCGAGAGACTGAATCTATGGCCAATCCATATATAGAAACAGAACCCCAACCCACAACCTGCCAGCGAGCCAGCCCCTGGAGAGCGGTAACCTGCCCAGGACGCCAGCCTGCTGTGGGTCAGACCCGTGGGAAGCCAGACTGCTGTCTCCAGTAACAACACAGGGAGCAAAATAATAACCCCTGGAACGATGAGCCCAAAGGGGCCAGGACTCGATCCATCACCGATGGCCTCCTTAACTTTTGTCCCAACTTCTAACTCAAGACCAACCAGAGAAAGCCAAATGTGCCCCCGACCAGTCATACGGAGCACCTCTACTCTGGTTAGTGCCTCCAGCTCCCCCAGGCCCCCAGCCCCCTCTCGGGGCTTCCACCATGAAGCTCCCCCACGCCCCCGCCTGCCTTTGAGTCTCCGCCGAAATACAGGTGACGCGGCGCGATCTGGAGAAGCAGACGCGGGTGGTCCTCGCCTGGTGGACGGACCACACCGAACGCGTCTGCTGAGGCCAAGCACAGCAGCGGCAGCCTGTCCCTCAGAGTCCCCTCCGTGACGTGGGACAAGCCCGTGGGAGGAGGAAGACCACAGGTGGGATGCTGGCAGCAGGTGGGGAGCTCCCAGGGTGCGGGGTCCCCCTGAGGTCACTGTGTCCGTTTGCTGAAGGCCGAGAGGTGAACGCAGGGGAACAGAGTGAGCAGGTTCAGGGGCAGGGAAACGGGAAGAAAGACACCTTCTTCCCGGGACGGAGGCAGTGTCCATGGCGAGTGGGCCGGAGTGAGGCCTGGCGTTGAAGCATCTTTCAGGACACACACTGTGGGAATGGGAAGAGGGCGTTTCCCAGCTTTCTCACTAACTTGCAGATGGACAGCCTCACTCACATTTCAGCCACAGTTAAATTTCACTCCTGCTACCTTGTTCCAACCACAGCTTGGTTCATTATCTCTCCCACAGCACAGCCAGAGTCAGCCCCAGTGGGAACGTCAGAGTCCAGGAATTTCCAAGACCTCAGCGATGGGAGGGGACGTTCAGCCTGGAAAACAAGGGGGTCTCGGGCTCCTCGGCGTCTCAGGTCTTGAGGAGAAGGCTGACCCAGCAGGAGCGTGAGAAGGGAGGGGAGGCTGGCTGAGATTCCAGGAATGTTCCCTGTGCAAGTCCGGATGTCCAGCCTGGAGATGAGAGTGTGGCTCTGAGGTCAGACCAGACACGCAGCCGGGGACTCGGGAGCAGGACGGGGGACAAGCTGGGCCATGAGAGCATCCGCCTCTGTCCACACGGGCTGTGGGACCACCAAGCGGTGGTTTAAATAACACACAATTACTTCTCACTGCTCTGGAGGCTGGGAGCCCAGGGTCAAGGTGCCAGCAGCCCTGGTATCTGGTGAAGGCCTGTTTTGGGGCTTGTACTCGGTTATCTTTCCACTGTGTCCTCACATGGAGGAAGGAGTCATTTCTGGGGTCCCTTTATGAGGGCACTAATCACCTCTCAGAGCTCCCCCTCCCCAGAACCATGACCTTGGGGGTTAGGATTTCTCCACGGATTTGTGGGAGACACAAACATTCAGTCCCAATCAGTGTGCCCACATGGGCAATGATTGGACAGGCCCCCTATCAGCTCCAGGGAGGCTGAGTCAGGTGGCCATGCCAGGCCAAGCCCAGGAGACACCAGTCACCCTGCAACCAGGCTCCAGAAATGCTGGCAGGAAGGCGACTGCAGCCAGCCCTATGAAGAGAGGACGTGTGGGGAGGGCCGAGGACCAGGAGGCATCAGTGGGAGAGGCAGGAAGGGGGAGGTGACAGCAGGGCCACAAGACCCAGGGAAGAGTGGGCACAGTGGTTGCACCTTGACTGGTCAGAAGGGAGGCCAGACTGGATGTGTGAGCATGAATTTCTGGAGAGGGGTATATGCAGACCCAGGTGCAGCGGGGCTGGGCAGGAGGCAGAGAGGACGGGCGGGCAGCCAGCCGGGATGTCAAGACGAGGAGGAGGAGGGAAGACAGGGGTGAGGTCAGTGGGTGAGCGGGACAGCTCCGGCCAGAGTTGGGGAGATAGGGAGGGCATCTCTCGGGGCTGAAACACATCCGTCCCTCTCATGTCTGTCTGACCCCTGTTCCCTCCTGGGCTACCTACCACTCAGAGCCTAAACCCAAAAGTCCCCCTTGGGGGTCGTCACACCAACCCTGGAGCACAGGCTGCTTTGGTCTACACACGCCTCTAACAGCGACAGCGAGCTGGGGAACTGCCCGTGGTTAGCACTACTCACATCGACAACAGCGATGACTAGAGATTTTCTGGAGTTTCAAATTACTCAGGTTGCTTCCTAGATTACAAAAACCAGACTGCGAAGTTCAAGTTAAACAGGGTCGGGCAGAAGGCTCCGAACTCCAGCGACAATCAGCCCCCAGCTGGGTGAACAGAGCAGAAAGTAGCTGCAGAACCAAAACCCGTCGTATTGCCGAGACTGAGCACAGCATCTGGCAGGCCACCCAGCCCACCCTGAGTACGTGACGAATCCTAGTAACTGGAGTCTCTTAAACTGGGGTAAGTCGTCATCTCCCACCTGCTTTGATGTGTGTGAGGAGAGCTGGCTGCAGATAAACATCCAAGGACCCAAATCCAAGCCCCCCACTAGGGGACCCTGAGCCACTGGGGGGTTTAGGAAGGCGATGGGCAGAGGGCAGCAGTCATCCTTGATACTTTGGAAAGTATCACCCTTTTCACTCACCCTTCTATGCCCTCAACACGTATCTGTGGAACGACCACGTGTGGCGGGCACGGCACTTGATGTCCATGGGGTGTGGAGACTTGGGGAGCCAGGGTCTGCTGATATGTTAGAGAACGAGCCTGCTTACAGTTCCCAGCAGCATCTCAAGATGGTCAATCAGGTCAAGATGGTCAAGCAGGTCAAGACGATGACACAACCTCTTCCATGTCCACTCTGCTGCAGACACGAAATTCAAGGACGGAGGGACCAGCCAGACGCCGTGGGCTGTGCCTACCTGGCCACACTACCTCCTCTTGGCAGAAGAGGCAGAAGGGGCAGGGGATGAGCCCATGTGGCCAGACTTCGACAGGCTCTAAGCCCCCTGACCACCCCGTCCCTCTTCTCCACACTGAGGACATAAAGTCAAGAATGATAACCTGGTTACTATTTGTGGTTGCTATAAAGGAGTATTTTAGGTTAAGAAGGAGACATTTGTCAGCCGTTTGGAACCTGCAATTCCTACTAGGGACTGATCTCACAAGACAGGGGAGTTCTGGGATTCCAGAGGCCAGGGATCTCGGATGTTCAAGGACAAGTCCCCATTCCCTGTCTCCAGGCTTTAAAAGAAAGCAATCGATCACACACGTGACTGAGATTTGGACCCTTGCAAGACTGTGTGTATAAATAAATGTAAACATCAGAGGAAATGTTGTCAGAGGGCGCACAGGCTCTCATGCTTGGTTTTAAAAGGATGGTCTCTGCGTCCCGTTGATGGACATTGCTTTCCAAAGGAGGAGTCCTTAAGTAAACGTCGTTTGGATAATTTCACAATCGCTGGATGTGACTGGAAAGCCATGGGGGCAGCAGAATATTGGGCTCGGGAATCACCTTCATGGAGAGCGGGCTTCTTGGCAAACTCGAGGGGTCTTGCCTGGAAGCCTGTGGGCGCCAGCAAGGGGTGACGAGAGCTCTCCATTTTCAGGGCAACCAAGTGAAGACACAACGTCCCACAAACAGGGAGGAAATAGCTTCTCCATCTCACAGTCACAGCAGAGCCTGATGGATGCCTCCCTTCAGAATCAACGGAAAAGTTTATTTAGAGATTTGGAGGGGAGTTTGGGGGGAGGGTTTGCAAACAAAAATTCCCCCAGCTGTCTTTCCCTCACACTGAGATCTGTAAATAATACTCTGCAATAACCAAAGTTATGAACCAACAGTTCATATGGAGAGGAGAAAATATTGGCAAATAAAAACGCTCATTGCCCAGAACATAAACCATCATTTCTCCTGAGACTGACAAATGGAAACACTTACCTCGTCCACCAAGGGGCGGGGTGACTGGGGACGGTGGGGTGGGGGGCGTGGAACCAGGGAGCCCAGCTCGGCCCCGGGGCCAGGGCATCAATCTATTTGTCAGCTGGCCCTCCCTGTACACACGAGATGGGCACTTAATTGCTCATAAAAATGATTTGCTAGGCATTTTGTTTTTTTAATAAACTATGGGGTGGGTGGGGGAGGGGACAGGAAGATAAGAATGCACAGAACATCGGCTTTTTACCTTTCGAATCAATAAAAAGAAGCCGGTGGTAAGGGAGGAGAGCCAGGGAAGTAGTCTGGAGGGTGGGCTGGATGGAGAAAGAGGGCAGACACAGGGATGGCTAGGCTGGCTTGTGGGGCTGCCCAGTGCCGGCCAAGGCTCCTCCCAGCTTCCAACAGCCACACCTGCGTCCGTGCCCTTCTACCAGGCTCCGAGCTCATGAACAAGTCCATTCATGTGCTTGTCACCCAGCATCATCCCCACTGAGGGAAGAGAAGGCTGATCGCCCACACACAACACAAGGGGGCAGGAAGGGGAGCTACAGAGGCTCCTTGTGCCCTCCCTCCTCACCTCTGCCCTGGACACATCTGGAAATAGTAAGACGGGATGCCAGGGGCTGCGGAAGGAATCCGCCGGCAGGGGTCCCACGTGTCTTGCGCACGACTTCTCCCAGGACGACCGTGGTACACAGTAGGTGCTCAGTAAAATAATGTGTCCAGGGCAGTGGACCCTCATGAAGGACCCAGGTCCCTTTTAGGGAAATCACACCGGAGATTTTTAATAAACTGCAGAATTCTGGGATCACAAGGGATGATTGGCCAGCATCCTGTCCATCACCTCCCAACAGTGCACCAAGTGCCCACAGACGTGCCCCGGCTTCCTGGAACCCCTGCTTACCGCAGGCTCCCCCAAAAGGCCACCAGCCCAAACACATCGCAGTAAACAACCAGAGACCTCACCGCCCTCTGAGCGCAATTACCCTTCTCCCCGGTCCGTTCCTGGGTCTGCACGGCCCGGGCTAAGCAGCCACTGGGCAGAAATGTCAGCTCCTAAATCAAAGACATACATCACCGGCCGCCCAAATTAACACATTTTATGGAGCTGTAAACGATCTTATGATAGAAATAGGAGCTGAGGGTTATGAATCAGGTTACGCAATCACTTTCTTCCCCTCGGCCCAGATCCCCGTTGCTTTCAATTGAGAGGCGATACGGGGGGCGTGGAATGACATTTAGTTACATTAAATTGCAAACACGCCTCTTTTCCTAGCTGTTTTCCCCACATAAAATAAGGATTAATGCCCCTTCAGCAACTTGGAGGTCTTGCTCAGCCGAGGTAAAAGACTCAGGTGCCCCCGGGTTGCTGTTAGTTAATTCATGAGGCTCTGCTCCATCTCAGGGAAGCCTGAAGGCCACATCTGGACAGAGCTGGGCCAAACAGGCTGCTGTTAGCCAAGCCGCTGACAAATAGAGGAAAAGGATGCCTCAAAATGTGGACGTGCTCCCAAGCGTTCTCGGGGAACTGGTAGACCCCAGAGCACACTCTGTCACTCAGATACTCCCTCAAGGGCAGGCTCTTACGGATGCTGTGGTTTTCAGGGGATACCAGCAGGCCAATCCTAGAACATTCCCTCCAAACTCTAGGGCAAAGTATCACGGGGCAGGGCACCATCAGGACACCAGGGCTCATGAAGGACTATTATCCCGGAAAGAGAGGAGGAGAGGGCAGGGGGACAAGGGAGGGAAGGGAAGAAATAACTAAGGAGACGTGTGGTCCCTGGTTTGATGGGGCCAGCACCTGTCACACCAGGAGGAAGTCTCAATCTGGAGGCTCCCAGAAAACCGATGGGCATCTTGGATGCTCTGCTTTCCTGCGATCTGGAGAAGTCATCCCTGCGAAAACATGTAAAGACTCAGTCCCGCAGCCAGAGCAGGTGTACCTCGGAGAAACTACGGGTTCGGTTCCGGACCACCACAATAAAGTGAGTCAAATGAATCTTTTGGTTTCCCAGTGCGTATAAAAGTGATGTTTACGCTACACCGTAGTCTAAGAAGTGTGCAATACCATTAGGTCTTAAACAATGATGCATATGCCTTATTCAAAAATACTCCGTTGCTAAAAGTGCTAACATCATCTGAGCTTTCAAGGAGTCATAATCTTTTTGCTGGCGGAGGGTCTTGTCTGGATTCGACGGCTGCTGCGTAATCAGGGTGGCGGTTGCTGACGGTTGGGGTAGTGGCGATTTCTTACAGCAAGACAACAATGAAGCTTGCGGCATCGACTGATTTTTCTTTTCACAAACAATTTCTGTGTAGCGTGCGATGCTGTTTGATAGCATTTTACCCACCATAGAACTTCTTTCAAGGTTGGAGTCAATCCTCTCAACCCTGCTGCTGCTTTATCAACTAGGTGCATGGAATGTTCTAGATTCTTTGTTGTCATTTCAACATCTTCATGGCATCTTCAACCAGGAGTAGGTTCCAGCTCAGGCAGCCACTTTCTTTGCTCGCCCTTTAACTTCTTAGTTGAAGATTTATCCTGAGATGGCAGCCGTTCGGTCCCACCTTCAGGCTCCATTTCTGATTCTTGTTCTGTTGTTTCCACCACATCTGCAGTGACTTCCTGCGTGGAGTTTTTAACACTTCAAAGCCATCCACGAGGGTAGGAATCGGTTTCTTCCAAACCCCTGTTCATGTAGATATTTTGACCGCTTCCCATAAATCACAAATGCTTTTAATGGCATCCGAAATGGCGAATCTTTTCTAGAGTTTCAATTTACTTTGCCCAGATCCATCAGAGGAATCACCCTCCATGGCAGCTATAACCTTACGAAATGTATTTCGTAAATAATAAGACTTGAAAGTCAAGATGACTCCTCGATCCATGGGCTGCAGGATGGATGTTGTGTTAGCAGGCGTGGAAACAACATTAATCTCCTCGTACGTCTCCCTCAGAGCTCTGGGGTGAGCAGGTGCTCTGTCAGTGAGCAGTGAGATTTAGAAAGGAATCTTTTTTTCCTGAACAGTTGCTCTCAACAGTGGGCTTAAAATATTCAGCAAACCATGTTGTAAACAGATGTGCTGTCACCCAGGCTTTGTTGTTCCATTTATAGGGCACAGGCAGAGTAAATTTAGCAGAGTTCTTCGGGGCCCTGGAATTTTCACAATGGCAAATGAGCATTGGCTTCAACTTAAAGTCACTGGCTGCGTTAGCCCTTAACAAGGGAGTCAGCCTGTCCTTTGAAGCTTTGAAGCCAGGCATTGACTTCTCCTCTCTAGCTATGAAAACCCTTGACGACAGCCACTGTTGCGTGTGGCCGCCTTCGTGAATTCTACATCAGCCCCTGCGGCTTCACGTTGTGTTTTCACGTCACGGAGACGGCTTTCCTTAAACTTCACGAACCAATCTCTGCCGGCCTCAGACTCTGCTTCTGCGGCTTCCTGGCGTCTCTCAGCCTTCAAGAATTGAAGAGAGTTGGGCTTGCTCCAGATTAGGCTTGGCTTAAGGGAATGTCGAGGCTGGTGTGATCTTCTATCCAGACCACTCAGACTTTCTCCATGCCGGCAAGAAGGCTGTCTGGCTCTCTTATCAGTCCTATGTTCACTGGAGAAGCACTTTTAACTTCCTTCGAGAACTCTCCTTTGAACTCACCACTTGGCTGTTTGGCGCAAGAGGCCTGGCTTTCGACCTGGCTCGGTTTCCAATGCGCTTTCCTCACTGAGCTTGGTCGTTTCTGGCTCTTGATTTAAAGTGAGGGGTGTAGGACTCTTCCTGTCACTTGCACACTTAGAGGCCATCATAGGGTTATTAATTGGCCTCATTTCAATCCTGTCAGGTCTCCGGGGCCAGGGAAGCCTGAGGAGAGGGAGAGAGACGGGGCAGCGGCCGGTCAGTGGAGCAGTCAGGACACACGCGACATTTATCAGTTTTGTTTGCCATCTTACGTGGATGTGGTTCCTGGCGTCCCAAAGTAATGACAATCGTAACATCAAAGGTCGCAGATCACTATGAAAATATACTAAGGAAAAAGTTGGAAATACGGTGAGAATGACCCAGATGTGACCCAGAGGCCTGAAGTGAGCAAATGGTGTTGGTGCCGACGGGCATGCTTGGCACAGGGTTGCCACAGACCTCCAGTTTGTAAAAACTCAGGTCCTGTGAATCACGGTAAAACGAGGTGAGCCTTCGCTTTAACTTGGAGGAAGAGGCAGGGGAACGCTTTTAAAAGGGGAAGGCCAAAAGAAATTAAATGAAAGTTAAGTCTCTTCGGCGAACGGATGGGTTGTTAAGCATCTTGAATAAAGTGGGAAGAAAGAGAAAACATCTCTCCAGTCTGTGAATTTCCCCACTAAGTGAAAATGTGATTCCCTCCTGCAGATTCTAGAACCATAAACAAGTCAGATCTCACTCTTCACGCCTGCCTCGTGCCCCAAAGGCATCTGGAAAAACAGCTTCACGGCCAACCAGTCTTGAAATAATTCTTGGCTCTTTGGCAGAAACTCTTGCCTTTGCTAACAACATTCTGCATCCTGAGTCAACCCCGGACAACGGAGCAGCTGCAGCCCGTTTGGTAGGGAAGGCTGGCAGGGAGACCCCAGGGGAAGGCGGGGGTGCCCCGAGCTCTGGGAGGGAGACCCCAGGCAATGGGCCTCAGGCACCTGGGGTAGTCTCTACCATCCACCATATATTCCGGAAACAGAAACGGTAAGTGAGAACTCCAGAAGTAATGGGTCAGCCCTTAGCCTTGGAAACAAAACCAAATCCACCTTTTTGGAACTGAATTTTGATCTCAGGTCTCCAAAGAGACATCTTGAGCCTCCCCTCTTTCTAGGTAGCAGGGAAGTGTTACACTCAGCTTGACATGCTCAGAAGTGAGTGAAAGAAAGGACAGTGACGAATGTGGGCGATATTGAAACAAAGCAAAAGTTCTCAATAAGGGCACCCAACACACATCCCGCTGTTGATGGGAACAGAGCCCCTCATCTGACCATCAATGCCAGACTCGGTTGACAGAGTCATAATGTGCCTACTTGAAAGCTTGGGGTTCCTTCTTCATCACCAGTAGACATTTATGAACACGGTTACTGTGTGCTTGTCGATGTAACTGATGGGGAAAAGGAGAGAGCCGGGAGTTTCTGAAGATCTAAGTCTTAAGGAGCTCACTGGGAAATCTGGGATGGGCACATACACCCCTTCTCGCCGGCTCTCCTGAGCAGAGTTAGAAACTTGAGATACAAATGAACATCCATATTCTAGACAGTGCCTCCCCACCCCTCCTGCCTCACCCCAAACCTGCAGGAAAAACAGAATGCAAAACTTCTGAGGAGGCCAGTATGTAGACAGAAGCCACACACTGTTGCTGCAATCCCTACCACAAAGCTGCCAGGGTTAGGGGGAGGGGGGCTGGAAGCCAGAAAGGCCCCTGGGGACACAGCGGGGTTTCCCTGCATGGCGCCACTCCTGCTCCGGGACCATCTGGACAACCCGCAGAAGTGAAAATTCCCCAGGGGCGCCTGGGGGCCTCAGTCGGCTGAGCGTCCCACTTTGGCTCAGGTCACGATCTCACGGTTTGTGAGTTCGAGCCCCATGTCGGGCTCTGTGCTGACAGCTCAGAGCCTGGAGCTGCTTCGGATTCTGTGTCTCCTTCTCTCTCTCCCTTCCCCTTCTCATGTTCTGTCTCTCTCTCCTTCAAAAATTAACATTAAAAAAAAGTTCTTAAAAAGAAGTGAAAATTCCCCGGGCCCAACCCAGCCCTTCAAGATCAGGACCTCTGGACAAGAGTCCCAGAAACTTGCATTTAAGGTTCCCAGATGCGTCTTCTGTACAATCGAGTTTGAAACGCTGCCTCCCAGTCCTGTCGCTTCTTTAAAGGGTCCACGCCCGTGCTAGACACACATGCCCTAACATCACAGCCACACTACACCTCTGGGCATTCCCTCTGCCCTCATCTGTCCCAGAAGCCGTGTGCTGGGAAGGAGGACTGAGGAGGGATTGGCCCCTGTCTCCCTCCAGCTCCTCTGGGGATGCTCCCGAGCTCTCTGGTGTCCATCACTGTGTAATGGCTCATTTAGGGCTGTCGCTCCCCCCCTCCCCCACCCGCCAACAGCTCTGCTCAGATAAGGACAAGCCTGGTTCATTCACCACCAGATCACCAGTGCCCAGGGACATGCCTGGCACCAAGGAGGAGAAAGAGGAGAGAGGGGTGTGTAGGTGAATAAATGAAAGCTCGACCAGCCTACTCTCATATGATTCACTCTCCTTTGCCCCCAGTCTTTCACAGTGACAATAACAGTGTCCCCACATCTGCAACAGGCTTTATAGATTATAAAGTGCTTTGCTGCACTTAACCCCACGACCCACGACAGCTAGAGCTCAGGCAGTCAGTGGGGAGCCCAGGGAGCACGCTGACCCAGAGCCCGCAGACCTGGTAAGTTGAGAACGGTGCTGAGGACGGGCTGGGCAGACCTCTGGGGGCTAGTCAAACCCGCACAGCCAATCTGGAGCAAGGCCTGTGCTCAGCAGAACAGGGCTCCACCTTGAACCTGCACAGGAACGGTCTTATAGTACTTGCACGAGGAGACCCTCCCTCCAGGCGCAAAGGTCAGTCCCCCACTCCCAGCATCGGTATCTCCAGGAGCCCCCTCCTGAGCTGTGCAACAGGGAAATCCCATTCAACATCAGGGCAGAGGGCAGGGCGGATAGATACAGAAGAACAGGTCAAAAGCCACCATGGCCTCCAACGGCCAAGCTGACCACCTGCCACTCTTCTTTGGAAATAAATGCCTCATGGAGGGGAGGTGGGGGAGGGCACAAGTGCTGACTCCAGGGAGCCGCACACTGGCCAAGGGGCCACAAGCAGAAGTGACATGTGTCCCTGGAAGGTGTGTCCAGTTTCCCATATGAGACCCTCCAGCAAGAACCATCTAGAAGGCCACTTGTCCCAGACAGTGAAGCCACAGCTGGAAGAGCCGCCCCAGCCTGGATCCCCGTACGACCGTGTGGAGCAGAGCCCCTGCCGCTCTGCCAGGCCCGTGGGCCGGGAGCCGTGACTGAGCAGGGCTTCGATACAAGTGATCGATTTTATGAAATCTCAACCCTGGGTTCACGCCTGTTTAATATTCTCTGTGATCGAATATGAACTGCACTTAAAGAAACCCTGCTCAAACCAAAGTGGGTCATTTGTCTCAGGGAAAAGCACTTCAGTCATGAGCTGAACTAGCCACTTTGGTTACAGAACAACATTTTTACTGGAAAGACAAACTATGGTCGTTTAGACTTGGGTATTTGGCCGACGTTCTCTCAGAAGATATAAAGTGAGCCTGTCACCCCAGCAGAAGCAGCTGGCAGCCTTGGCTGCCAATGACGGAATTCAGGCTTTCGAGCAAGACTTAGAATTTTGGGAAACTTGTCTCCACCACCGTGAGCTTGACAATGTCCCAGTTCTTAGAGACTCTTCGGGTGTAGTAGGTGGTGATATCAATGAAGGCAGTTTCTTGAATAATGAGATGTGTGGACCTTTGGAAGATGTGCAAAACGCAGTGAAACGAGACTTTCCAGATGACCAGTGTGCGATGTTACAGAATCACACATGGGCAACATAAGCACCAGAAGAATGGATTCTGATGTCACAAGAAAGAAAAGGTTGTTGATATGGTTTCTGAGTCCACACTGCAACCAGCCTTAAAAACTACCACTTGGATGGGGCGCCTGGGTGGCCCAGTCGGTTAAGCGTCCAACTTCGGCTCAGGTCATGATCTCTCAATCTGTGAGTTCGAACCCCATGTCGGGCTCTGTGCTGACAGCTCAGAGCCTGGAGCCTGCTTCGGATTCTGTGTCTCCCTCTCTCTCTGCCCCTCCCCCACTTGCATTCTGCCTCTGTCTCTCAAAAAATGAACAAAAACGTTAAAAAAAAATTAAAAAAGAAAGTTGTAGGATTCAGGGGTGCCTGGGTGACTCAGTAGGTTAAGCACCAGACTTCAGCTCAGGTGATGATCTCCTGGTTCATGGATTTGAGCCCCGCGTCAGGCTCTGTACTGACAGCTCAGAGCCTGGAACCTGTGTCTCCCTTTCTCTCTCTCTGTCCCTTCCTTGCCCATGCTCTGTCTCTCTCTCTCTCTCTCTCTCAAAAATAAATAAACATTTAAAAATTTTTTGGAAAAAAAGTTTATCTACAATTATTTGTAGGCATCTACAGAATATCTGAAAACAAGCTTTTCAAACACCCCTCTGTTTTCCAACTACATACCTGTGCGAGGCCGTATTTTCTTCATATATTTCAAACAAAACAACAGATTGAACACAGAAGTCGTTCTGAGAATCCAGCTGTCTTCCATTAAAGCCAAACATTAGAGACATTTGCTGAGAGGTAAAACCATGCCACATTTTTCACTATCGGGCAGGGGGAAGGGCGGGGGTGCACAATCACTTTTCCTAAAACATGTTATTTGTGTTAACATGTAATTGGGTTTGTTATTGTTATTTTTTATGAACTAATAAATACAAAAATTGTAATGCCTCCATCTACAACTTTAATGAAGTAAATGTCAGTAGGTAAAGTATCCACAAACGGAAGCTCTCTGGGAACCTCCATAACTTCTGCAAATGCAAAGTGTTTCTTGATTAACCTTCCATCCAGGTCCCTACGTCCAGCACTGAGCAACCTGAGGTCCTGGGAGGGAGAGAGGCATGCTTCATCTGGGTGTCTGTGTGGGGTCTGGCCCTGGGGCATGGCTATGGTAGATGAGTGGACAAAGGAACAAAAGAACGGAGATTCCTGTCCCACATGCCTTCCCCTTGGATGGGGCAGTCACAGATCGGCAAACCACAGCCTCCAGTGAGATCCGTGGGAGCTCTTTAGTGTTCCTTCTGAATCCATGTGGGAGAAGCAGCCACAGCCATCCAGACCACCGCATTCAGGGTCCCCCAGGGTCTCCCGGAGCTCCCAAGACAGATGACCCAGGGGCCATCTGTCTCCCAATGCCTCGGCAGCTCATCGAGATTTCACCAAAATCAATAGGAGATAAATAATATGCCTTTTGCAGTATGAAAAACAACTAAGAGCTACATTAAAGTGTGTGTGGCCCTTAACTGCTCTGGCAGAGTCACCGTTCGGTATGACCAACCAGCAAGCAGCAGATTAAAGGTTTCCCAGTCCAAGCCGCTCCAGAGAAAGTCCTCCCGGGTCCCCATGGACTGAGGTGCTGGATGGCACCAGCCCCCACCTGTGCCTGACACCCAGTCCAGCAGCAGGAGAGAACTGTTGCCCTCAACAATTCTCCTAGGTACTTACCTGATGCCTGCTCTTTTCCCCAAATGATTTGGGGGCTTTTTTTACTCTGCTCTTAGCATTCTTCTATTAACTTCTTTCAGATGTAACTTAAAGGCCACAAGGTAGATACACCCCATCTTTAACTGGGGCCATGGAGGCTCAGAGAACACGTGACCTGGTTCAGAAATGGAGCAGCCAAAGGTGAAGGTCCCCTTCAGACCCATAAGCACAGTGGAGCCAGGGCTCTTGTCTGGTCTTCCCGGGATAGTGACACCGGCCACTGAGTCCCCCTTGACTACCTTTGCCATTTCTGAGGGGCAGGATCGAGAGATGTATTAGAGCAATACTCAGCAGCCGTTGTAACAAACAGTGCCAGAGTCTCTGTGGCTTAGCAGTGAAATGCATTTCTCGGTCACCAAAGCATGATTTGCAACAGGTGGTGATGCCGGTGGCCCTTCCAGACACTGTCTCATGTATCTGGGCTCTGGCAGCCTAGGACCGTCACAGGACCCTCCCCTTCATCTACATGTACATCCCATCTGCACACTCGGCCACAGGGTCCCGAGCTACTGCCAGTGAGGCTGGTAAGTGTCCTCCTGTGGAAGTGGACCGAGGTTCTCCCACACCCCACCCTCTGGCCTCCAATAATCTCTTTGTCCTTTCTCCCACACAGAGGACTCCCAAGAGCCCCACTGGGCAGGGCATGCAGCACTAGTGCGGGCTCTCCAGGGAGGCCCAGGGTCTCCTCCAGCAGGTCTGCATGGCAATTTATGACCAAAAAGGACAGCTATCAAACCCCTTGTGCACACACACCCATAAGTACCCAGTAGCTGACAATGGGGCAGGACCGAGGTCACCGCATCCAGAGCAGAGGAGCTGGGGAAATGAGCGACACAGCCCAGCAGCCAAGAATCTTTAACCAGAAATCAAATCACATTC
The DNA here is from genome assembly GCF_018350155.1 of Leopardus geoffroyi. Taxonomy (NCBI): domain Eukaryota; kingdom Metazoa; phylum Chordata; class Mammalia; order Carnivora; family Felidae; genus Leopardus; species Leopardus geoffroyi. Next base: position 2,417,698 of record NC_059328.1, on the reverse strand, counting down.
TTACCCTGCTCAACACCCTGCAGTGGTTCCTGACACACCTGCAATACAACCCCGGCCCCTAAGAGCCCCTAAGCAGGCTCTAAAAACGTTGTCTGGCCTCGACACCTACCTCGCTCCACCTCCTAAGTCCTGAAAGGCCACCTTCGCCTCCCCTTCCCACCTCAGAATTTTTATGCTTATTGATACCTCCCCCGGAGCACCCCACCCCACCTGTTTGCACAACTTCCCAATACTTAGGTCCCTACCTTGGTGTCTAGTCTTTAGAGAGGATGTCTTTGGGGCCCCTTCCCTGAGTTTGTTGTCCATACATCTCGTACCACAACCTGACGCTGGGTTACGTGTGCACACGCTGCTGGTCTACTCTCCCCTCATGAAGAGGGACAGGATCACATCTACCTGCATCGCGGGTGTGCCCCTAGGACATACCTGACACTCAGGGGGGACTCGATGAATTTTTGCCGAGTGGACAAAAGAGCATGAGAAGGGACTTTGCTAGACCAGCATTTCTCAATCTGTTGGTTGTACTGACATCTTCTAAAAGTAGATTCTTCAGAATTATAAACTTTTGTGCATGAAAGGACACTACCAAAGCGATGGAAAGACAGCCCACAGAATGGGTGAAAATACTTGCAAGTCATATCTTTGATAAAGAATTAATACCCAGCAGATACATGAAAAGACCTGTAATTCATCAAAAGAGCAAACAACCCAACTCACAAATGGACAAAGAACACAGGTAGACATTTCTCCAAAGGTGACATACGGATGGCCAATAAGCACATGAAAACATGCCCAACATCATTTGTCATTAGGGAATGTGAATCAACCCACCATAGGAGTCCACCTTGCACCCGTTAGGAAAGCTGCTATCAAAGACCAGGAAACAACAGGTGCTGGTGAGGATGTGCAGAAATGGGGACCCTCATGGGACCTTCATGTACTGTTGGTGGGCATGAAAACTGGTGCAGCCGCTGTGGGGAAAACAGTGTGGAGGTTCCTCAGAAAACTGAAAACAGAGCTGCCACATGATCTAGTAATCCCATTTCCAAGTATACACCCCAAAACAGTTGAAAGCAGGGACTCAAACAGACATTTGCACACCCGTGTCTGTAGCAACTTTACTCACAACAGCCAGAGGGAGACACAACCCAAATTCCCATCAACAAATGAATGGATAGACAAAACGTGGTCGATCCATACAGAGGAATATGATTCAGCCTCAAAAAGGACCGATGTCCTGACTCACGATCCAACATGGGTCCACCTTAACAAGACGCCAAGTGAGATAAACAAGATGTGGAAAGACAAATGCTGGCTGGGGCCACTTCTCAGCGGTCCCTAGAGCAAGCAAATTCGTAGAGGCAGAAAGTGGATGGGATGTCACCAGGGGCTGGGGACTGGGTGCGGCGGCGGGGGGGTGGGGGTCAGTGTCTCAGCGGACAGAGTTTCAGTTTGGGAAGAGAGTTCTGGAGACAGATGTGGTGGTAGCACAGCAGTAGGGACGTATTTAGAGCCACCGAACTGTCACCCACAAGTAGTAAAGATGGCAAATTGTATGTTAGGTGTATTTTACATCAGTGACAAAAAGAAGGGAAAACAGTCAATTCAGTTGGGCCGAGGAAGGGCTGTGTTATTCTCCACAGAAAATACTGAGGAAGAAAAGTGCACTGTCCAGTGTTTCCTGAACCGACCCGACCAGAGCACATGTTAGCCGCTATGCACTAACAGCCACACTGGGGACACTTCCACCTTTCACAGTCTCCTCAGAGCCGGGCACAGGGCAGGGAATGGCTGAATGCGTCAGACCTGGCCTTGCCTCCATGGGCTTTGCAAGCTAGCAAGGGACATGGTGACTCAGAAAGCCCGTTAAATTCCTGGCATGATGTAGGGTCATTATTCTCGATTGCATGGAGGCATGAAGAGGGGTGGCTCCTGCGTAGGGCACCCCAGACTCTCAGAACATCGGCAGCCCATGGACCCCCAACCTACATGGAGGCCAGCAGGGACAGAAGGACAAGTCGGTCTCCATTTCTTCTGCCAAAGTCACCTTCACAAGGCTCTGGGCCCAGCCCCTGGTCAACAGCGGCCCGGCCACGACCTTCAAGATCTTCACCTTCAAGATCTGCTCAAGAGCAGCTGCATCAGACCCACAGGACTCCGTCAAGTTCACAGTGGATCCCGTATCTTGGGAACAAGTCGGCAGTGATATCTCACAGCCTGCTTCGAGGGCCGGGACAAGGGGCCTACACAGAGGCTCGCCATCCTCCAGCACCTGCCCAGCTCCCCCGAGGCTCCAGCAGCTGCTGAGAGTGCTGATCCAGCCCACACGGACGGCCAGTGCCAGCGCCCAGGGCCGGATGGAATCTTAGCCACACCAGAAGAAACAGCAGACTGCCCTGGCTTCCCCCTTCCATGTGCCACACTGTGCCCTCATCGGAAGCCTCTTGGCTCAGAGGGAGCAGGGAGAGGTCCTCGGCCACATCAAGTTTCACCGGGCCCGGAAAGGCTACCAAAAGCCAGCTTGGGCTGCTCCAGGCTGACCCCACGCTGCCCTTCTGGAACTCTGATTCTTCAGCATCCTGGCTTTGACCAGAGACATGTGATGCAACTCACCAGCAGTATATGCTTAAAAGAGTCCTCTGATGACTGCCTGGGGCCACCCATGCTTGGTACACAGTAGTCGCTTTGTCTGTGTGAGTTGAGTGTCAAGATCCATGAGGTCAGGCTGTGTGTCCATCCTGTGGATTGCATGAAGAGGTCCTTTTGTAAATGTTTGCTAAGTGGAACTCATGAATCTATAGCTCCTGATTTTTCTTTTAATGTTTATTTTATTTTGAGAGAGAGAGAGAGAAGGACGGAGGGGCAGAGATCGAGGTGTTCCTCCTTGTCAGGGAGGAGACACAGAAAACTTATGAACTTAACCAGCTGATTTTGCCAGCCGCCGCCTCTGAGCACCTCGACTTGGGGCCAGGAGAGCAGCTGGTGTCGCTGCCCACATTTTACAGATGATGAATCCGGGTCTCGGAAAGGTTAAGTGATTCGCCCGTGGTCACCCAGCTAATTAGGGAGAGCAGAGCGGGGTTGTGCAGCCAGCTCCCCTCGCCCGGGCCTCTTCTATGCAATGATGCACTCAAAAAACACTTCCACCTGGGAAATTGATGTGAAGTTCTCGGAGTCACCATCGGGACGGGAAGCTGGAGTCGCCTTCCAAAAAATTACAAGGGAGGTCACCGACTCCGGGAAAAGAATAAATCATGGTGTCTAAGCTCAAACATGTGCTGGGATGGATACACATTCCATGAGGAATGCCAAGGGCGACTCAGAGTGCTGGTGTTTCTCCAAGTCAGGGGCTGAGGCCAGCTGCTCGGCCTGGCTCACGCCCCGTTCATTTCCACTTTCCCGGCTCTTTCCACACTCCCGAGTCGTCCCAAGTGTGAGCGCAAAGCAGCCGGAGGTTCGTGTCCAATGAGCCAACAGCCTCATTAACGTCCCTCCACATTCTGCTCCCGTTCACCCCCCTGCCTTTGCGGATGCTCAAAAAAAGCTTGGTGGCTTCCTCGGCGTTCGCAAAGGAGCATGCTGATGTTCTGGTCTCAGAGATCCTGCCTTTGAACTCACACCCCTCTGCTCCATGCAAACAAGTGAGCGTCCTCAGAATGTTGGCCCCTCGCCTCATGGAGAAGCGCACCTCCCTGGCAAAATGGAAAGTCGGCCACCTGCGAAGCTTGTGCGTCTGGACACCTTCTCAATTAAAAGTTGAAGACAGCTCCTGTCGTGCTGTGCCTGCTTTCAGTCCCCCGTCAGCCCGCCTCCCACCTCACCCAGGGCCCCCTGCTCTGATGCTTTAAGTGCCTACAATAATGAGTGCTCCCTGAAAGGCTCCTCAGTGTAGGGTCCCCTGTAGGGCCACGCTGCCCTGAGATGTATTGATTTGTACTCCACAGCTGAAGAAGACCAATCTGGATCACAGACGCTCAGAGTGATGCTCGGACGAGGGCCTGTTTCATTGGAGAGCTAGTCACTGGTCTTCCTGGAGACGTGTCAGAGAAGAGGCTTCAGTGAGACGATCCAAACTCATTCTGCGCACGAGGACTTGGCCAGCAGGCTGTCGCCCTTCTTGGTGGAGAGAAGAGTTTCATCCCTCACCCCACCTGAGCCACCTCAAGGTCTAAGTATTTAGCCTGGGAGAGAGGAGAGGGGCCTAAAAGGCAGTTTCTGACTCCAGGCACACACCCAGGCCCCAGGGTCACATCAGGTGACAGACTATTACCTGACCAAACCTGTGTTTCTTGCCGCCCCCCGTACCGGGTTCACATCCACCCATAACCTCAGAATATGACCTTGCCTGGGAAACCAGACCTCTGCGGCTATCATCAAGTTATCACTGAGGTCCCATTGGATGAGGGTGGGTGTCCTCAGAGGGCAAGGGAGGGTCAGACACAGAGACACAGATCCACGCAGAAAGGAGGTGAGGTGGCAATGGCCGTGTCTATTAGGCAAGGGTCACCTGTGGTCCCCAGGAAAGAGCTGGGGGGAGACCAAAGACAGACTGTCTCCCGCAGCCTCCAGGAGGATGCAGCCCTGCCCACACCTGGACCTCGGACTTGCGGCCTCCAGGACTGGGAGAAGGTACACTTTTGTTTCACCCCCGCCAGTCTGTGCTGCTCTGTTCCGGCAGCTCCGGGGAACTAACATGGCCTCCAAGCCTCCACAGCTCTCCTGCGCCCCCCTCCCCAGCACAGCTGAGCAGGACCCCTAAGCTGAAAGCGGCTGCCGAACTCGCAGGTTTCATTTCCTGCTTTGCTTTTCTTTAGGGAGGGGGAGGGGCTTGCATTTTCTGGGTTCCTTGACACGGAAGGCTTTGGAGCCCCGTGTGCCTTCGGAAGTCAGTTCAGAACCCGGCTCGCCCACCGGACGGGGTCCCTCGTCTCCACACCTAACCCCACGTCCGTCCTTCCCGGTGGACGAAGAGCTCCCGGGACAGGGAACAAAGCCGGGCGAGGGGACACAGATGCCACTCCTACCAACCCTCCACCGCCGCCAGGAGACGCTTCTCATAGGTCACCCCGAGAGCCACAGCATGGAGATCAAGGGCAGGCACCAGGGGAACAGCCCTAATTTGCAAGGCCCAGAAGCATCCTGACAAACAGGCCCAGAGGGAGACCTTTCCCTTAAAACACCTGGCTCAGCGGTGGCTCCTCTCTGGTCAGGTAAAGCGGCCTGGTCCCTCCACTTAATTAACTATTCATCCCCCCAAGGCTGGGGCCTAATTTGATAGTTTTGATCAGCAATTTCAAGACCATCTGGAGACCGGAGACACTGGAAACTCCCGCCAGCTCTTGAAATAACTCAGCCGGGGTCTGTTCAGCAGTGAGTGCCGCCAGCCCCAGAGCCTCCGGGTCCAGGACACCGGGTAGGGCTCGTAGAATAAGCCTTGGACGCAGCCAGTGTGAACCTCCCTCGTGCGGAATGGGGGTCGGGGTCCAGAGGCTGCACACGGCTGTCCAGCTCCCCCGACCACCTTCCTTGGAGGCAGAGTCCCCATCACCCTGAGAACAGTCACTGGTTTCCAGCCGGCCTCTGTCCTGGCTCTCTCCTTCCCTGGCACAGAAGTGTTGCCCTTCGCAGCCTAAGGGGTCCCACCCGCAAGCCCCGCTCAGCCCCCTCCCTCCTCTGGGGCCAGGCTTCTTTCCTCTCCCAACCCCACAATGAGCCCTCGTGTTCTCTGTCCACACAGAACCCAGAGCAGAACTCCATCCCTCTGGAGGGAAGCCCCACTACCGACCCTCCCCCGTCCTCATCCAGAGGCCCCCCCTGCGCCCCACCCTAGCATCTCAGGGTGGCGGCCATTCTGCAGTCAAGTGCACGCACTCTCCTAAATGCATAGCAAAGACAGAGTGGGGACCCCCACTCGGGGCATTCACTCAGGGAGAGAGCTATGTGAGGATTTGTGTCTGTGGACTCAGTACCCTAAAAAATCACACCATCTGTTCGTTCACATACAACGGTCAGAACAGCTTCAGAGTCAAACAGACTCCGATCAAACAGAGCAGGTCCTGGTGTCCCAACTACATGGCCACACGGCCTCATCCACCTCCTCTGTTGCCTCCACTATGAGTGGAGAGCCTGGTGCCTTATTCACAGGTGTGATGTTTTGGAAAGTATCATGTGCTGTCTTCTGTGCTTCATAAACCCAAGTGCACTACACAGACATAAGAGGCACTTTTATTCATTGACCAAACCTTTATGGCGTCCCCCTGAGGAGATGAGGAAAAAGTAACTCCAATTATTGGAGGTATGACTGGGACCCAGCAGGGGAAGCCATCTTGTCCGTTGCCACGGTCCAGATAAAGACCCTGCGTGGTTCTCCCCACTGGGAGTCAAAGGCCTGGCTTCCCAAGGCAATCTTGGAGGCAAAGAGCTGGAATCACCCCAGAGCTAACCTGCCCTGGCAGTTAGGAAGAACAAGGACAGCCCCAGAGAAGCGGCAGGCAGGAGAAGGACACGGGTAGACAGAGTCACAGCTCAGGATCCTGAACAAAACCAAGGGTGGTTTGGCCTGCCTCATGTCCAGAATGCCTATCGAAATCCTGACTGAAATTCCTTGGGAATTGCAGGCAAGCCCAGCCTGTGGCAGGCACTTTGCAGAACACGTTGTCCCCATCCTCCTACATCTTGCAACAGAAACTTCTCTGAATAATTCAGAGGCATTAGTTAAATCAGGTCTCACACACCTAAATCCATGTGGGTCTCTAATCAAATTATGGCGAAGTCAATGTTGTTAAGCTCTTATTAGCAGTAATAGTATTTTAAAATAACTGAATTTTTTCATGGTATGTGATGGAGTTTTTAAGTATTTTTGTCATGTCAGCTACCAGCTAGCATCTGTGGCTCACCCAGCCATTAATTTTGCTGAGAATTAATGTAATAGTCAGCTTCCATTGCTGTAACAAACAGTCCCTGTATCTCAGGGGCTTCCAACAATTGGAGTTACTTTTTCCTCATTTTCCTCAAGGTCTATATATTGACTATAGCTCTACTGGGCTCTGCTGAGAGTAGAGGAAATGTCCCATTTTTTTTCTTTCCTCCATTTTCATACCCCAAACTCCAAGAATTCCCACTGCATGCAACACCAGCATCAGTGAAAGCCCAAAGGAACCTAAAATCCTGCAAGACAATTTTCTTCTCCAATTACAGACGCTGTGGACTTAAGAGAGTGGAGTCGGGGCACCCAGGTGGTTCAGTCAGCTGAGGGTCCAACTTTGGCTCAGGTCATGATCTCTCTATCTGTGAGTTTGAGCCCCACTTTGGGCTCTGTGCTGACAGCTCAGAGCCTGGACCCTGCTTTGGATTTTGTGTCTCCCTCTCTCTCTCTGTCCCTCCCCTGCTCGTTCTCTCCTTCTCTCTCTCTCTGTCTCAAAATTAAATAGAAAACATTTTTAAAAATTAAAAGAGTGGAGTAGATCCCACTGCTTTTATCGTTTCTCTGTCCTCCTACAATCTTGGGCCAAGCAAAATTTGTTGTAGGAAGTACATGCCAGAACAAGATAAATAAAGCCCTCAATTTATGGCTGCAAAACCATAAAGGGGACTCTCCCCCAGAAAATCATAAAAAATCATGGATATTACAGAGAGGGAGGAGCTTGGAAAACTTCTGGGATTTTTCCCAAGTTGTGCATATGTGGATATGATCTAAACAGCAAGGCAGCAAGACAGGACAGATCCAAACAGCAATTAAAGGTCTTTAAAAATGAAACTTCATTTCAACCCCCACAACCTTTAGTGGGTTGGTCATAACTTGTGGCCTGAACATAACTAAGTTGATGGTCTGATAAAGCAACAAAAATATCAGCATTCTACCTGAAATTTAATTAAGATACAGAGACCCATAGCATAATATTCAAAGTGTTCAGAATGCAATCCAAAAGTACTCAGCATACAAAGAAGCAGGAAAATCTCAACACTGGTAAGAAAGACAATTAACAGACACTAACATCAGGACAACACAGATGTTGAAATTATTCAACAGACTCTAAAGCATCTTCTATAAAAATTCTCCAGCAAGCAAGGGGATGCTCTTGAAACTCATGAAAGATAGATTGTTTCAGCCAAAAAAATAAAAGATACAAACTAAAGAATACAATCAATATAATTTTTAGAGCCGTTGAATGGGCTTCATAACAGAATGATGATGATAGAGGAAAGACTCAATGGACATGAAGATAGCTCAATAGAAAGGATCCAATCTGAACAGAAGAGAGAAAGAAAAACAGAAAGAAATTAACAAGAACTCCAGGATCTGTAGAGCATTACCAAATGAAGCTCTAACATTTTACCAGCTGTATGTCCTTGGAAAGGTTCTGAACTGAAAGTAGAAAGGACTTTTGTCTTCCCACTAAGTGTCAACATACATCATGTTAGTAAATCCTCAGGACAACCATCTGACACAAGCATAGGCAACAATGACTACATTTTACATCTACAAAAATTGAGGATGAAAGGAGTCTAAAAGTTTTCCTCAACCTAGTGACAAGGATGGGCTTTTAACTTGACACACCATCACCAGAGCCCACATCGCTACTCTTGACAGCTATCTTGTTTCTTTCAATTAACAGTTGTGCTAGTAATTGTGCTAGTGATTATAGAATGCATGGATGGATAGATGCATGGGTGGATAGAAGGATGGATAAATGGATGAATGGATAAATGAACGGATGGAAGGAAGGAAGGAAGGAAGGAAGGAAGGAAGGAAGGAAGGATAAATGAATAGATACATGCATGCATGCATGGGTGGATGCATGGATAACTGTATGCATGGATAAGTTGATGGACAGATGGATAAGTGTATGGATGTATGGATAGATAGATGGATACATGGATGAATGCATGGGTAAATGGATGGATGGATTCATGCATGGATGGAAGAGGTCTTAAATATCCATGAACGGTGAGGGTCCTCTCACCAGGGAGGAGTGGATGATGGATGGATCTATGAATGGGTGGATGCATGGATGGATAAATGGATGGATGGACAGATGGACGGACGGATGGATGGATGGATGGATGGACAGACAGATGGACGAACCATTCAGTTTGGCAAAATGAGACAGGGGCTTCAGGGAAAATGTGGAAACCTGAATTCTGGTCTATCTCACCATGAGCTAATAGCATGACCCAGAGCAAGTTACCTCCCCCATCTCAGCTGAGCTTCCTCATCTATAAAATTAAAAATTATATTATACTATCATTAGGGTCATTGTCAACCCTGACAGTTAAGGATCTCAATCATCTTCCCAGCTATTGCCTGAGTACATCTTAGGTTCGCTCCCATTCGCCAGAGGGAATGGCGCTGTCCTGGGTGCTGAAGGACAGGCTTGCAAGCCGTGGGAGCTGGGGATTTTTCTGAGCAATGTCTTTCCCTGGGGCTTCCTCCAACCTTTCTGCATGAGTTCCACTGAATGCTGACTCGGTTTATGAGAATATTTCATGCTGGAGGGAGCTGTTCAGGTTAATCCATTTTCTCTCCCAGGCTCCTGTCTCTTGCAAGTGTGTTTAAGACTTCTCTGCCCAGTCTTGAAAATGTTTCCTCCCAGGCAGTTTGTGTTTGCAATCATTGCCCTTCCTGCCTCTGTCCAGCTGCAATTCTCAAAGTTCTCTTACTTCCAATTCATCTGTCCTTTGAAGACTTAACCTGTGGGGCTCTATAACAGGTCCAAGATTGCCAGTCTGAGGGGCTGTTGGATTTGTCGGTGGCAGAAGGAACCTATCCAGAGTCGGGGAAAGCAAGGGTTCTGTGTGTTCAGCTCTAAATTCAAGGGTGCAGCATCTAGTTTCCCACAGCACAAAATTGCTGAGATTTCCAACCCTGGTGACTGGACCACATATGAAACCAAAGAGGAATTGAGTGTGGAGCCAGGAAAGCATCACGTTAGGCAGGAGAGTGGGAGATTGTGAGTCGGCTGGGTAGCTGTGTGCCACAAAGAGATTTCCATCTCTCCACCTTTCCTCCCATTCTGAATTGGTCACTGGAAGAAACCCAACTCCAACCCACTGAAGTTTTGTGCATTGAAAGGATATAGGGGAACCTCACAGAATTCAAAGATGAGTAGGCGGGAAGAGCAGGAATAGAGACAGACCTCAGGAACTGCTCGATCCTGGGACCAGAGTGCTTCAACCGTCCCTCAAAATATAACATGTTCCTCTGGGGACATTTTTTCACTCTCCTTGCCTACTGAGGACTGCTGTTTTTTGCTTCCCAGTCCTCCCGGAAAAAAACTGGACTCCAGCAGCTCTAAAGTTTGACATGCTACTGCTTCACCCACCCAAATAGAGATGGTCCCAATTTCTATTTTTCCCAGATCCAGAGCTCCAGAAAAGGATTTAATGGCCCAGCATAGGTTGGGCACCCACCCTTAGACCGATCGACTATGGCAAAGGGCTAGGGTCAGGGTCATTCTTGGAGTCCCCTGCGTGCCACTGAAGTGTGGGCAGGGCAGGGCAGGGTCAAGATGGGAGGGAGAGGGTCAGGCACTCAGGAGCCCCTTCCATTCACAAAAACACATTCTCCTTGTCCCTAGCTGTCAGAATGGCCTCGGAAATGGGCGTTGGTGATTAGCTGTCTGTCCTGGACACTCTTGAAGATGACCAGGTCTTCTTCTCTCCACCCTCTGTGGCTTCCTTGTCACTCATCATACCCAGAATTACCCACAACCTGAAGTGGGTCATATCCTATTCACACAGGAGATTGCAGCATAGCTCTTGACTATTTCTTCTTAGCCTATTGAGTCACTATATTCCTATAGCCTCTTCATCCATCCTGTGGCTGACCCACCCAGGAAGCCCCAGAAAGCTGGACCAGAAGTCACCTTTGACCCTCCTTGTCAACCAGACTCACCCTTGTTAGATGCCACCCAAGCCCCCTGTCCTTCCACTTTTTATAAATCCACTGCCCCGTGCCAGGGCAGTTTTCCTGGGAGTCCCCTCCTCCCTGAGGGCTCTGTCAACAAGCTCCCTCCTCCACCAGGGTCCTTCTCTGATGCATTTGGACTTCCATATACACAACACTTCCTTGTCAACTTCTTTTCCACTTTTATAGAATTGTTTTCCCTTTGGCTTGCCTTTAAATCTCTGCCTTCTCTTCTCCCTGACCTTTAACTTGATGTATTTAATATTACCGCTGTAAGGTTCTTAGTCTGTCCATTCCATCTGTCACAGACATGCCCACGCACCCGAGGAATTCACAGTCTACAGGATGGAATCTTTGGACAAATGATCTTTCATTATGTGCACTTCTGCTCACGTTGTTTTTGTGGGTTCTGGACATTGTCAACCTCAGTGGCAGGTGTTGCCCTCCCAGAATACCATCATGTTAACATCATGTTAACGGACGACCTGTCTAAAGCACAGTCATAGTCTTAGAGGAGGGCAGACGGCTTCCAGCAAGTCTCTGAGAAAGAGGTATGGTTGCCTCCAATTTGGTCACACTGTTTTTCCCAAAGGTCCCCGTGCCTGAGGATATGCTGAAAAGGCATCTGCTCTGTATCTGAGGGTTTAACATGCTTTTGATGCCTGGAGGGCAGGCTAGTCTCTGAGTAGCACAAGCATATCCAATGTTTAGACCCCATCAACCCACCGAGGACCCTCCTGGTCACCTGCTGCTCTGACCCACATATCCCCCAGGTGCCTGGGACAAGATTTTGAATATTAAGCCACTGTGACTCTCTCTTATTTTGCACTGATGTCAATGAATGGCAGAACTTGCCCCCCCACAAGCTCCTATGCCATCAGATGCAGGTCAAGCACGCAGACACTTTACATCATTCAGCTGCATGTCTGGCAGGAATTCCGAAGGGGAGAACCCGGTCCTAGAAGAGGTCAAAGAAGGCTTCACAAGGGCATTATTTTTTCAATTGGTTCTTCTGGGGGAAAAAAAAAAAACGTTAAAAGATATAAAGAGAGAGAAAATGTTGTTCCTCCTAAGATGGTCCAGAAACACTTCTCTCCTGTTGTCCAACTCTGATGAGTGTTCATTTGAAAAATACTGGCACCAAGAATTAAATGGGGCTATCTGGGTATGCTGGGAGATTGAAAGATTCACGTCCACTCCTGCATGTGAAGTCTCTTTGGAGTTTCAAACACAATAGAGAATTTGACCCCATCCAGGTATGATCCCATCCGGAAAGCCTTCCTTGGCTGCTCTAAACTCCCAGTCTCTCCTTTCTTGGAACTCCTGAGGGTCTCCACTTGGGTTTTAGAATTTCTTACCAGGAGCAGTAATTATTTCTTTGCCATGGCTATATTGAGTCTACCTTACTAGATTATACATTCCAAGGACAAGGCCAGGGTCTGACTCCTTTCTAATATATGTGTGTACATGCGTGTGCATTAGCAGACATGGGTCCTAGCATTAATCTGGCCTTGTATTAATGGACACCTTCCCAAAGGCAAGTGATAAAAAAAAAGCCACCATTGGCTGATAAGGGAATTCATTTATATGCTTAACAGAGAAACCCGAGGTGGTCTTGCTTCGGGTATGGCTTACCCTAATCGGGCTCCACAAGGTGACAGGTAGCATCTCCAGCTTCAGGGCACCCCAATATTCCAGGTTCCACGCATGCCCCTTCCCTAGAGTCTGCACCTAGGCCTCATTACATCTGATTGATGCTGACCAGAACACATGCAAATTCTGAACTGTTCATTGTGGCCGTGGGATATGAGGCTCTGGTTGCCCAGACCTGGGTCCTGTGTCTACTCCTGGACTAGAATTAGAGGCAACTCTCCCCAAAGCATAAGCACTAATAATGGGAACTAGGTGGACGAGGAGGGTCCTCTCACCAGGGCAGAGTGGATGATGCAGAGAAATAACTTTATTAAATGGCCCTGGAAACTAGTACAGGCACAAACGAGGACTCGTCCAAAAGAGAGGATGGACCCCAAAGCCCTCTGCTTGGGTGCTGGAGAGAGGGCACACATTACTGACGGGGCACCCAAGGTACGCCTTGTCCTACTGACAGCCACCCTTCTGGCCAAGTGGAAGGCATGGGGAGGAGGTAACCAAGGGGCCCTGAAGCCAGAAGAAGGAGCAGGAGGCCCAAACAGGGACACCCAGGAAGGTCAGACCTGAACCTGCTGCAGGGCGGCTAGTGAGCCTGGGATGCCCAACACCGAGCCCTTCTCCGTTTGCAAACACCCAGTTCCCTCCCATCCCTCCCAGGCTGTGCTCACCGCAGCCTCTCTCTCCTCATAGACCCCAAGTAACTTAGGAGCTGTGAGTTCCTGCTCCTTCCTCTTCAAGTCGTGTATCAGTGAGGACCCCACACCCTCCGCTGGGCGACATGACCATTTCAGCCAGTGGTGCCGGGTCCCTGAGCCTCAGGAGACAGCGTTGATTTGCTGGACGGCACTTCCCAGACCACTGGCCAGTTTTCACTTCCTGCCCGTTACCCCTCCCGGTGTGTTTGTCCCCCCGCCCCTTACTGCCGCCACAGGAGACCAGACCCGCGTTTATGTGGCTCAGAACCAGAGACCGGCAGCTGCCTCCCAAGGCGGGGGAGGCCACCCAGGACTTGAACCCACATAGAGCAGGCAGGCCTGCCAGGTGAGCACACAATCACCGCCCCAGGGAAGGCCGGGGGGTGGGGGGAAAGGTGGGCCTCCCCCAGCCCTGATGCAGCAGGAGATGGCCACCTGCTGCTGGAGAAACCGAAGCCACCACATGAAGTCACAGCCCACGAGGCCTTCCGTGGGCACTCAGAGCCTCTCCAATCACATCTTTTCTGTGGACGGTGTTCCCTCCCCCGCCGCCGTCGGGTCCAACACAGGCAGCCCTGCCCCTCTCTGCCCTGCTCCAGAACAGTTCAGGGGAGACCTGACTGGGGGGCGGGGGTTCCGAGGAGAAAGGGCACTGTCCTGATGACCAGGTGTGTGACCGTGTGCCCAGCCGGCGCTGACAGCAGAGGGCTCGGGTCAGGCTCCAGTGCGGGTGTGGCCTGGGGCAAAGCCCTTGCCTCTCTGATCCTTGGTGTCCTCTGTTGAAAACCCCTCATACACGCGCTGTGTGCACATTGAGAATTAAATGAGATATTCTCCATGTGGCTGACGTTCCTAGGAGTCTACTCAAGATCTGTTCTCGCCTTCTTCCTTAGAAACATAATCCCCCTTTATGTGGGACAGCACTTAGCCCCGAATAACATTTCCCATCTGACCAGTGGGACATGAGCAGGACTAATGTGTGGCCACTTCTCTTAAAAGGACGTGCGTGTGACTCCATCCGCCCCGTTCCCTTTCTTTCCTCACCTGCGGCTGTGATGGTTGAAGAGTTCGCAGGACTTCCAGGAAAATCTCACAAAGGGAGCTGAGTCAGGTAGAAGTCGCACCTCTTTTGTCCTCCCCCACCCACTTTCTCTGTATCTTTGGCTAGAATGAGAATGTGATGGCTGGAGCTCCAGCATCCGTGTTGGCTCTTGAGGTGACTTTAAGAATGGAAGTTTTGTGTGGCATAGGAGAAGTACAGAAGCATCCCGCATCCCTGACGGCATCAAACACTCCGTGGCAGCTTTTTATTTCCTGTCCCTTAAGCTTTTATGTACTTGAGCCAGTGCTAGTTGGGGTTTTTACGATACATGCAGCCAAGCTTTAGCTTGACTATTACAGTATATAAAGCCATGTGCATGGGGCGCAGTGTTCCCTGGCTCTGGGGCTTTTGAAAACTCCATTGTGCATCTTTCCCAAGAGCACCGAGAGGTCCCAGGCTGCCCGCACCTCCAGGGTGGGGCGGGAGTGGCTTGGGCTGTGTCTTTGCAAACAGACATCCCAGGAGGAGTGGGGCTCCTATTCCTAAGAGCTGCCCCTCTGGTGTTCGTGGGTTCACAGCGAAGGAGAAGGTTAGCCCAGAAGCCTTAGCATCGCAGCTGCCCGCCCCTCTGCTCACTGAAGGGAAACAATGATTCATTCCTGACCCCGGCTGACCCAGCACTGGGCTCGTGAAGACACTCATTCCGGCCTGATTTTGTTTGCTTTCATCGGTCTGTTCCTGCCTCTGACCTTTGACACAGCCCAAACTTCAATCAGATCTTTAGAAACCGGCTTCTCCTCTGCACATCAAAAGCACAGACAGGCTGGTGGGAGCTCGGCATCTAAGAAATGCCCTTGGTCACGCCTCCCGTCATCTGCAAAGCCACGGGGAGACTAGATTCCACACTGGCGGCTGTCAGATTATGGAGTTAGAAGTCCACGCCGTGGAACAGAAGTACGGGAGACCATCAAAGCCTTGCTGGGCAAACAACAAGATGAAGCCAGGCTCTTACAAAAGCCTGACATCACCTCCCACGCTTCTGACAACGCAGCAGCCTTTTGGGGGAAATCCATGAAGAATTAGCTTAGTGGCCACGCACGGGGAAAGACCCCTGAAGGGACTGAGTAGTGCCTGTTCCAGCCAAGCCTGGAGAGCCCCAGAATCCAGGGGGCAGAGGGCAACCTCTCAGGGTGAGCGGGTCGTGCCCCCGCGGTGGGCAAGGCCGGTCCTGGAGCAGACACTGACCCGTACTAGAACACCGGAGCCTAACAGGAAGACCAAGGGGTCAGACTGTCCAGCCGAGAGGGGCTTCCACACCCCGTGGTCCCTGCTGCCCCAGGAAGGGGTGAATGGGGTCCCCCCCACCCTCCCCTGTCTCAGCTGTGAGGAGCAAAGGAGGAGCCCGAGAGAGAAAGTTTTGGGGGGATGGGCACAGAGACAGGCAGGTAAAGAGAGAAAGAAGGAGAGGGAGGGAGAGAGGCAGATAGATGGGCAAAAGGTAAGAGAGACAGACAGAGAGACAGGGAGGGAGGGAGACAGACAGAGGGAGGTTTTGCCTCATTCTGCGCTGCTTTGCTGGTTTCACGACAGCAGCAGGTCTCAGGATAGATCTGCCTCCGCGGTCATTAGCACTTTCCTCCGGACCTCTCTCCAGGAGCAAACGGGCAGGATGGCCCTAGGGCAACCGAGTGTCAGTTAGAGGCAAATTATCACTTGTAAGCTCCCACTCGTGCTCCAAGGTTTGAGATGTCTGCTATAACCTGTCAGAGGCCGACTTCTCTCCACCAGAACAGTCTATTGTGTTCCGTCTCTCAATATAGATTTGTGGATGTGTTTTCAATGCTAAGAATAGAATCTTTCAAGGGTTTTTTATTCTTTTTTTTTAAGCATGCTAAACAGGCCCTGGAAGGAGGAAAGGAGTGAATACGCCAGGCTGTCGCCACACATCAGGAAGACGACTGCTCACAGAGTTTCAGGCTCGGGGGAAGGGGCGGCACCCGCTGCAGAGACGGGAAACCAAGGAGCCGCCTAGCCCTTGGCTTTGGATTCACGGCTCAAGGTTCCCCTGCGCCTGGGGGCCCGGCTCTGGGCCTTGTGGGGATCCAGAGGCTGGGCCAGCTCATCTGCTCACCAATAGCTGGTGTTCATTGGGTGCGTCCTACGTGACAGTCTCCCACAGACCTCCCCCCCCCCCGCCGCCCAACACCATGCAGCAGCGTCCGCATCCCCATTTCACAGATGGGGAACTGAGGCTCAGAGAGGCCGTGGGAGGGATTTGGACATGGACTCAGCCCTGAGAGTGGACAAGTGCTAGAATCAGTGCACTCGGGTAACCCTGAAACGGAGCAGACCTGCCCACTGTGGCTGTGGGTGTGCACCTGTGCACCTGCTCCGGGATCTGCTGTCTTGTGCCCATCTGTGCCGTGGGCACAGTCATACCCGCCACGCCAGGCTGCTCTGGGCACGACAGGCCACACGTGCTGGGACTTGAAACACACACAGCGCCCGCTTAAGAAACCAGAGGACCATGGACAGCGGCCCTGGCATGCTGCGGGAGGGCCAGAGGGCGGGCCTTTGAAAGAAAGGAGGGGGCACTTCTGAGGGTCCTGGACTGGGGGGGCTGCTCAGGCCTGGCCAGTCTCAGAGCATCACTCCTAGAGGCAGCACGTGAACTCCGCTGTCCCAAGGCCACCCCTTCGTGGGCAGCTAAGAGGGCAGACTCTGGAATCTGGAGCGTCCAGGACCAGCCGGGAGACGCTAGGCGTGTTACTCACACCTCCAGGCACCTGCTCTCCTGTCTGTGAAGCGGGGTTCTTGGGAGCGGAGAGGCACTGCCCGGGGGGGAGGCCCAGCCGAGCCCTGCTGGGCCGCGGTCTCCACCTGTCGCCTGACCTGAGCAGCGCCCCACGTGGAAGGTGGGACCTGGCCCTCCATCATGCAGAGTTCCCCTGCCAAACACTGGCATTTACAGAATGTTCTCGTCCACCCTTTTGTACTCTTCCTACAAGGCTGGGAAGAGGGCCCCGTCCTTCCCAGCAAGCTGGCAGTAAGACATTGGGACCCTTTTAATGAGACTGAACAAACAAGGGAGAGATGGACCCCATACACCCGCAGAAGCCCCTCCATATTCTGGTCATTAATGACTGGCTTTCATTTTAGGGGCAAGCCCCAGGCCCTGGGCCACGGCCTTTCCCAAGAGACGAGAGTGCAACTCCCGAGAGAGAGCTGTCTGGTCCAGACGGCATCATCCCAGCATTCGGGAGGCCGGAGAGATTCGCCGGGCATCTTTCTACCATTAGAACCTGAAGAGTGAGCCGTCGGCATGGAGCGGGGCAGGGAGGACACAGGAGCTACATGGTGGTGGGGGGGGAGTCACCTGTTCCCCACCTGTTTCCTTATTGTCCTTCCCGTCCCCAGCCCCCAGCTCACGAATATCCACGAACTTGGTCTTGTCTCTGCTAGGTTCCCCAGGCCCCAGGTGGATCAGGTCACATCAGAAACATTGTCGGGGCCCTGGGCGCTAGAGAGGACACCGGACCCCACTGATGAAGGGCAGAAACGACATTCCTCTGAAGGGGGTCCGCCACCTGCTGCCCTGGGGCCACATGCAGGTGCTGGGTCATCGGAGGGCAGAGCCGCACTCCCAGGCCTCTCACAGGCAGACCCCTGGACAGCTCAGCACTGTCCTGGGGACCTCAGGTGAGCCTGTGCGGGAAACCACCTGAGCTGCCCGGCAGTGGAGTCGGGGTCCACGCTGGGCCGTGGGGTGTGGGGCTTGTGTCCACGCCCGCCGCGTGACAGGCACAGGCCGGGCCGCCCTCTGGGGAGCCGTCCAGTCCCCGTCCGGGCTCCTGGGGACTTGGCCCTACCTGCTCCTGCACCTGCCACATGGGACCAGGGCATGTGATCAAGGTGAGGGGACCCCGCTGGGTGAGAGGACAGCTTCTGGGCAGAAAGAAGGGCCCTTGGGAGCCGCCAGATGCCCCAGAGGGACAGCTGCCTGCCTGCCTCCTGCCCCTTCTCTTATACTCAACCGGCACTTTTATTTTGGTGTTTTTTTCCCACCTTTGAAAAAATGTTTTTGCATTTTTCCTTCACATCTGGTTCCCCAGTGCACTGCAGCTAGGCTCAGCTGCGACTAATCTAAAATGCCATTAATATAAATTGGGGCTAATTACTCAGTCCCTCTCAGCCATCCAGCCCTGGGCTTCTCGAGACAGAACCTTCTAGAAAAAGTCTGGGAGGACGCTTTTACAGGACGGGGCCAAGACTCCCCATGGACTGCTCACCAATTCCCAGCTCCTACAGCTCAATTTTCTGTGGAACAGCTTGTTTTGAGGGTTCCTTTCCCCTCTGGCTGCTCAGCCTATGCCAGAGTACGAATCAGGGGCCCATTAAAGATACATGGCCCGGCTTCTCGGTGGCAGAACGGCCAACACAGGAGCCGAGCGCCCCAGCCGACCACAGCCAGCTCTCTGATGGCCGCGGCTGCTCTGCTCCTCAGAGCCTTCCTGTCGGCAGACTTCCCTGATCACATATTTATCAGGTCAGGTTTGAAGTGAGGCGTGAGTACAGGGAGAACACTTAGCACAGAGGCAGGATGGAAACACTGGTTCTCCAGATCTTTCCAGCTAAAGTGAGCTGGCATCTGAGCAGCGGCCCGGAGCCGCTCCCCAAGCACAGGAGTGGCGGGGAGGGGGGGTCCTGCTGGAGCTGGGGGCAGCTCCCGGGGCTGCAGCCTGCCACGCCCACTGTGCCCCTGATCCAGCACCAGCCCTGGTGGGAAGTGTCTGAGCAGAGGGACCACGACGTGCGTGCGGCTCAGGGATGCAGGACGGAGTGCGGAGCTCAACACCCTGTACAGTGAGGAGGGGGCCAGCAGGGCGGTAACTGGTGGCAAGGGTTTCTGTTCCTCAGGAAGGGGTGGCTTCATGGCCCTAACGTTGTCCCGGGTCGGGGAGGAGGGCTTGGGAATTGGTGGCTTCAGACTGGGCCACGTATCAGCCCTACCTGGCGGTCCAGGTCACCTCCTTGGATCTGGCGTCCCCACCAGAAAATGGAGATGCTGCCACTCGGCTCAGGACCATACTGTGAGGTTGCACTGGATGTGGAAGGCCTGGCACACAGCCGGCACCAAATAAACGCTCCTTCTGCCCACCGTGACATCAGTCCCATAGACGCTGGCCTCAATCCCCCTGAGCAGGGATTTCTGGACCCACAGGTGACCTAGTGGGCATCGGGCTTGCACACCAACTGGAACCTCTCGGTAAACTTTTTAAATAAAAACAAAACATAGCATTTAAAGACTATCCGCGGTGGCGACGCTGAAACAGACAGCGTCTGCACCTGTGGGCACCCACCTAGAGCTCCTCTGGGGAAGACGAGTTGACCCCTGGGACGGCCACAGACGACCTCTGTTCTCACTCTCTCCTCCCACCGTGACGGCGAGTCCTGGCTCACCACTCGGGATCGCTGGGGGTGGAGGCAAGTCCGGCGGGGCGGTCGGCGGCCACGGGCACCCACGGGCAGTGAAGACCAGAGCTGAGGAGCTGCTCACTGCAGACCGGGATTTGTGCCTGACGGCAGGCCGGTCCGAAGCCAGGAACGGAGGTGTCCCTCCCTGGGGGGACGTGAGAGGCGGCTGTGCGGCTGGCTGGACTGGGAACGCTCCGTCCCAGTTTCACGCAGCTTTGGATGGAGCTTCTGGACGTTTCCAGGACAGGCCCTCCACTTCCTGCCCCAGCCGGGGGAGAAAATCATCACGAGCTGGGGGAGAGTGAAATCCAGGGCATGGAGCCTTTGTACCGCAGAACGGTCCTCTTCGACACCCCCGGTGTCTTATCCTCAGCCTTGGCCGTGGAGTGACAGCCCTTTCATGGAGTGATGAGTGTTGTAAGGGCTGTTTCAACCCCTCACTTCAAATGCCTGCATGAGCCCCGGCCCCTCGGCTTGCACGTGGGAGAGCAGAATGTTGCAGCCTTGGCCCTTTCTAGCACCCTGGCCAGAGAAACGTCCTGGCCTCTGTCTCACTATGTCCTGCATACGCTGCCCTCCTTCCCCGAGCACAGAGCCTACTGGCCCCCGGGGGCTGCCTGGACCCCAGAACCCCATCAGGGCCCACGCACGGAGTTCCACCCGGCTGTCCCAGTGTTCCCCACAGCTCCCCAGCACATCGCTGGCTACGCAAAAACTCTCTTCACCTGTACACGGACCCACGAGCCCCCACACTGTTCTCCCTCCGTGCGAAGTGCCCGCACGCGCCTGCCACCGTTCACGCCGGGCCCACCCGCGGTTCCACCCCACCCTGCCGTGGCAGGTGTGCGGGCGTGCGCACGCATTAGGAACACCATTTACACACACTATGCGTCCCACGGTGTCGTGGGATAGACGGATGTTGCCAAATTGTCATCCTGTCCTCTCTGAGCCTAACAGGTGCCTTTCACTGGTCGTTTGGACTTCCCGACAGTACCAAAGTGCGCATTTCTTGCGGCTCCAGTGGCCCAGTCTTGGGTGACACCTTCATTGCTTTGCTCTCCTCTCTGTCCACAGTGACAGAACTGATCGCTCGTCAGTTTTGTGCCGGGAAACATAATGTCACGTTTGTGAAGATCAGCTCCCTTGGTGACCAGAGCACCACTGGGCTCTTCTGAAAATGGACTGAAAGCTTCCCTGATGTTGTGTCACCGCCTGAGAGTCTCTCAAGAGATCACACGCTGAGGGCCACGGGCAATCAGACCGCCATTCCAGTAAGTTCCGGCACACAGGATCCACACACTCAGCCTTGCTCGCCCAGGACACACAGATTTGCAGGCTGCGTCTGCACCGGAGTCGGGCATGATTTATGCTGCTTCAGCTGTTCTGAGCTGCTGTTTCCATTCGTATCACTACTTCTCTGCTTTAATAACTACTTTTAAGTGTGGATCTGCCTTCGGGAACCGGAAATGGATTACACCACCCCAAAAACAGTAAGGAGAAGCACAGATGTTTACAAACAAAAACGATAGCACGCCAGGGATCAGAAAACGCGATAACCTCCTGATAATTCCTGCCCAAGCGAACCAGCCCCGACTTGTGGTTCGCGGCCACCCTTACACGCATAGCAGTTACTAAAACCGTATGTGATTTCTGTATGTGATTCGACACGCAAACGAAATTGTTTCACTGCTTTGTTCCCCTAAAACAACCAGTTCGCTGTGGACCCAGCATGGTTGCCAGGATCGGCCCAGGGGCGGCCGCCGAAGCCTGGGGAAACTTTACCCATCCTCCCTGAAGCAGCGGGTGGCTTCCAGACTGGGCCAGGCGGTATTCCATCAGGAGGGCCAGCCTGCCCCCTGGTAAGACACCCGCCCAGCTGAGGAGTCAGAGACCCAGGTTCGAGTCCTCACGCCCCGGGAGTGAGCCATCTGGGTAGCATCGCTCCACTCCGTGTCCTCAGGTGAAAACAGGAATGATACCTGCTGTGTACCTGCGGCTGTAATGAGATCACAGGTACGTATTTTCCACACAGAGTACGTATTCTGGGCTGGCTGCTGTCACCCATTATGTAATGATCAATCGGTGATAATATTAATCACTCAGCGACTCATCTTGGGAGGAAAATACCTGCTTGGGGAAAATCGATTGTGCTTTTCTGAGCCGGCTGGTTCCCTGCTCACTAAGAAACCACCAGCTGGGAGGTCAGACAGCAGAGTGGGGATGACGTCTGCCCCTGTGAGCGGCGACGGCCTCCACCGACCAAGCATTTCCACTCGAAATCTGGGCGGAAAGGCAGTTCTCCGGATGCAGCAGATGAAACCCATTGACACTTTACTTTTGGCTTGGAGCATGTTTCTCCCTCGTTAAATATTTACGGTGTGTCTTTATTTATTATTTACGAGGCGCTGGGGAAACACAGAGTCTGCGTTAGGCTTCGTGGATGGGATCCCTTTCGCTACAGGAGGCCGGCTCCAGGTCAGTGACAGGGGAGGCTCAGGCCTCGGACCGCAGACGGTCTCCCTCCCGCCCCCCGCTCGCTGCGACTCCCCTCTGCACTTCCTGCTGCTCCCGCCACCTTCCCAGGAGGTGAGGGAGCTGGGCCTCCCTGTCCTCAATGCTGTTTGCCGCTCAGGCCGCCTCCACTCTGGCTCTGCCTGACCCCGTCCTTCCCAAGTCAGAGAAAAAGAGCAAAGCCATCCCCCCAAAAGTGTCAGTGATAAAACTTTAGTCTCTGGAGTATTTGGACCCCCATCCTGCACCCCTCCATTTAAGTTGATTAATTGACCTTTAAAATGTACCCAGAAAATAAATTGCCTAATAAAATAAATTATCTCATATTCCAGTGATGCCTGAAACCCACTGAAACTTGAGAAGAAACTAACGAAGCAGCAAAGAAATGACTAATGAAGGAACTATGCTTCACAAAGAATAATTGATCAGCGATCGCAGGGGCGTCCTGGAACGGGGGGGTCTGGTGGGAGCCTGAAGCGGTGACCCCAAGTAGGGGCGATGAGACACCTCTCTAATGTCACCATCCAACACCATCCCTCCACAGTGACAAAGGACAATTATTTGTGACTGCTCAGGAAGCCAACCGTGAAGACAGCCATCAAGCACGTCCTTCACCAACCTGTGCACCTCCTGACCGAAGCAGGTCTGACACTGACCCCGGAAGGTAGCTGGGGGTTTAAAGCAAGTGGGACACCTCCAACCCCACAGGTGTTTCAGTGCCACAAAAGGATCACTGGACAAGGGTTTGGGTGCAGAGCCGAAAGGGGTCAAGGGGAGGGTGCTGGACGTTTCTCCCTCCACGACAAACAGATCCTCCAGGGACAGCTATAGTAGGGCCCACCCGGAACCCTGCATCAGGGCCAGGCCCAGATCCATCAGTCCCCCAACACTGAGCAATGAAGATCCAAGAAGAAAGGGCATCTGTGCTGATCTGTGCTGCATAACTGGGACACCATCTTGAGGATGGTCGTGTCTGGTCCACAGCCACAGAGAATAGTTCCAATGTTTGCAGGAGGGGATGGGGCCGAATGAATGAGGGACCTGAGGCCAACACAGATACAGCATCTGTATGCAGGAGGTCAAAACACCGCAGCTACGAGACAGAGTGTTTGGGAAGGGGACTCACTCCCCCACACTCCGCCCACAATGGGATACATCTATTAGACACAGGCCAAACTGTGGGACATAACAGAGCCCAGTGGAACTTGTGGGCACTGGGAACACAGACCCGTGGTCGCGTGGGCACTGAGTACCAGCAGGGAAAAGAGGAGAAAGGAAACTACTTCTCACTGCGAGCTTAGACTGCACCAGAAGCTGTGCTAGACATTACACCTGCATTTCTCATTCTATCCTCATACAAACCTTGGCCAGCCACAACTGGCCTCACAGCATGGGCTTCTCCCCCAGTGTTTGTATTCCACACATCATGCTGCTCCCACACCACATCACTCATCCATTCATGCATGCATCCATCCGTCCATTCTATCTTCCATCCACCCGTCTGTCTGTCCATCCAGCCACTCATCCATCCGTCCATCCATCCATCCATCCATCCACCCATCTATGCATTCATCCACCCATCCATCCATCCATCCATCCATCTAGCCATCCAATGAACCATCCATCCATTCATTGTCTACTCACTGAACAATGTTCACAGACTGAGTATCTGCCAATCGGACCCTGCCTCTGTCCTTGTCTCCCAGAAAGTGAGCTTCACATCACATTAGCTCGGAGCTGTGCTAAAGCAGAGCCTGCATCGAGCTCTGGTTGGTAACCCATCACCCCAAGAGTTGTAGTGCCAACCCTTTGGGCATCCTCAGCCTTTCTGTTGGTTATTTGAGTATAGAAGTAGACACACCCACACTCACCTCCCAGCACTCTAAACCATGTATTCAGATTAGGCTCTTGTTGTCAGGAAGTCAAGCCTTGACCAGTGGTCTGTGACCAGGGTGAGAAAAGCCAACGTGCCTTGGAGAAGGGCAGGGAACTCTTCAAGGTTCAGAAGAGGACAGCTCTTCTATGCAAAGCTATCAGGTGGGAATTTTATCCTGACTCGGGCTCACCCACCTCCTGTAAACACATGTCTCTATGGATATGTAAGGACCACTTTGAGTTTGTTCAGACCTCGGCCCTCTTGGCCAAGAGAAAGACACAGTGTGTAATAAAGAGTCTAACTTTTCCAAAGAGAGGTTGTTTGTGCTTAGCCCCTGGAAGGTGATCTCTAAGCCATTGAAATGTCCTGCCTGTTAAAAATGTCCTTTACCTGGGGACCATGGGCCATTCTGGACAGTATAATAATTTAATTTAGAGTGGGGGCTTTGGGTCAGGTATTATCAGCTCACCTTCAGAAGGACTGGAGACTAAGGTCAACCACATGGGTGGCCAACCACATCTATGTGATGGATCCCCAGGAAAGACTCTGGACACCAAGACTGGGGGTGCTTCCCTGGTGGGCAGTACTCCATGTGAGTGGAAGGAGTCAGCAACATCCACACCTCCAAGGTAGAGAGGACTGCAGAAGCTCCACACATGGAACTTTCCTGAACCCCATCCCATGAGCCTCTTCCTTTCACTGATTTTAATCTGTAATAAACCATAACTGTAAGTATAACAGATTTTAGCTCTGGGAGTCCTTCTAGTGAGTAATAATTCATTGAATTATATAAAACAGAGGGTGGTCCGGGGGACTCCCAAAAGCTGTGGTTAGTGTCAGAAGTAAGGGTGGTCTCAGGAACATTCTCCTGGCCTTAAAGGCAGATTTGCATCTCTGTGTCCCTGGGACTTGGTGCTGGGGGACACGGGCTGAGCACCTACAGACAACTGTTGGGAGGCACTCTAGCATCCGTGCGCGTGGCTGTGATAAATCCCCAAGGCATGTGGGCGGAAGCCGTTTGCATGGCCCTGATCCCTGCACGGCCCCGCTCCTCCTTCAGCCATTATTACTGTCATGTTTTATAGGCCAAGCTCAGATGGAGTGGACAGAAAGCTTGAGTCCCATCAAAGGAAGTAATGAGAAATCCATAAGTCTTGTAAATAGGTGATAAGACAAGTCTTTAAAATAAATGGGAGAATAACTTAATCACATGTAAGACAGAGGCATGAGGACAGCTGGCCAAGATCAAGTCCACTTGCCAGGATGTGGGAACCCAGCCCCTCCCAGAAGGAGTCCTTAATGTACAGCTCCCCCAAGAAAGGAAGTGGGGTTCCCTATTTATCACACCCAACCTGGAGGCTTAATGCATCACTTCACCAGACCATAGCAGTAACCCCACAAGGGCAGTGATCTTCCCCATGAGAGGGGTAGCCACCTGCTGAGGGCTACAGCTGGTGGGCAGCGGGGCTGGGTCTGGCTGCCTCCTCAGCCAGAGATCTCTTCCACCTCCCAACTGCTCCCAAAGACTAAGTCCAGCATCCAGGGTCATAATGACACTATGAGATCCATGGACAGGCCAGCAAGATGAAGGTCATGGCTACCCCCCTGCCGCCCCCCTCTGACTCTTTAGCTCCACTCTCCCACAATCTGGGTTCCCCCATCTTCTCTCCAACCCCACAGGGGTGGAGTCCAATTTCCTCAGACAATCATTGTACTACGGGGATTAAAACATACCCTACCCCCTTCTATGGAATGAACATTTGTGTGCCTCTCAAAATCCCTACGTCGAAGCCCTAATCCCCAGTGTGATGGCATCTGGAGATGGGGCCTTTGGGGAGTGATTGGCATGGGGCAGGGGGGATGTCCTGCATCAATCAGGGTTCTCTGGAGAATCAGAACCAATAGGATGTATGCTGATGTACAGAAAGAGATTTACTGTAGAGTATCAGCTCACGTGATTACAGAGACTGAGAAGTCCCGTGAGCTGCCGTCCGCAAGCTGGAGACTCTGGAGAGCAGTGGTGTCATTCAGCCTACACCCCAAAGCCTGAGGACCAGCAGGGCCAATGGTTTAAATCCCAGTCGGAATCTGAAGGCCCGGCAACCAGAAGTGCTGATGTCTGGGGGCAGAGAGGGTGGACAGTCCGGCTCAGGCAGAGACAGAAGGTTTGTCCTTCCTCCACCCTTTTGTTCTATCCAGGCCTGTGATGGCTTGGGTGATGCCACCCACGCTGGGGAGCGCCTTCCTCTCCCCTCAGCCTCCTGATTCCCAATCTCTTCCAGAAACACCCTCACAGGCACACCCTCGTGAATAGGATTAGTGCCCTTATAAGATGGTCTCTCTCTGCCCTGTGAAGACACAGCAGGAAGGCGGCTGTTCGTAAACCGGGAAGAGGGCTGTCGCCGGGCCCTGACCTTGCTGGCACCCTTACCTCAGAAGCCCAGCCTCCAGGACCCAGAAATACGTGTCTGTGGATGAAGCCCCTCACTCTGTGGTACTCAGTTACAGCAGTGCTAGCCAATGAACACACGCCCCAGCTCCTAATTCGTTCTTCCAAGGGAAGGCATTGCTGCTCCCATTTTAGAGATGAAAAACAGAGGCAAAAAATCCGACCTGGCCAGAACCTCAGGTAGAAGCCAGTGCTGCCTGGATCTGTGGGAAACCAGGTCACCTGGGCTCAGGAGTGGCCTCAGATGCTCCATCAGGTACACACGGTGGTCTGGAGGGAAGGCGCTCAGACCCAACCCTGAGCTCAGGCTGGTAAGGGCCCCCCAGGGCACATACCCGGTCCCGCCCAGAGCGGCCCAGGCAAGAGAGGTCGGGAGCCTGCAGGATGCATGGCCTCACCCCCTTTGCCAGTCAGGCTGGGAGACCATACCCAACTGGGCTACCTCCTCCCCCGGCATGGCTATTTCCAGAGCACCTGAACCTACAGCGACGACAACCCTCGGGGACGCCTCCCCATGGGATGTAGCAATGGGAAAAGGGCTGGCATGTCCACTTTGTGACATGAATGTTTTAGTCCTTTGTTTTCCGCATCGTTGGGATGGCGTACTGGCCTGCTCCGGCCGCCATAACAAAGAACCACAGACTGGGCAGTTTAAAGCACTGAGGTTTATCCTTCCCGGGACTGGAGGCTGGAGGTCTGAGATCCGGCATGAACAGGGCTGGTTCCTCCGAGCCCTCTCTCCCTGGCCCGCAGACCACTGTCCTCTCCCTGTGTCCTCACGTGGTCATCCCTCCATGCATATCTGTGTCCCGATCTCCTCTTCTTATAAGGACACCAGTCACATCAGATTAGAGCCCCCCCAGTGGCCTCATGTTACTTTAATTGCCTCCTTGAAGCCCCTATCTTCATATATGGTCACATTCTGGGGTCCCCCTGGAGGTTGGTACCTCAATATATGAACTTGGCGGGGGGGCTACAATTCAGCCATAACAAATGTGTTGGAGAAAAGGCCAAAATAAGATCCCAGAAGTTTTTTAAGGAACCACTTTTTTGCCTGATCGTCCCCAACCCCCCCTTCAGCGTGCAGGCTTATCACCACCTGGGACCTGGAGAAGTTCTCAATTACTCCCAAGCAGTGCTCGAATTATTCTGGAAGGAGCACGGAAGCAGGAAGAGTCAGCATCTCTGGGACTTGGGAAGCTGCCTCACCTGGGACCCAGCTGTGATCTGAACAAAGGACACCTTCGGATGCCCGCTCCCCTCTGGCATTTCTCAGCCAGCCCCCCAGAATGGGGGTGATTGTACTCAGAGGCCCCGAGGAGCTGCCCTCCCCCTGACACATGCCCCCACACCACAGGTGAGGACAAGGAGGGGCCGGCACCTGAAGCTGAGTCAAGCCAGTCCCACCCAGCTTCCCTACAGGAGGTAGAGTGCTTCTCAGCTGCCGGACGTCCCTCCAAACCCAGCTGAGGAGTGGAGGGATCCATCCACCTTCCTTGGCCACCTTCCCTGGCCCAGCTCCCACTCACAGTGCTGCGGGCAGAGGAGGGCATCCCCAGCTCCCAGAGCCTCTGTGCCACCTTGCCACCCCAGGGTATAGAGCTCTCCCTCCCTTCAGGGTGCCCCCTGAACCTGCTGCTGACGGTCACAGGGGAGTGTCATGGAGCCGCCATAACAAATGACCACAGACAGGGGGCCTTTAAACAACAGAAATCTATTCTCTCTGGAGACCAGGATCTGAAATCAAGGGGTTGACAGGGCCATAGTCTCTCTGAAGATTCCAAGGTAGGACCCTTCCTGCCTCTTCCAGCTTCTGGTTTCCAGCAACCCTTGGGGTCCCTTTGCCTATAGATGCATCCCCCCAATCTCCATCCCCATCTTTGCATTACCGTCTTCCTGTAGGTCTGTGTCTCATATGTGTGTGCACCCCAATTCCCCTCTCCTTATGAGGACGCCAGTCATACTGGATTAGGGCCCATCCTCATTCGTATAACCTCATCTTAACACGATGACATCTACAAAGACCTTATTTCCAAGGTCACATTTGCAGATAGCAGGGGTTAGGACTCCAACAGATCTTTTTGGAGAACATAGCTGAAGTATCCGCAGTCCCAGAGCCGGCCAAGGCTTAGGTAAGCCACGGCCCATGCCTTATGATGCAGACCGAGCCCCGGCAGGGAAGAGTGATGCTCCCAAAGTGGCACCGGGAGGTTGAGCCAGCATTCTCATTGGACTCCATGCTCTGACGGCCCTCCCAGCTACTGTTCCCCGAGGAATCCACGTCTGTGTGAATATGTCCCACGCCTCCTCTGTGCTCTGTCTTGTGTCCCACGCCTCCTCCGTGCTCTGTCCTGATGTGCAAAGATTCCAGGACCAGCTCCCGTTAAAGCCAGGAGCCCACCTTTTGAAACATTTGCAAAACTCATCAATGATACCAAGGAGAAAAAGAGAGAGACGTATGGACCAAGAGAAGCAGAGGGGCAGAGCGAGTCCAAAGGCTTGTGATGGAAAGAACTCTTGGCTTCCTAGCACAGGACTCAGAGCTCACCCTTGCCCATCCACCCTGCACAGGGAACCTTTACCCCAAGGTCCATTGTCTTTTCTAGGCACTTCCACTTAATTTATTCCAAGGGTAGTGGTTTGAGCAACGAGATCTTCTCCAAAAACACTGTGAGTTCACGTCTTAGGTTCAATCCAAAAAGTTGTAGTGTCTCCACGTGGTGATTGTGCCCCGAGGTCAGAGTCCCGGTGGAAACAGGCAGAGTTGGCACCTCTCTGGGGGTGGGGACCTCTGGAAAGATCCCCACCTGCTCCTGCTTGATACTCTCCAGGCAGAGCCCGAGGTCTTTGGGGGTGCCAATGGGAGGGAGCCTCAATGCAGGCCAGAAGGTTCATACCAGGAGGGATTGACAACAGGGTCCTCCCACGGGGCATGGTTCTGGATGAACCGTGGGCAAAGGGGTTTCCACGAAGAAAGAAAAAGGAGTCCTTGCATTAGTCAGGGTTCTCCCGAGAGACATTACCAATAGGATGTGTGTATATGAGGAGCTGGCTCCTACAATCATGCCAGCTGAGAAGTGCCACAACCTTCCATCTGGAAGACCCGGGAAGGTTGGTGGCGTGGCTCAGTCCAAGTGCAAAGATCTGAGATTCAGACACACTGATGCTGAAAGTCCCAGGCTGAGGGCAGAAGACGAGTGGAGATGTCCGGTCTCGGCAGGCAGACGAAAAGGAGTGAGTTCCTCCTTCCCCCATCCTTGTTCTGTTCAGGCTCCCCATGGATTGCGTGGTGCCCACCTGCCACTGGGGAGGGCCACCTTCTCTACTGATGCCACCAATTCAAATACCAGTCTCACTCAGAAGCACCCTTAATGTTTAATCTGGGGATCCCCTGGTCAGTCAAGCTGACACGTAAAATTAATCATCACAGTCCCTAAAGGGGAGTCTTGAGGTCCTGGGATGAATTCCAGCCCTTCCCAGGGATTTTCAGATGAGTTCTTGGAATATGAAGTCACCAGGAAAGAGGGCCACAGTTTTGAGGGCTTAGAGACCTCTGGGCTCAGGACTCTAAACACATAACATTCTGTCCAAAGAATTCTATACAATTGGCATTATCAGCCCTCTCATCTCACAGGTGAGGAAACCGATCTGTGGAGCTCACCTGTGGCAGGCAGCTCTGAAGTGGCCCCAATGACCTGCCACCTGGTGTTCACGCCCTGGTGTGGTCCCTTCTCCTGGAGTCTGGCCTGGACCTAAGGACTTGCTCCTGGCAAATAGAATATGACCTGCCATGTCATCGCACTTGCGGGATTGGCTCACAAGGGACTCTCGCTTCTGTCTTGCCGGTTCTCTGTCTCCTGCCCTTCTGCTTGCTTTGCCTCAAGGACGCAAGTTGCTCTGTTGTGAACCATGCAGAGGGAGCCTCTGGCCCATGGCCAGCGAGGAATATGGGCCCTCGGTGCAACGGCCTCAAGAAACTAACTACTGCCACCACCTGCCAAGCAGGCTTGGAAGTGGGTCTTTCCCCAGTCAAGCCTTCAGATCAGACCCCGGCCCTGACTGACATCTCAATCTCAGCCTGCAAAGGACCCTGAACCAGAGGAGCCAGCTGACCCATGCCTGGACGCCTGACCTCAATATCTGCTGTCATGTGTGTTCAGTTCAGGGTGATTTATTACACAGCAGTGGAGAATGGACACATTCCTGTGTCCACACAACAGCAGGCACTTCAGTCCCCTTACACTGTACTGCCTTCCTCCTCACCCTCAGAAGCCACCAGATAAATCCACGGAGGTGGCTTATTAAGGGAAGGCTACACGCACTTAGCCGTAACCTCGGACAGGGCTGGGACCAGGCCTGACTGCTTCTCCAGCCAGGGCCTGGCTTGTGCTAAGTGCTTGGTGGCGACTGAAGGCGGATGGAGGGCATCAGGACCTCACCTTTCGGAACTCTCCCGTGCAATGCTACAGTGTGTTCATGGAGACTCCCCAGCCACCCCAAAGTCCAGTACGAGGGGTAATGCATTAAAATCCCTCACCCGTTCATTTCCTCTTTTACTCATTTAAAAGCATTTTTATGTGGGGGTGCCTGGGTGGCTCAGTCGGTGGAGCGTCCAACTTCGGCTTGTGTCATGATCTCACGGTTCGTGAGTTCGAGCCCCGCGTCGGGCTCTGTGCTGACAGCTCGGAGCCTGGAGCCTGCTTCAGATTCTGTGTCTCCCTGTCTCTCTGCCCCTCCCTAGTTCATGCTCGCTCTCTCTCTGTGTCAAAAAGAAATAAACTTAAAAAATAAAAAATACATTAAAAACATATTTTTTGGGCCCCTACTATCTGCTTGTTACACTTGCTGGCCACGAATAATTTCAGGCTTCTCAGGAAAAGGAATATGAATTTGGAACAGTCCTAGAATCGTCACATGTCCGTCCCAGCCATTCCCGTGTCCGAGCCCAGGGACTCCGTGTCCAGAGGAGCCGACCCGCTGGGATTGCCCACAGGAAGCTCGGACACAAGGGACACTTCGGAACAACAGGGGAGCAGGTGTTCGCTGTTAGCGGCCACCTCTGCTCAGCACGCGGGAGCCCCGCCCTGAGACCCGGCCGCAGATTTGTGTGGGAAGATGTCAGCTCTGAGCCCATAACTCATGTTCAGTAACCAAATTACTTTTCTTTGGAGGCATTAAGGGTAAATAAAGGCTTAATGAATCAAGCCTTCTGAATCACCATTACTCCTTTAATTTGTAGTTTACAAGGTTCTTGTAAATTAAAAATGGGAAAAGAAATCCCTTCCCAGCCCGCATGCACCTCCTCCGGGCAGGAACAATTTGGCTGGTTTGATTTCCATGTCCCTGTAGCCCTTATCTCTTTGAAAAATTATTCCTTAATTTTTATGAGGTGGCTGGTAAGACGGGTGACGTCGGACGATTGTCCTATATCTTGTTCCCCTTCCCCTTGGAGTTCACTGCGAGTGGTTATTGTTCCCCGGGTGGGGAAGAAAGGTGGAAATGCTCACTTTAATTTACTGTTTGCAATAAGCAAGGCTTTATCAACATCCCTCCAATAAATTATTTTTATTGCCAGCCTCACATTGCCTGGAGCGGTGGCCATGAAAACACTGGTACAATAAAGATGCAATCATGTCGGCCTCTAAGCAAGCTGGGACCAGCCAGGTGGGTGCGGGGGGAGGTGCCGGGTCTGGGGGCCACAAGAGCGAGGGAGGCCTGGGTCTCCCCGCTTTGGCTCAGCAAGAGGACGGGGCTCAGCCAAGGGGGTCACCCACCTGTTCTGGGCTCACAGCAGCCCTGGGGCAACCAGCCTTCTGTCCCCTTGGTGTAAGTGGGGGTAAGTGTGGCTGGCACTGGGAATCAGGATGCTCTGAGGCCAGGAGGACTTCATCGTGTCCCTTAACTCAGGGTGTGAATGCTCAGCCCTCCGGCAAGCCTGTGAGTGCACGGTGGCGACCATCTCCATCTCCTGCCAAGCGGTTAGCGCCTTTCTCTCTCCCTTTCTCTCTCTCTCCCCTTTTCTCCTCTCTCTCTCTCTCTCTCTCTCAGCATGGCATATCAAGCATCTGAGAACCTGACATAGGGTGAATGACCCAAGACAGCAACCCCACAATTTGAGCCTCTGAACGATTCCATCCAAAGTCAAGTGGGGAGACCCATTCTCTCCCCAGGAAGGGCGGACAGGAACCCTGTCCTGTCCTGCTGCCCTTGGGGTATTTGCAGGACAATTAGGGAAGTGCCTTCTGCTCCTTCCAGCGCTGTATGGGGCCTTAGCCGGCTGAGAACTTGCCACCTGTCGGTACATCAAGACCCAACCCTTGCCCGAAACCACACTGCACACCTCTGCCGTCCTCAACGGTCTGCTTG
The DNA here is from genome assembly GCF_018350155.1 of Leopardus geoffroyi. Lineage (NCBI taxonomy): Eukaryota > Metazoa > Chordata > Mammalia > Carnivora > Felidae > Leopardus > Leopardus geoffroyi. The sequence goes on along the minus strand of NC_059328.1, from coordinate 2,384,728 downwards.
AAAAACGTGCCTCGGAAGTAATGGGCTAGAATGCACTATTTAGACAAGTGTTCACTTACCTTGACACCTCCCCGTGTTCAACAATAGCATGCAATTTGAGAACAAATCCATGAAGATTTTGCTTTCCTTCAGTGGAGAGATTTTCATTTACGCGTTGGAGTCACGGGGGCCGCACAAGGTGACTGCTCACCCAGCTGACGTCCCACAGAGCAGCCGTCACCACCGGACGCGCCCTGCCCTGAAAGAGGACCTCGTAAAGAGACTTCAGGCAGCCCCGCAGGCTGACGCTGCAACCCGGCTCACCTGGTTGTGTTCTGGCACAAAAGTAGACACCCACCTACGCGCACGTGGCGACGGGATATGTAGTCCCCACGTGGTCCCCAGACTGCCTTTGTTTCTCAAAGGCAAGGACCTGCCCAGCCCCACAGAGGTGCCACGAGGAGCAAGCACACAGTAGGTGCACGGCTGGCTCTCCCTGGACGCCTAGAAGCTCTCCAGCACGCTTACCCCCCGGAGAGCAGCCACCCCGTTGTGCAGAGAGCACGTTGTCATCTGTGAGCAGGTGGGGCAGGAAGTGGGTGTGTGTGCGTGCGCGCGCGTGTGTGTGTGTGTGTGTGTGTGTAACACAGGATGTTCAGAGAGCCCACCCCTGCCCAATCCTCTGTCCACCGTGCACGTGAGGAGCAGAGTCACCCTTGTCTGTCCTCCTTCTGTCCCTTGAGATGACAAACGTGACGGGAGCTGGAATCGTAAACCAGGGTGCACACAGCCCCGACCGGCAGGTGACAGCAGGGACGCCCAGGGACGCCCCGGGCAGAAGGGAAAGGGCTGGGCCTTCCCCCCTCCTCACCCCACCCCCCAACCCCCGCCCCGGGGGAAGCAATCGCACTGACACCGTGATCGCCCTCTGGGGGAGGGCCTGCGTTGCCCATTTTACAGATGAGCAACCCGAGGTCAGGCAGATCCATCCGCCCACGGCCACGAACGGGAACGAATCCCGGGAAGCCCTCACAGCGTGCCCTGCTTCCGTTCCACCTTCCACACTGTGCCTCACGGCACCATTTTCCTGCCGGTGACACCACTTTCTTGGCGGGGACAGGGACGTACCAACCATCGGGGAAACCTCTGCTCACCCTTGACCTTCGGGCCTCAGCAGCAGCCCCCAGTGTCCCGTGAAATCCTCCCCTGCATTCTGCCAGGAGCTCCCACACGCGGAAACGGAGCGGCCACCGCTGGTGAGCGCCTAGTGCGACTGCACGACCCCCGATCTCCAGGGCCGCCGTTGGTCCGGGAGCCCCCACAGGGCCGGACCGCAGCACCTTCCCCTCACAGTGGAGGGGCTCCCGCATCCCTAGCATCCTGGCTAGGCCTGGGCGGGGGCACGGACTGGCTGCAGAGGGGCACTTACACTGTCACACACACGTGTGCGGGTCCCCTGGAGCAGGTTAGAATGCCGGCCCCCCGGGTGACTAGCTGTAGGCTCTGGGCACACACACCCCCCGCCCCGCACCCCCGAGCCTCAGTCTCCCCCTAGCGGCGGACTGTGGCGAGCCGGCCGTGGGATCCGCCAAGCACCCGGCAGGGCTCAAGAGCATTAGCTCCTAATATTTTACTCATCAGATCAGCATCAAGAGGAAACCCCCGTCTGTGCTCTCAAGTAGGAAAAAAGCTCCAACAAGATCACTGCTCTGGAAACACACCGACATCCCCAGGGGGCGCCCCCTCTCCTGAGTGAGACGCCAGCGTCACTGCAGGGAACGGGGCCCTTCGTGCGCAGCACACACGGGCCCCGCTGCAGGGGAGGGGCGGGAGGAGGGCCGGGCCGCCTGCTTGCCCGCGGGATCCGCGGGGACTTCTTGCCATCACGGCATTTGCTGGCTCAGCTCCGGACCCTCGCGGAGCCAGCTGGTTGGCGCGGCGGCGTCCGCGTGTGGCTGATGGCGGTGCGGCGGTGACGCAGTGCTCCCCGAGAGGACCAGCGGCCGCTTTGCGACGCCGTCCCGACAGGAGGAATGCTGGGAGTCCCGGAAAAACAAAATCGCAATCCGAAGAGGCAGTAGGGAAGGGACAAAATGTCAACCAAAGAAGACAAGACACAAAGCAAAATGTCACCAAAGGGCCAGAGTGAGTCAAATTCACGTCGCGGGGCCACCGCCGGGCTGCCCTGCCGAGTGGACACTGCCAGAGGAAGCAATTGACAAAGGGACAGTTGGACGCATAGTAGAGGCCGCCATATAAATAAAATAACAAACAAACTAACTCCACAGGGTAACGTTCAGGCAGGGAGGCCGACTGACCGACAGGACCGCGGCCGGTGTCAAGGTCACATCCGCGGTGGTGACTCACACTGACAGCAGTGACGTGAGGGGAAGGTCACCGCCCCTCCTCCTAAGAGCCGCCCCCCAGTCTAACCACGAGGAAAACACCAGACAAGTCCCGATGAGGGACAGCCTTTGAAATATCTGACCAGTCCTCCAGAGAATTATCAAGGTCACCAAAAATAAGGGAAGTCTGAGAAACTGTCACTGCCATGAGAAGCCTAATGGGACAGAGTGACGAAATGTCATGTGGCACCTTGGATGGAGTCCTGGAAGAGAGAAAAAGAACATTAGGTAAAAACTAAGGAAATTGGGGGGAAGTATGCACTTTTGTTTAAAATAATATATCTCTGCCAGTTCATTAGTTGTGACAAACATACCACACTGATTGACGTTAGTGATACGGGAAGTAGGTGCGAGGTACATGGGAACTCTGGGTACCATGTTCGTTACCTGGCTGTACATCTAAATCCAATTTAAAATTGAAAGTTTGGTCGGGGCGCCTGGGTGGCTCCGTTGGTTAAGCGGCCGACTTCGGCTCAGGTCACGATCTCGCGGTCCGTGAGTTCGAGCCCCGCGTCGGGCTCTGTGCTGACAGCTCAGAGCCTGGAGCCTGTTTCAGATTCTGTGTCTCCCTCTCTCTGACCCTCCCCCATTCATCCTCTGTCTCTCTCTGTCTCAAAAATAAATAAACGTTAAACAAAATTTTAAATGGAAAGTTTGGGGCACCTGGGTGGCTCAGTCGGTTAAGCGTCCAACTCTTGATTCGGCTCAGGTCATGATCTTACGGTTCGTGAGTTCGAGCCCCATGTCGGGCTCTGAGCTGACGGTGTGGAGCCTGCTTGGGATTCTCTGTCTCTCCCTCTCTCTCTGCCCCACCTCCTCCTCCCTGAAAATAAGTAAAATAAAATAATTTTTTTAACGAAAGCTTACTAATAAAAAGGGTACTTGAGGCCGTGGTCTACGGGGAGGTCTCTCTATGGGGAGAAAAGACTAGAAGGAGGATCGATGGTCCACGCTGACACAGGCGATATGGATGCCATCAAGCCCACCTCGAGATTCCCAAAGAAGGAACTTCGAAGGAATTTCTTTTCTTTTTTAGTGAAATTCCAGAAACTTATTAATATTACAGAGAGATGACAGAAAGCAAGGTTATGCTAATGACAAATCATGCAAGAAAAAAAGAAAGAAAACTGGAATCTCCGGGAGAAAGAAATCTGTACGGAAAAGAAACTGATCATAGTACACCACGTGGCTGTGCAGCCAATATTTCCATGGTTACAAAACTGCCAGCACGATCTATCGATTCTTAACTTCTGGAGGGGACGCTCGGACATGCCTTGAAGACTCTGTTGTGGCTTCGGCAGGGGACGTGTTGTGAAGGCTGGGTCACACAAGACTCTCCCCTGAGCCGGAAGAAACCCAAAGGGAGAGGGGAGCCTGGTCATTTTTGCGCTGGCCGCTGCCTCAGTTGCCCTGCAGGTGGTATAATGAGCCAGCCAGCTCAGAGCACGGGCTTTGGAGCCACCCCTGGCCCTGACGCCCACTGCTGTTGGGAGATTGACCAAATCATGCAGCTCCTTTCTGCCCGATGTCGCTATCGGGGCGTCACCCAGCACCGAGCGCACGAGGCCCCGACACAGCAAACGCCTAACGTAGATTAGCTGCTCTCGTCAACGTGTCAGTTTGAAAAATGGAGACAACTTAGTTCTGTTTTTTTAGGAGGCGAAGGGAAAGAAGGAATCATCCCGGAGTATAATTGCCCAACCCACGCCCACAGGTGGGAACAAAACAACCCAACAATACCTCTGGGCTTTGGCCACATTCAGAGGCAGGGGAAGAGGAGCTTCTGGCTGCACGAACATGGCTCCGAGGACCTGCCCCGTCCCCATCCTCAAACTCCGTGTGCTAGTTACAGAGGGGAGCCACAGACACTGTACCCAGGCGGCACCCCCACGAAGCTCGGCCAAGGTCACCGCTGCAAACGAGAAGCGGGGGGGGGGGGGGGGGGGGGCTTCCGCCAGTGGCCTTCACGACATCCAGAGTGGGCACATCCAGCCCGAGCGCCATCAACAAGCAGACGCCCAAGAGGCCCGGAGATTCCTCCTGCACCTGCCATCACAGAGCGCCCCTGGGGTGCACGCTGATGACTGGTGGATACAGAATCGTGAAATTAAGTGATTATCTGCGCCTGGCAAAACGTGCAGGAACGAGGTTTCATTAATTATCCTAACGGGGGGGGGGGCGGCGGGGGGCTGGGGCTCCGCGAAGGTGGGAGCGCACACACGTCCCCGCAGTCCCAGTCCGACACACTAGGGTAACGAGCTCATCCACAACTGGACACTCTGGGCACACGAGGCTTGCGCTCATTAGTCACAATCCCATCCCCATGACTCTACAGGTTGTTGTAAACAAATTGGGTTTTCGCTCAAAGCCTTGTTTTCATTTAAAAAAAAAAAAAAAGCACGCCCTTACACATGTCATGAAGAGGGACACTTTCAGCAAGATAAATGGAGACCGCCCACACTCTTCTCTTTAATGATTTCGTGGTGTTTTGGAGGGGCGCACCGCACTGGCACAACGCGACCATGTGTCATCAGCGGCATCCGTCCTCGGCAGACAGAAGATCGAGGCCCCTCCCTCCCCCCCCCCCCCCCCCGCCAACCCCGACCCGGCTTGTCTGGGTCCCTCCCCTGCCAGGAGGCATCCCATGGGCTCCCTGTGCCCAGCCAGCCACACGCAGCCCCAGCCACGCCCTCAGCTCCACGCGGGGCTGACCCTCGGGGCCCCAGCCTCCCTGCCTCTAGCCCCGGTTTCGGACACGCGGTTTCTCTAAAGGTTCAGAAAGGGCGTTTTTACGGCCTCGCTTGGGGCTGCAGAACGAAATGGCACAGCCTGGGGGGCTTACGCAAGAGCCCCAGGAGGGCAGTGTGAGGTCCAGGTGCCCGAGAGCTGGGATCAGCCAAGCCCCCGGGGGCCTGGTCTGCAGCGACCACCCTGCTGGACTCACGTGGCCGTTCCTGGGCGCACGCACACGGAGAGAGCCTTCGTGCCTCTTCCTCCTCTTAGAAGGGCTCTGATCCCACCCGTGAAGGCCCTGCCCTCGTGACATCACCAATCAAAGGCCCCGCCTCCTAACACCGGCACATTGGTCCCTGTGGCCGCAACATAGGAATCCAGGTTGGGGATCCCAGTCCAGCACAGGCCACCTTCATACTGTACCTTACGACCTACCTATGTTCTCCTCGCTCTGCATTTAAATTTTTCCCGCTGTGCACAGACCTCCAGGTCGTCCGTTTGGGCTCGCGTGAGCCTGTCTTCTGGCCCAGCAGCCACTGGGCCGAGACGCCCCTCAGCTCCTGCGGCCCCTGAGCCCTTGGCATCGTCACTTACCACCCTGAAGACCACCAGGGCCCCTGCCACCTGCCCAGAAGTGAACACATGAGCGGAACGCCTCCTACGAGGCCCCAGGACACCCCACTCCACACTCAAAGCAGACGTGCCCCCGGGTGGCCATCCCTCAGCCCCTCTCCCCGGGGCTCCCAGCAGACTCTTCCCCCACCACCTGTCACCACCCGAGGACGGTCGGCTCCCTGCCACTCTGCCGAACACGTGGATGACGACTGAACGCAGGACCGAGCGAGGAGTCCTTGAGTTCCACAGAGACCAATGGCCTCCGTGACCTTTTGCCTGTGGCACCCAAACCCCTCCTCAGGTAACAGCACCTCGACTTTCCTTTGGGGGAACCTCCCTCTGCCCGTTTCACGCAGCTGTCAGCCCGGCGGCGAGGACGGGGGCCTGGGCTGGGCGTGGCCACCCGACCCCCACCCAGGAGCTCCCGGAGCCTGGAGCCCATGCCCCAGAGTCTGCTGCCCAACCACGGACTCCTGGGCCCGTCCTCACCCAGAGCCACCTTCTCTGTCACTGACCTCTCCCCCCTCACTCGTTCTTCCACAAGAATGTTGTGGTCTATGCCTGGGGAGACTCTTCACTCGGTCACTGGCTAACCGTATGGCTCTGGGCCACCTGCCCAGCATTTCCCAGGACCTGCCTGGAGGAGGCCAGAGCTCTGACAAATGCCGGGTGCCGAGGCTGTCGGCCCGCTGCAGCCACGGAGGGCTCCGGGGCCGGTCCAGGGCTGTGTGCAGAGTCAGCCGCTCCCTCTGGGGTTGGCAGATGCAGGGACTCCGCAGGCCCGGGCCGCAGGACAGCGATGGCCAGAGCCCTCTCCCGCACCGTGGCCTGTACCAGCTGACCACAGACAGGCCACAGGGGTCAGGGCGCCGAGCCCTGGGCCCAGAGCCTCCACAAGGAACGAAGGACAGCAGAAGGGAAGATCGGCTGAGCAGAGGCGAGAACCACAGCCAGTAAGAGTCGCTGGGGCCCCGTGGTCACGGGGCGTTGCTGGGCAGGCTGGTGCTGCCCACACACTTCAGTCTCACCAGGCTCCAGGGGACCCTCCAATCAAGGCCCTGAGGCTTCGCAAGGTCGCCCCAAGGCTCAGAGCCAAGGCCCAGGCCCAAGTGGGTGACTGGGGCCCCTCACAGGAGGAGAGCTTGCCAGACCCCCACACCCAGGTGGAAACACCCCCGAGGTCCGTCGTCCTCACACTTTAGACGGAGAAACAAAGAGAGACAGAGAGACAGAGACAGAAAGACAGACCAAGAGGCCAGCAAGAGGGCTTCTCGGTATGAACTGCCCCAGGAACGCATTCAGAGGCCGCCCAGCTCAGTGTCCCGGTGACAGGACCCTCTTTCTGGGTGACAGGGCTGCACCCCTAGGACGGCAGCTCCTCCTCACACACACCCCCGCCCCCACAAGGCCATGTGGATTCGTTCTGTGCCTGTCTCCCGTCCCACGGACCCCAAGTTCACTTCCCAATCAGCCTCAGAGCCGGGCCCGGGGCTCTCTGAAAGCCCCACGGGGCTGCGGGACGTCACCTGCTCCCCAGCCCGGGCTTCCACTCAGTTCTCTAGGGAACGAGCTTGTTGTCCTAAGTGAGGGCCTGAGCCCGGCACGCAGGCAGGAGGGGCCCACGAGGCCCCCCCACCCCACCCCTGTCTCGTCCAGGGTCAGGTCGCTGCTCCCAGCCCTGCCCAGAAGCCCCATCTGCCGGGTCCCGCATCTGCCAAGGCCCCCGTGGCCACATCCCGTCAGGTCCTACCCCGCAGGTGCCGTGGCATCAGCAAAGGCATCCGTGAACATGGTGCGCTCGTCTCCCGCGGCCGCCGTAACCAGTTACCGCAGGTCTCACGGCTTGTTCCTTTCCAGGTTCAGAGGTCATAGGTCAGGGTGATTCTGGAAGAGTCCTTGGCCTCCCAGGCCCCGGTTCCCACGGCACGACACAGAAAGGGTGCCCACACCGTGGTTCGCAACGTGCAGGGCTTTTCAAACAGGCAGAGTTGCCCAAACGCAGACTGGCCTCCAGTCCCCAGGGGCGGTGACACGAGGCCATCTGCAGAGGCCAGGAGACTCTGACTTCTGGAGGCCACACTGGGGTCCTGCGAGCCCCTCGGGGCTCCAGCCTCTCACCCTGGAGTGGCAGCTCCCTTGCCGTCCAAGCGTCTGTGGTTCTGGGGTCAAGGGCACGTGTCCACGTGTCCCCAGAGCCCTATGGGCCACACTCCATTACCACCTCAGCCTCCTGTTTGCTCAGCGTCTCCAACCTCAAGGCTAACGGGGCACCTATCAGCCCAGCACCGTCCCCGTCCCGGAGCAGAACCCCAACAGCGGAGCCCGGAGGGGGGGGGCCGTGGGACCGGCCACAACAGCCGACCCGTCCCCACCTTCGAGCCCTGCTCCCCAGGCTCTGTCATCCTCGGCCCCGTCTACTGAGAAGAGGCCTCAAGGGGTTCCAAATGTGCGAAGCCCCTGTACAGGAGAAAAATAGCCCTGCGACGGGCGTTTGGGTTCTAATAAGAAAGGATGATGTGAAACGAGCACTTTCCTTCCCACCGTCCCCCGGGTGATTTATAGGGACAGGCCCCATAATCAGAAACAAAATGTCTATTTTCGGCTCTGGGTTCTAACAAGTGAATATATTACAATAACTTTATTAAAAAAAATCAATGCACATCAATTCAATTTTCAAGTTAATTGCCTTGATCACGCTGCAGCCTGAGGAGTCTGGCAGCAACATTATGCCTCTGATTTATGCAGAGCAGGCAGCCAATAGCTCACCCAGTGTCGTATTTGTTCCCACCAGGAAGTGATGAACGTTGACAGCGAGAGCCGCCCCGCCCCGCGCACCTCCCCTGGCAACAGGTGAGGCAGGTGAGGGCAGCCTCCGGCCGGGCTGGGCGGGGGGGGGGGTTCCTCAGGGTGCCCAGGGGCTGGAACGCTCATCAAGGCCAGGACGACGGAGGGTGCCCACCGGGCCGGAGGGGCAGAAACGGGCCCCGGGGCAGCGCCCCCACACCAAAGCCTCGGTCTCCTCACCTCTGAGGTGACAGGCGATGATCCCAGGCAGCCGTGTGGACCCGAAGATGCCACACACCATCACTTCGTGGCTCTTACCCCCTTACTGCTGTTATGACAACAACATTATTACAATTCCTAAATCGTTACACTTGTCCCTCTGCCAGGGAGTCGTGAAATTCAAACGAGCTAATGTATGTGAAATTACTGTCGAATTTACATATGCAAATTACCATCATCCCCGAAAGAGCTGCCAGGTGAGAGCCAAGTGTTCCGGACAGACGTATCCCAGCAAATCAGGTTTTCCCAGCAGGACACGGGTGCCCCTTCTGCTGTCCTGGGGACAGGGCGGCCTCTCCCTTAAAGAGATATCTGCCGGCCGCCACCAGTGCCCCAGGGCTCGCGGTCTGCGGGTCCAGAAACAGGACAGAGACGCCCTGACTGGCACAAGCCCGGCCCTACCTTGGGCCCCCTCCACACAGCTGTCCAGACCCCGAGCCCCCACCCCCAGCTAATGGCGCTGTTCACACAAAGGGGGGACCGGGGTGCAAGAGAGAAGACAGGGCCTGGGACATCTTCCCCCCGGTCCCTAGAGGAGTTGCCTGGAGAAGCTGGCTTACCTGGCCCGGGGCAGCCGTTTCTGGGAACCCCACCAACCTCTCCCCGAGTGAGCAGAGGGGAGGCCCCAGCCAGGTGTGCATGTGTTTGTCGTGAGCCTGGAACAGTGTAGACGCTCCTCCTTGAACTGCCACCCACCTGCCATGTCACCCATGGAGACACAGATTCACGGGAGCCAGGTGGCAAGCAAGCTGAAGACCTGGGCTTTGGTGCCAGACCCATCTGCCTCCGAGGCCGCCGTCTGAACCGTGACATCGGAGAGCCAGCCCTCAGGACAGTGGCCAGCGTGGGTCGCCCGCAAACCAAAATCGCACCTCTGGGCTGGTTTGTCATCTGGGTGATCCTGAGCAGAGCCCAGGGGGCCGGCATCACTGAGGTATGAGAACACAGAGCTCTCATCAGCAGGGGAGGGGACACGCCCTGGGGCAATGCTGAGCCCTCACCTCTGCCCTCTGCCTTCTGCCCTCTGTCCTCTGCCTCCAGGCCACAGAGAGCCAGGAGCTGGACCACAGACTGGGCCCGTGCAGTCTGGGTACATGATACGCTGATGGGAAAAGGGCTTCCTACTTCCGGAGATCTGCTGGCCATGACCCTGGGGTCTCCCTCCCCTCTGCCCCGCAGACCCCTGGCCCGGAAAACAGCAGCCCCAGCTGCCAGCACACATCCTGTCTCCACGCAGCCAAACCGATCTGAATTTAATTGGCCGTTTGGAAGGAGCTCGGAACCCCAGTGGCAGACCTTTGTCCCGAGCACATTCAGTCTGAGCAGAACGGGCTTTTTCATAAGCGTCTTAACATCTGACAGGTTAATTATTTATTAAGGGTAATGGGTTTAATCTAAACAGTTACTTCCAGCTGGATTCATCTCCAAGTCACTTGAGCTGGTGAAGAAGCCTCGCGCCCTGCCGGGCTCAGCGCCAAACCTGCCAGTGCGCCCCGACCTTCCTGCAGGCCGGAATTGACAATGGCATCAAAGAGGAGAGAGAAAACAATGCAGGAGGGTCACCTGTGAGGGTGCACAGCACAGCGTGTGGGACACAGAGGTGGGGGACGGGAGGATAAAGGGGACGCAGGAGGGCAGAAGACGAGGAAGGGGTGACAAACAGAAAGCCGCACTAAGAAATTTGGGTTATACCCTGAAAGCACTGGGATTTCAAACCGGAAGTGATGTTATTACAATGGGGGACATTTGGAAAAGGTTTTGAAGGATGGGTAGGAGTTCCCAAAAAGAAACACATGAAGGTCAGCGTCCAGGAAGGAGAGGCAGAATGCACAAATATGGGGGTTCGTTCATAAAAGAACCTGAAAGCCTCAGAGGGGACAGCACCATGGGGAAGCTGCCAGAGGAATGGCTGGAAAGGAGGCCGGACAGTGAGGGACACTGAATACCAGGTTCTGGAGCTCGGCTTCCCGCCTGCAGGCAGTGGGAAAGGAACAGAGGTGTGCATGGTGTGAGCTTTTCAGCTGGAGTTACACACTCATCTTCGTGTGTTAAAAAAATGAAGCTAGTGGCCTCATGGGAAGTAAACTTGGCATTGGAGTCTGGGGGTCACACATTGGTCTGGAAGAGACAAAAAGGGCCTGAGAACAAACTCTTTTTAATGTGTATCTTTCTATTCGACTTTTTTTCCCGTCATCACCAAAGTAACACAGAAAGAAACACAGAAGAAAATCAAAACCCCCCACAGTTCCTGCACCAGCAGTCACCGCCTTTGGTGTTGATTGTCTTGCCTTCCAGTCTTCGGTCTGCTGAATAAAAGACACGGCTTTTACAACACGGGATCACACCGAACCCGAATGTATCGTAACCTATTTGTGCGCTTTCTGGCCTCGAACCTTGGTGCACACCTCTGATGGTTTTTCAGACTAAAAAAATCCCCACGGTGGAGTGGCTGGATCCTGGCGTGAGGACGTGGGGCAGCCATTGAAATGGCTGCTAAGCCACCTGAGACTGGCTGAGGACCACTGCTCCCAAGTTTGTGAGGAGTCCCTCCACGTCCCAAGTCTCAGGGCCCCTCGCACCTGCTGTTCCCTGCCTGGAACGCTGCTCCCTGCGCCTTCACAGGGCTGGCTCCCCACTCTTCAAGTTTTGGCGACACTATTCTCAGCCATTCTAACTGCGTGGGTGCCCCCCTCCCCGCAAGCCCACCGCTGTCGTCTGCCCCAGACCCTCGCTTGTTTCTGCCTCCCGCCCCCCACCTCTCGCCCAGTATGTGAGCTGCAGGAAGTCTCATGCTTAGGGCTGAAACACAGCCCAGCACGTAGTAGGGGCTCAGGCAAGATTTGGGAGGAGAATCATGGAGACAGTGGACAAGTGAGATGGGCATTTGTCTTTTGCTCCTCCTGATTTTAAAGACATCTCTATATTACTGACTCCTTGCGTTTTTAAGAAAAAGGCTTGCTTTCCTGGAGCAATATTTCGGCCGTTCTGTCCCTGCCAAGGCTGGTGGCCAACCTGTGACAGTTGCCATGCACCGGGGCACCTCCACCCCATGTCCCCGCCGCCCTCCCTTTCCTCCTCCAAGAAAGCCTAACCCCTCTCCCAAGGCTCTGCCCCAAGCCCACCCTGTGAGCAGGGTCCGGGCCCCCGGGTCAGCCGAGGCTGCACAGCCCAGCAGGGTACCCCCACTCAGTCGGGCCACTGCCCTGGCCAGTTCCCTGCAAGCCGAGCCCTGCACGTCTCTTCTGGAAGAGTCTGCACGGCCAGACGCTGGGGAGGCTCCTCCGAGAAACCGATTTCGTCCAAACTCCGCAGGATGCTGTCCGTCTACAGCAGGTGCAATTCTGCGATGATACAGCACATGTGAGCGGTTAACTTTAGGAACTGACTTTAAAGCGAAGGAGACAGAAGTCCCTCCTCGTGAGATAGTCTCCCAAAAGACAAGGCTCCAGGGCACAGTAGAGGCCTGCGGGGGGGGCGGGGGTGGGGGTCCTGCCAGGCAGGGCCTGGGGCTCTGAGCTGCTAGAACAGGGAAGAGACGCTGGGGATGCGACCACATGCAGGGACAGGCTCCTTGTGTTCACAGCAAACGTCCGTGACCGGAAAGGCCGTTCCAATCCCCTGGCCGTACCGGGGGCAACTGGGCCAGACAGACGGGGCAGTGTGGGGGCCTCGCACCTCTGTCCGCGGAAACACAGCCCCTGGCCTGGAAGCCGGACTCGCACGTCGATTATCACCGCCCCGAACGGCACCACTGACCACCTTCTCCACCCGCTCCCTGGCCCTGACTGCGGTGAGACTGCTCGGGCCCCACCCCCACGCCCACGGAGGAGGACGAAGAAGCCCGGGACGGTTTTCTCCCCTTTCCCTGGAAAAGTGGGAAGTCACCCTCTGATGACGAGGTCCTTTGTGCTGCGTCCCTGCCGGCAGCTGTTCCAGAACACGCCATGACAGTCACTGGAAGGCAAGCGAGTGCTGGAGGCCGGACAGGAGGGCACACCTGTGTCCCTCCCCCACCAAGGCCCAGGGGCTGCCTCCGAAACCCCCTGAGCGTCAGCAGAGGCTGGCTGCTGTCCCCAGTGTGCGCAGCCCAGGAGAGACAAGAGACGACGCCACGAGCCCTCTCTGTCCCTCTCCCAAGACGCCTGTGTGAAGTGACAGAGGAAACTCAGATGTGAACTAGCAAGCGGAGGCCACACGTGGGCGGGCACCTGCAGAGGGACACACAGTACCTGCCTCCAAAGAGAGCTTGTAAAGTGTGCAACCCAGCAGCCTGTACCTCGCTGGGCTCAGGAGGGGCCCCCTGGGGCCGCAGTTCATTTGCAGCTACTGGAACACAACTTCCTGGTTTGGAGGCTGGAGCCCCGCGTCCTGGGCGCCTCAGGAGGCTGTGGGCGGCTGAGCCGAGCTGAGCTGAGCTGACTGCCAGAGGGGCTGGAGCAGCTGAAGGGAGGGGAGGGGGGAGCTGGCTGGGCCTCCTTCCCGCAGGGAGCAGAGGGACCCTGGCTTCGGGCGCGGGGCAGCAGCTGGGGCCTCGGTGGTGCTCGGAGACCCGCACCAGCCCCTCAGTGCCTGCCGCCCGCTGGGGACGCCTCCCAGGCCAGCTCCCTGCTCAGCCCTCCCCCCTGTGCCCCCGGTGGCCCTCGGGGAAGGTAAACCCAACCTGGCATTAGCCTAATTAATCATAATTAGGGGGGGCCGACCTGCTGAAAATGTAATCAGGCGATTCATTTCAAATCCAGATATAATTGACTTTTGGATTACCCACGGTTTGGGATTATCCAAGCTAATGCTTCTTCCCTCCGTGTAGACGGTTCAGGTCATAAAGTGAGGCCCATTTCCTGGTGCCCTGGCCTTCCTGCTGCAGAGGCCCGGCCCCCCTCTTCTCCCAGAGGCCCCCTTCTCATTCTGCCTCCCCCACCTCACCCTCCTCCCTCCCCTCCTCCTTTCCTCCCCTCCCCTCCTCCCTTCATCCCCTCCTTTCCTCCTCCTTTCTGCTTCCCTCCTCCCCCTCTGCTTTTCCTCCCTTCCTTCTGCCCCTGTCCCTCCCCCTTTCCTCCCTTCCCCTCCTCCCTTCTCGCCCACCTTCTTTCCTCTCCTCCCCTCCTCCCTTCACCTCTCCCTTCCTTCCTTCTCCCCTCCTCCCTTCCTCCCCTGCCTCTCCCTCCCCCTTTCCTCTTCTCTCCTCCCCCTCCCCCTTTCCTCCCTCCCCTCCTCCCTTCTCCTCTCCACCTTTCCTCCCCTCCCCCTACCCCTCTCCTTTGCCCTCCCCCTTCCCATCCATCCCCCTCCCTGCCTCACAGTCGCCCTCTCCCAGAACCTGCCTGGTCTAGATCTGGGATCGGGAAACACCCACGTTAAAATCTTCCCACTCTGGGGGCGCCTGGGTGGCGCAGTCGGTTGAGCGTCCGACTTCAGCCAGGTCACGATCTCGCGGTCCGGGAGTTCGAGCCCCGCGTCAGGCTCTGGGCTGATGGCTCAGAGCCTGGAGCCTGTTTCCGATTCTGTGTCTCCCTCTCTCTCTGCCCCTCCCCCGTTCATGCTGTGTCTCTCTCTGTCCCAAAAATAAATAAAACGTTGAAAAAAAATTTTTTTTTAAATTAAAAAAAAAAAAAAAAATCTTCCCACTCTGGCCCCAACCTGAACCCAGGCTCTGAGTGGGGACCTGGCAGGGGCCTCCCAGCACCTCCCCGCCAGAAGAAGAATTGTTGAGGCCAATCCAGCCGGGAGGAGCTGAGGCATATCCACCCTGAATCGATTTGCCATAAAATATTATTAAATCCTGCGCTGTGGGGGGTTATAAACCCCTCGAGGGCGGTGTGCCACGCCCAGGGAGGAGCAAGTCTCCCTGCGGCTGGCAGAGGACATCACCTGTGTTGGAAAGATGACGGGTCGGACCTCCAGGGTCCAAAGACGACCTGCCCAGGACAGGAAGAAGCAGCTGCCCGCGGTCCTAAAACCCGGGTCTCCAAAGCAGGTGAGGAAGGAAGCCCCACGGGCCACTGGGCCCCTCGGCCCCTCGGGAACCACCGCCTCCTGCTGGAACTGGCCGCGGAGGCACATGGCTGGAAGTCAGAGGCCCCTGGGGTCTTCCTGCCCTTTCGGGTGCAGACAGACGGACCCTAGTCTTTCTCCCGAGGAAGCCCGGTGCCCTGCGTGTTTCTGCAGATTCCCGCGAGGTCCCAACCTCTCGCACCTTGTTGCCGCAGGAGAGTCCTTGACGCCTGGAGGGCGCCCCCACCCCTGTGCAGCGCCCCCAACCTACACCTGCAGGCGCCCTCTCTCCCCGTGGGTGGCAGTCTCCCCTCAGGAGGTCACACCAGGCCTGTGTGTGCAAAACACCGAGCTGGCGTCTGGGGAGATGGGTGGCCAGGACGCGAACACGGACGACTCAGTCACCCACGAACCCGCCAGCCCCTCCCGACCCTCCGTCCCCTTCTCCCGTCTCTGCTCCACCCCACCCCGAGCCCGCATTCTTTTCTCTTCTCTCGCTGGGCCTCAGAAACCCACCTTCCACCTTCAGCCGCTCAGCAAGGCGTTTTCCCAGAGGAAGACGGGTCCCTCCCCAGAGGAGCTCTGTTGCCAACGGGGAACACGATAGTCGCACGATACTCGCTGCCAGTTCGAGGCAGAAACTAGGTCCACGGTCAGAGCCTGGAGTGTAAGGGTTTCTCCAGGCTGGCTCCTCAGAGAGTGGAGCACTGCAGTCCTCCATGACCCTCACTGCAAGGCTCCGTGTGGGTCCGAGGGGCTCAAGTTCAGCCATAACCCCCATACACCAGCTGCCCAGCTGCCCTCCTGCAAGCCTTCCTCCCCCCCTTCCCCGGTCAACCTCTCCACCCCTACAAGACATGGCTCAGGGGCACCTCCTGTGGAGGCCCCCCAGTGGTCTCCAAGTGACTCGTCACGCTCCACAGCGTCCCCTTCTGCTCTTCTGGTCTCCAAGCCCCTCGGGGAAAGGCGAGCCCATCCTTCCACGCGTGGGGCCTGGACCTGTCAGCTGCTCGGACGTCCTCAAACAGGTGGATAGAGTAGCACGGCTACGTCGGCTTCTCAGAAAACAAGCAGACCGATGCTCGTGTGTCCTGTTGGGAGAGTTTGCAGAGACGAGGGGTGGCTCTCCAAGAGGGCCAGAGGTCAGACGGCACAGCTCATCACCAGCCTGGGTCCGGCATCCCCCACACTCAGTCCCACATCTGGAACCACGCCTTCCACTCAGACGCCACGCTGAAGGAGGCTCTCTCACCCACGGTGAGGCAAAGGCATCTACTCCTCCCGGAAACCCTGTGTCCCCTGCACTTCTCAGGGCCCTGCTGTTTGAGGCCGCAGCCCCTCTGGCCGGCGGGCTCTGAGCAGAAGCGATACCGCATCTAGGCTAGAGCATTTGAAAGCCGACACACAGCCCTCCGCTCTCTCTGCCCCTGACGTAGACACGTGGGGCACCCTTGCGTTCAGATGAACCAGGCACAGAGGACGCCTGGCCCCCGAGTCACCCCGTGGAGGAGAACTGCTCTGGGGACCTGCCTGCGTCTGTGGCCAACTTACATGAATCAGAAACGAACTTCCACGGTGCTAAAGCCTTGGGATTTGGGGGCCGTTTGTTACCGCAGAGTAGCTAGCTGATGCAGGCTGAAACATGTGAGTTAGGTCTCCAGGGAACAGCTAGCTTTCCAGTCCCTCTGGCGTACGACAGGATCTACTTCTCGCCGAGTCCCAGACAGAGCGGCAGTGAGCAAAGGGACAGCCCAGAGGAGGGTGAGACGGGCCGGAGGTGAGGGGCACTTTCAAGGTGCCAGCGGCCCTCCCCTTGATGACAGGCATAGGCAGTCATCTCAGTTTGGAAAGAGATATCCAGGGCCTCGGGCCTTGGTAAGTTTTACATCAATAAAATTTACTTGGCCTGCTCCGTTGAGGTCACCCACCCCAGGATCCAGGCTCTGTCATCAACTGCAGATTCTAGAACCTGCCACCCGTGGGTGAGGCACCTCCCCCTGAGATACCCTCTCATGGGCAGGCTCAGCCTGACATGTTCCCCCACTTACACGCTGCAGGACCTGAGCCAAGGAGCTTAACGTCTAGGGGCCCGGTTTCCCAGTCTCAAAGGGAAAACATGCTTTCTCCTCAAGGCAGGATGAGGAAGAAACCAGGTATCGATGGAAGCACATAATAGGTGCTCAACACAAGATCGTGTGCAAGGGACAGCAGGCGTGTGTGCACACGCCCACACACATGGATGCACACACACGCACTCACACCTTAAGAATCTGCCCTTCCTTCCCGGTAGAGGTCACCCTATTCACCACGTGGTCCACCAGCCCTCCAGCCGATTATCCTGGGAGGGGACACACAACCCAAGCTGGGCCATCAGGGTCTCTCTCACAAATTAGGACTTTGGACACAGGGAGCTGGCATTAGCTGGTGGGGCCACATGGCCTGGGGCTGGAGGAAACCGAGATTAGAGGCGGTGTTGGTGCAGGGAGTGAGGGGGTACATTCCCGGCCCCACCTCAGAAAACTTGAGCCACCGTATCCTGACCACGGAAGGTTCTGGCTCTGCTGGACCGAGTGCCGTCTGCTCGCTGCCACAAATATACTCTGACCAAGATGAACGGGCTCTGCTCCCAGCATCCTAGATCTCCCTTTCCAGGGAGACCCCATTCCAGGCAGCTTTCCAGGAGGGCCAGATTTGCTGTGTGTATTTTATGGTTTTTATTTTATTTTATTTTATTTTATTTTATTTTATTTTATTTCATTTCATTTCATTTCATTTACATCCAAGTTAGTTGGCATATAGTACGATAATGATTTCAGGAGTAGGTTCCAGTAATTCATCCTCTATGTATAACACCCAGTGATCATCCCAAGTATCCTCTTTAATGCCCCTTGCCCATTTAGCCCATTCCCCCCCCCACAACCCCTCCATCAACCCTCAGTTTGTTCTCCGCATTTAAGAGTCTCTTATGGTTTGTCCCCCTCCCTGTTTTTATATTATTTTTGTTTCTCTTCCCTTATGTTCATCTGTTTTGTCTCCTCAAGTCCTCAGATGAGTGAAGTCATATGATTTTTGTCTTTCTCTGACTGACTAATTTCACTTAGCATAATACCCTCCAGTTCCATCCACGTTGTTGCAAATGGCAAGACTTCATTCTTTTTCGTCGCTGAGTAGTATTCCATTGTGTACATATGCCACATTTTCTTCATCCATTCATCCGTCGATGGATATTTGGGCTCTTTCCATACTTTGGCTATTGTCGATAGTGCTGCTATAAACATTGGGGTGCACGTGTCCCTTCAAAACAGCATCCCTGTATCCCTTGGATAAATGCCTAGTAATGCAATTCCTGGGTCGTAAGATAGTTCTATTTTTAATTTTTTGAGGAACCTCCATACTGTTTTCCAGAGCGGCTGCACCAGTTTGCATTCCCACCAACAGTGCAAAAGTGTTCCCCTGTCTCCACATCCTCACCGACACCTGTTGCTTCTTGAGTTGTTAATTTTAGCCTTTCTGACAGATGTGAGGTGATATCTCGTGGTGGTTTTGATTTGTGTTTCCCTGATGGTGAATAAGTTGAGCATTTTTTTCATGTGCCCGTTGACCATCTGGATGTCTTCTTTGGAAACGTGTCTATTCATGTCTTTTCCCCATTTCTTCACCGGATTATTCATTTTCTGGGTGTTGAGTTTGATCATTCTTTAGATTTTGGATACTAACCCTTTATCCGATATGTCATTTGCAAATATCTTCCCCCATTTCGTCGGTTGCCTTTTAGTTTTGCTGATTGTTTCCTTTGCTGTGAAGAAGGTTTTTATTTTGATGAGGTCCCCATAGTTCATTTTTGCTTTGGCTTCCCTTGCCTCCAGAGATATGTTGAATAAGAAGTTGCTGTGGCCAAGGTCAAAGAGGTTTTTGCCTCCTTTCTCCTCAAGGATTTTGATGGCTCCCTGTCTTGCATTTAGGTCTTTCATCCATTTTGAGTTTCTTTTTGTGTCCGGTGTAAGGCAGTGGTCCAGGTTCATTCTTCTGCATGTCGCTGCCCAGGTTTCCCAGCCCCACTTGCTGAAGAGACTGTGTGTGTTCCATTGGATATTCTTTCCTGCTTTGCCAAAGATTATTTGGCCATACGTTTGTGGGTCCATTTCTGGGCTCTCTATTCTGTTCCATTGATCTGAGTGTCTGTTCTTGTGCCGGTCCCATACTGTCTTGATGATGACAGCTTTGTCATACAGCTTGAAGCCTGGGATTGTGATGCCTCCTGCTTTGGTTTTCTTTTTCCAGATTGCTTGGCTATTCGGGGTCTTTTCTGGTTCCATACAAATTTCAGGATTGTTTGTTCTAGCTCTGTGAAGAATGCTGGTGTTATTTTGATAGGCATTGCATTGACTATGTAGTTTCCTTTGGGTAGTCTCAACTCTGTGTGTATTTTAGAAAGCAGATTTTATACCATGCGAGGCACACACATGCACACATGCACGCGTGCGTGCACATATGAGCACACTCACGTGCACACACGCATGGGCACATGCCTGCACACACGGACACACTCAGACGCACACACACGCATGCACACACACGCATCCCAGGCCACTCAACGAGTCATACCACACTGTCCTCACTGCCATCCCCAAATAAGCCTGGAGCCAGGCTTTCCGTAATGCCTGAGGGAAGAAATGCCCCTCCATTTTCAGGATCCGCGGTTGCATTGTCACTTGCCTTGTCTCCGCAGCCCGGGTCCTCCAGATCCAGCCCTCAGAGCCAAGGGCCCCACACACACGCAGCATCCGAGGCAGGAGCCTGAATCGGGAATCAGCCAGAGGAGGCCTCCAGAGGCCAGGAACCAGGTGCGAGTTATAAGAGCACCTCACTCCCTTGACCCTAAAATCCATGCACCAGACCTGGGTTGTCCCCGCAGCATCCCTGCCCACAGGCAGCGGCCTCCAGGGCCCCAGAATGGGCCCAGCCAACCGGCCCAGGCCTGGGAGCCAGGACCCAGGCCAGCCGGCTGGAACACAGCAGCCCGCTGAGGATGAGGCACAGGCGACCCCTGGCCGTGGCTGCTCGGCAACCAGGGGGCCTAGCGGGGCCCCGGGATGACCGCGGTTCCCCAGGATGCTGGCGGTGGTGTCGTTCCTAACGTCTGTATGCTTGGAAGCCACACTCCACACCTCTCATGTCACCGTGCCCAGCGGCCCCGCGGGTGGAAACGGGCCCAGAGAGGTTCCACGTCACAGCTGGTGCTGAACCAGGCGTCCCGATTTCTGCCCTGGGCTGTTCCACTAAACCAGGGGTCCCCAGCCATGTCCCGGGGCGACCCTGAGGGAAGGGTGGGGCCAGGGGCAGACAGAATCTCAGCCCACTTTTAGCAAGAAGAGGCTCACGACCCCCAGCCACCCGGGACAGCAGTCTGTGTCCCATCAGGCTAGCTGCTCAGTGCCAGGGCCAGGGTGACTCAGGCACTCTGGACTGGCCTGGACTTTCTCGGCCCAGGGCCACCCTCTTCCTTGGTCTGGGACCGAGGACACCAAGCCTGCACCCGTGCCCACTCTGCCCTTTCCCGTCTGGCTGCAAACAGACCCCTCCAGTCACCGAGCCCGACGTGACCCACACACGTGTCCCGGGGCTGTGGGAACAAGGTACCGCAGACAGGGTAACTTCCAGCAGCCAGGACCTCATTCTCTCCCACCTCTGCAGACCAGAAGTCAAGATGCAGGTGCCTCCAGGGCTGGCTCCTCCTGGGGGCTCCGAAGGAGAATCTGTCCCAGGCCCTTCTCGGCTTCTGGGGCATCCTTGGCTTTCGGCCACTTCACCCCAATCTCTGCCTCTGTCTTCACATGACCTTCTCCCCTCTGTCGGTGTCCCCAGGGGTTCTTACAAGGACACCAGCCATGGGATTTAGCCCACCCTAACGCAGCATGAGCTCGCGTGAACCTGGGGACACCTGCGAGGACCCTGTCACCCTATCTGTAGCCAACCGTCTCTGCGGTGTCTGTGAGAAGGAACAGGCCGTGTGCCCGGCGGCCAGCACCCTGCCAGGGTCCACTCAGCCCACAGCCCCTAGTCAAGGCTGTGCCGGAGGCGGAGACATTCGCTCCACAAATACTTCCCGGGAATCTACCTTGTGCTGGGGACTTGCTGTAAGCTCCGAGGACAGAGCAGAGAACGGAAGTCCCTGCCCCCATGAGGCCAGCACTCCGACACAGAAAGGCAGGAAACACAGCCTGTCGTGGACAGCAGAGGGATGGTGCTTGAGATCAGCAGGATCGGTGAGGCAGGACGAGGGGGACAGAGCGAGGCCCCTGTGCCCAGAAGGATGCTGGGGATATGTGTGTCCCGTGAAGGAAGCCCGGCCCAGCCACCTCCCTCCCGCACAAGCAAGGGGGGCTGCACAAACGTCCCCAGAGTCCTCCAGGTTTCTGTTGTCACCTTGTCCTTCGGTCGTTAAGTAAAAACGGGCCCAAATCCCCATCTAACACGTGAGAAATCCAGCTCCCTGCCCCCTTGTCAAGAAGCGTGTGTCCTCGGGCTCCCACGGCCCCATTTCCCTGACCTGCCACGTTCCCCACCACCCTTGTCTGCTGACCCGCTGCCCCTGCAGCCACCCCACCCTGGGCTCCGCCTACCCAAGACCCTGGCTGCCACAGGCTTGCTAAGGCGGTGGCGGGGTGGGGAAGGGGGCACACCCAGCCCCAGGCTCACACCTAGTATCAGACGTCCTGCTATGAGGGGCACAGGGACCAGAACACCCAGACCTTGTCCTTGGCACCTCTTCCTGGGCTGCTCCCCCGACAGCCCAGTCTCCTCCCACTCGCCCCTCCCTCACCTCTCGTTCACCAACCCCCTTTTTAACTTTATTTATTTTTGAGAGAGAGAAAACGCGAGCAGGGAAGGGACAGAGAGAGAGGGAGACAGAGGATCCCAAGCAGGCTCCGAGCCGTCAGCACAGAGCCCGGCGCGGGGCTCAGACTCACGAACCGTGAGATCAGGACCTGAGCCGAAGATCGGGACGCTTCACCGACTGAGCCCCCCAGGTGCCCCTGCCTGCTTGTTTACCTGTCCTTCACCCAAGCCTCAGGTCGGCCGTCCAGCCGCAGCCACGGGGGCGTCATGGTCAGGTCCACATGGGGGACTGGGCGGTCCAGCTGCATCAGCAGTCTAGGATGCTGTCTTTCTTAGCCAAGCTCACCACACCCTTGGCACTGGGGCAGGGGGAGGTGTGGATTGGGGGGGGGGGGTGGTTCACAGGCAGAGCCTCCACACGCCCTGCTGAGGGGCTCCTGGGGGCATGAACAGGGGAGAGAGGTGCTTTTCCCGCCCTGCCCCCTTCCCTGCAGCACCCCCCCCCCAGCCACACTCCCTGCAGCAGCAGGTTCGTCCTCAGAAAATTGCTTCACGTGCAGCTGTTCCTGGGCGCCCGCCTCTCCCGTACTCCCAAGGCCAAGCTAGAGTTTGATTAAACTCCTCTCTTTCCCTCTCTTCTCTGCCCAAGCCCATCTTGCCGAGGCAACACAACAAAGTACCATAAACGGCTTCGTGCACTTGCAGGAAAACGATTTTCCCAACAAGGCTGAGGGCGGCTTCAGTTCACCAGGTCCCTGAACCCATTTGCTGGACTCGGGAGGGTTTTGTGAAGGCTCCGCTCAAGTATTTCCACCTCCCCCGGATCTCAGATCTGTGGGACTTCAAGTGCGTGTTATGACAATAAACACAAGCCAGACCACTTTCTGCCTCCACGGGGAGCAAAAGGCCTGTGCTGTTTCTCCCCAGTGCCCCGCGGGCATAAAGAAGTGCGTCCCCAGCCCAGGACGGGGACAGGGGCGCCGAGGACATCATAGGGTTTTTGATCTATCTATGATGAAATGCCCCTTGTGCTCCCGAGGTGGGGGTGGCCTGGTAGAGAAGAAATACGTGGTCCAGGTGGGAGAGGGGAAGGCTCTGGAGCACTGCCCAGCCTCCCACCTGGTGCCCTTGCTTCCAGAATCCTGTCCCTCGAGGCCGTCCTGTACGTCACCCCCATGAGCTCCCAAAGCACAAACGGAAGCTAGTCATGTCCCTGCCTGGAGACTCAACGGCCCCCGCGGCCCCCAAAGAGAAGACCAAGCCCCCCAGGAAGTCCCCCCACACTCCTCTGTGCCCGCGCTCCGTGCCCGGCCCGGCCAAGCACCCCCCTCCCCGCTGCCCGACACAGTGGCTGCTCCCCCACCCGGCCAAGCACCCCCCTCCCCACCACGTGGCACTCCGTTCACGGCCTGCTCGGTCACAGCCACACAACATTATAAATATTTGCTTACGTGGGCTTCTTTCCCCAACTGAACCGGGAGCTCCTCCGGGGCCAAAACCACCACCCCTCCGTATCCCGGGCTTCGTCGGTGCCTCCTGAAAGATGTAGAAACACAGAAAAGAGAGAAAACACAAAGTGTTAGCGATCGTTGGCAGCTGTTAACATCCGATGTGTCCACATCCAGCTATTTATTTGCATCTGTATATCCTCCTCTGTTATTACACTGGTATCCCTATTCAAATAGACGCAGAGAGAGAGAGAGAGAGAGAGAGAGAGAGAGAAATGTAAGAGTACGAGTGCAGGCTAATCCAGACAACCAAAGAGCCTCCAGGAGGTGGGCCTCACCTTCATTCAGCACAGGCCGCCATAACACGCGTCACAGGTCGCACGACCCACCCATGTAAATATGACACATGTTCCTCTCAACTCTGGAGCCTGAGGAGTCCAAGATCAAGGGGCCAGGAGATTTGGTTCCTGGAGAGGACACCGTCCTGGCTTTCGGCCAGCGCCTCCTCTCTGTGACCTCCGGCGGCAGGGGCGGGGGAGTGGAGGGAGAGAGAGCTCTCGGCGTCTCTTCCTGTGTAGGCACCAATCCCACCCGAGGACCCCACCCTCGAGACCTCATCGGGTCCTGCCCCCCTCCCACAGGCTCTCCCTCCACACACCATTGCGCTGGGATCCGGGCTTCAACCTGTGCGTTTCAGGGATACACAGTTCAGTGTGTGCCTCCCACCCTCCGCCCACACTCCCCCCAGCCGGGGTGGGAAGTGCCCTTGTCCCTATAACCCTTCCTGGGGGAGCGTGATGATTGTAGTGGATTAAACGGTGGCCCCCAAAAAGATATGTCCTAGTCCTAGTCCCTGGTACAGTGAATGGGACCTGATTTAGAAAATGGACCTTAGGGGCGCCTGGGTGGTGCAGTCGGTTAAGCGTCCGACTTCAGCCAGGTCACGATCTCGCGGTCCGTGAGTTCGAGCCCCGCGTCGGGCTCTGGGCTGATGGCTCGGAGCCTGGAGCCTGTTTCCGATTCTGTGTCTCCCTCTCTCTCTGCCCCTCCCCCGTTCATGCTCTGTCTCTCTCTGTCCCAAAAATAAATAAACGTTGAAAAAAAAAATTAAAAAAAAAAAAAAAGAAAATGGACCTTATTTTGCAGATGTGATTGAGGTAAGGGTCTTGAGATAAAAAGCATCCTGGATTACCCGGAGGTGGAGGAGGAGGGGACCTAAATCCAGTGACAGGTGTCCTCACAAGAGACCCACAGAGACAAAGTCCGTGTGAGATTGGAGGGATGCGGCCACAGCTCAGGAACCCCCGGGACCCCAGGGGCTGGGAGAGGCTGGCAGGAGCCTCCTCCACGGCCCTTGGAGGGAGCCTGGATGTCAGTCCCCTGTCCCCTGAAACAGTGACTGAATAAATACGTTTGTGTTGTTTCAGGCCACCCAGTCCGGGTAATGCACATGGGAAACCATATATATATATACATATAGGAAACTATAGGAAACCAGAAGCAAGACTCAGCCCCGGGCCAGCACAGGCCAGGCGGAAGGCACAGAATGGGGAGACTCACTCCTCCTCGCCTCATCCAGAGAACCCAGGCATGGCCTCCACCACAGCTCAAGAAAGAAAAGCCACGATACAGACATCGAGGTTAATTTCCCAGGGAAACCTTGTTTTAGAGAGTTGTACATTTTGGAGGTGGGGGGGATCCTTTGGGGAAAAAGTAAGAAAATAGATTTTCGCGTCTCAGGCAGAAAACGTACATCACGGTGAATGGCAGAGGTCCTACACCATTCTGTCATTCCAGACTGTGAAAATTTTTAATCAAAGTTCTCAGCGATCAAACTGCCTGAGGTTGGCAAAGGTTTGCTGTTATGTTAAAATCCATCACAATCTACATAAAATGAGATTAATTTGAGATACCAAGAGAAACACGGGTCAAGAGATCGTTAATGCGGCCAGCTGCCCCAGCCAGCGGCATGTGGGGGGGGGGCACCTGGAGGGGCTTCCCCTGCGTCCCAGGGGCTGCAGGTGGCACGGGACCATCCTGGACCCCGGAGGCCAGGAGCTGGGAGGGAGCGAGGGTCTTGGAACCCCGGGGCCATGGCCGGGCGCCTCTCCTCCTGGTGGAGGGTTTCCAGGGTGTGCTTGTGCAGACCTGTCCTCTCCAAAGTGACTTTCCTTCTCCTCTGCCTCCTTCTGGCAGGGTCCCCAGAGCCCCGCCGCAGCACCCCAGGCTCCCATGGCCCTAATGACTGGCCCCAGCCAGCCTTAAAGGGAGCTGCTCAGGCAGAAAGAGCGCAGAACGGTCCTGAATGCCAAAATCACAAAGTTTAGCTTGTTTAAGTGCATGGAGCCAGCAAGGCCTTCCCGGCCGGACGTGCCCCCCACACATCCTGGAAACCAGAACCAAAAAGGGTCTATTTGATAATAACAGGCCGGACAGTTATGCACGAGGTTAGGGATGGGGGAGAGTCTGGAAGGAGGCCCAGGTGGGGAGGGAAGCAGGGGTGGGGCCAGGCGGCTGGAGCCCTGGAGGGGGCAGAGGAGGAGTGAGGAGGCACCCAGGAGGGGTTCATGGGGAGCGGGTGGGCCAGTGGGGCCCCGGGCACCTACGCTGGGGGCAGGGGCGTGAGGGGGCAGCGGTGATCCAGGAGGGAGTGATGGGGGTTCACGCAAAGGTGTACGTGAGATCGCTGCCGTGCCCACCACTGGCACATAGGGCTTGGGCGCTGGGCCCGGTTCTTCCCTTGCCCTGACATCCCACACAGGGGAGCTGGAGGCTCTCTGTGCCTCTGGCTTTCTTCTCAGCTCGCAGAAGCGCCACCGTCCGACTGGGACACGTGGGCGTCACCCTCTGGCCCCTGCTTCCCCGTGGCCGGAGCTGCTCCGAGATGACAGGAGAGCAGGAAATGGCATCTTCCCCCACCCCGAGCGTCTGGCCCTCTACTCACCTGCCAACACCCTCCCAGCCGCTCCCCACCCCCACCCCCACTTCCGGAAACTCATCCCAGCTACCGCACAGGGGCCTGTTCCAAAAAGACCTCCTTCACAAAGACGGCCTCGGGGTAACTCGCGGGTATGAACGAGCCTGTGGCTCCCTGAGAAGAACCCTCGGCAGGAGGCAGAGGGGGTCGAGATGGCTGCAGGCAGGCGTGGAGCGCTGGAGGGGGCAACCACGGCGGAGCCCGGCCGGCCTGGACGCACCTGGACCGTGTAACCGTAGCCCCGAATGACGGAAGGCAGACCCTCATTTCAATAATTCATCTCCTCGGTTCCGTTCTGCTTGATCAAAGACCCTGGGTTTAATAAGAGAATCTGCTGAGGCTACCCCATCTCGGCACAAAAACACGGCGAGATTCCCTGAATGCTGCCCACCCCCTTCCCGAGCGGAGAGACGTGTGTCCACGCGTGCGTGCGCGTGTGGCTGTGCGTGGGTGTGCAGCTGTGCACGCGCACGCGCGGTTTTTCGTCAGGGGCTGTTTCAACGCACGGTCCCCGTGGGAACTAAAGCTCGGCCGCTGTCCCCTCCCCAGCGGCCCCAATTCTGTTTCCATCCCTTCTGTGCGTCGGTGCCCTTTACCACCTCCGCTTTGCGGACTCGCGGGCATGAAGGTTTTATCTGCGTCAGTGACGTGGTCCATTCTGCTTTTGTTCCAGTCACCGGGTCTTCGAGCCCCAGCCGCGCTGCTCTGCGCGCATGTGCGCGCACAGCCTCCCGCGGTGCGCATCCGCTGCACGTTGCCCGTGCGCTCTCCCGCCGACGGGTGGGCACCCAGGCACACC
Source organism: Leopardus geoffroyi (assembly GCF_018350155.1). Lineage (NCBI taxonomy): Eukaryota > Metazoa > Chordata > Mammalia > Carnivora > Felidae > Leopardus > Leopardus geoffroyi. Next base: position 2,357,878 of record NC_059328.1, on the reverse strand, counting down.
CCAGGGCACGGCCACGCCTGTCTCTGCCTGCAGGTGCCCTGAGAGTGCCTCCGGGCCGGATGTGCGGCCGCAGAACTGTGCCCACAGGGAGCACGCGCCTGCCTGGCCTTCCAGAATGGCGGTAGAGTCCAAGGCATCCCTGGCGCTCCTCAGCCCACATCCACACCAACACTTGGCTTAATCGCTTTGTAAATTGTTCCCAGTGCAACAGATGTAAAGTGGCCTCTTGTCCTAACTCTCCTTTGTGTGATTACCGATGACTTTGGCTTTCTCTCGTGCTTATTAGCTTTGGGGTTTCTTCCCTATCGATTATGTGCCCCTATCCGTTGCCCATTTTTTCTCTGGGGTCCCTGTGCTTGTCTTTTTCATTTGCAAGCGTTCCTTGTAAATTCTAGGTCTTAATCCCTCCCTGGTCGGTTTTTAACATTGCAAATATCTTTTCTCATTTGCTCAGCTGTGTATTAACTTCGTCCGTTATTGTCTTTCACTGAACAAAAGTCTCTGATCCTGATATAATGAAATGTGCTGGTTTTTTGCCCTATGGTTTGAGGTTTTGAATTTTTATTGGAGGCATCCGTGCTCCTGAGTGACAAAGACTTTCTCCTACATTCCCTTTAACTTCTGCTTTTCCTATTAGACTTTAATCTACCCAGATTCCTTTTATGTATGTCATCAGGTGGGGATTCAGTGTTGAGTTTGGGTTGTTTTTTTCTCTCATATCTTATCACAAATGGGTGCTGAGTCCTATCAGCACTGATTGAGATACAAACACAGACTCCCTTTCATCTATCACTACAGCAAATGAAAATGGGAGAGTTTTTAGATGTTCCTGGTAAAATCCTGCGTCATCATGGGTCGTTTTCTTAATACGTTTGATTCGGCTAACATTATAATGAGGATTTCTGCAACTTTGTTCATAAATAAAATGGGCCCGTAGTATTTTTTTTTTCTTTCTCTTATTGTCCTTATCTTAGTATGAAACCTGCATTACAGCAGATTCACGAAATGAGCCGGACAAATTTCACCTACTTTAGACTTTCCCAAATATCTTGTATAAAACAGAAATTACCTACTCCTAGGAAATACTGTAGAAATCTCCTCAAAAATCATCTGGACTTGGCAGGGGGAGGGGGAAGAATGGTGGTTGTTAGAGGAACATCTGGGACACAACGTCCCTCTTTCACTGTTTGTCTATTCAAGCTGGCGATTTGATCTGACACCAATTGGGGCATTTTATGCTTTTTTTTTTTTTAATCATTGTTTTGATGCTTACTTATTTATTTATTTTAAAAAGGAGAGATAGAGAACGAGCAGGGGAGGGGCAGAGAAAGGGAGACAGAGAATCCCAAGCAGGCTCCGCACTGTCAGCACAGAGCCTGACGGGAACCGTGAGAACATCACCAGATCCCAAATCAAGGGCGAGAGGTGAACCAACTGAGCCACCCAGGCACCCCATGGGCACTGTATGCTTTCTATAAGAATTTATCGCTCCATCTAAGTAACAGCTTAGAGGGTAAAATATGCCCGTTCATGCTACTAATTTCTTATTTACTCCAGCTGCTCGATCTTTTTCTTGATTGGCGTTTCCAGAAGCCTAGCACGTTCATTTCTTGTAACTAGATTTTGGTTTTGGTCACCCTTTCTACAGGTTTTATCTTTTTCACTTCTTTTTGCTTTGATCTTTTTAATTTCTGTTCTTATATGTTCAGGTGGGAGGGGGGTGGGCTAGCATCACGTTAAGTGCTTCCTTCACTTCCAACACGTGTCGCTTCCGGATAAATGCAGTTACATTTCACTACTCACAATTTCCTTATAATTAAAAAAGAATTGTTAATACTTACTAAATGGAATTTCGAAGACAACCATAACTTGCTTTCTTTTCACCAATGCCTGTGATGGTGCTGGTGGACAAACGATATTCCAGGTAGTTTTGGAATTCGTGGGTTGCCAAATCGTAACGTATGACGATCTGATCTCCAACGTGGCAGTTGCTACTCATTTTAGGGAAAAAAAAATATATTTTTCTTGGAGAAGGTGCCTCTAGCACTCTTCTTTGAGATCTAAAATGGGCTAAAACGAAAGCTTGTTAAGAAAAGCTCTAATTTTTGTTAGAAAATTTTGTTAGGTGTCTGTGTATACATGGGCACTCTAAGACTTTCCTAATTGTTTGACTTTTGAATCAGCAGAAGTATTGCTGTGCTCCAGGAACGTCGCATGATTATTTTGCTTTTGTAATATATCCCAGCGTGAAAGCCAGATGTTTAAATTCACCTTTTTTGCTATTGGTGTTAAAGAGATTATCATCCCTGAAGATAATCTCAAGGAAAGTTCTGGGGCCCTGCTTCAATGAGAAAAGTCCTGTTTCTCTTTACCAAATCAAAAGAAAGGGCTTTTTATGATATGAGAAGAATAGCATTGCATTCTAGTAGAGGAACCGGGCAATCACCTTTTGATCACTCATGTGGGTGCCCAATTTTGTAAATTTAATAAAAAGATAAAAAATGGGGAAAAAAAACATTAAAATTTCTCCCTCGATGCCTGTCAGTATTGCTTGATATTTTTTTGAAGCTTTGCACTTAGGTGCATGTGTTTGTATAATGAATAGCTCTTCTTTATTTATAATTACATAATGTTCTTTGTTTTCGTTTGTGATTTTTTTCATTCATTAAGTTCTGTTTTGTGTCTTTCTTTTCTTAACTTCAAAATAGTGATGCTAAAACCCCCTACATCATAGAATTCATATGAGGATTAAAAATGCTAATCCATGTAATTCATTTAAAACTGGGTCTAGAGGGGCGCCTGGGTGGCGCAGTCGGTTAAGCCTCCGACTTCAGCCAGGTCACGATCTCGCGGTCCGTGAGTTCGAGCCCCGCGTCAGGCTCTGGGCTGATGGCTCAGAGCCTGGAGCCTGCTTCGGATTCTGTGTCTCCCTCTCTCTCTGCCCCTCCCCCGTTCATGCTCTGTCTCTCTCTGTCCCAAAAATAAATAAACGTTGAAAAAAAAAAATTTTTTTAATAAAACTGGGTCTAGAATATTGAAGCCCTGTTAAGTGTTAACTTTGTCCCCCCCCCCACCCCCAGTTTTTAAAATACCACAAGTCTCAACAATTCTAGGGAGCAAAGGCATGTCTGCCAGTTTCTGGGAGGCCCTGCCTGAATCACCTCTGTTTCTGCTCAACACTGAGGTGCCCGCCTTGCTGAGTGGAAGGTGTGTGCAGGGCTCAGGGAGGGGAGAAAGTGCCAGGCACTGTGACGGAGTCCCCACCTGGCGGAAGTCAGAGGACAGAGGCCTCTCCAAAGCCGGATGCGTGAGCATGGCCGACGCAGAGAAGATAACCCAGATAGAAGGGAAATTCTGTCTACATGGATACAGTGAATGACAGGATATACCGGACAGGCTGGTCAGCGTGACCAACAGTTGCAGCCAAGAGCCCTGGGACAGGAGTGATGGGGGAATGGCCCGGCTTCTCCATGGAGGGAAGCTTCCAGAAGGATGGCTCTGCCTTGTTGGTTAGACCACAGAGTGGGGATGTGGAGGCAGAACACCCCCCCCTCGCCCCGAGCCTCACCTCTGCTCCCAGATCTCCAGGCACGCCCATGCCAACCCAGTGGCCCAGAGCAGAGGTCCATGATTGGCATCAGGGACACAGAGGTGGGCCTGGGAGTTTGGCATAAGTCATCCCCTCTCCCCCTGGTGGGGTTGGCGGGAGTCTGCAGCAGGGGCATAATTCAGTTACTGCTGGGAAGGCCGGCTTCTTAAACGCTGTCATCAATCTGAATGAAACTGAGGGTTTTAATAACACAGTCCTGCCAACACCTCCCTTCCCAGTCTTATCATCTCCCGTGCCAAGTCACTTCCAGAAGAAACTACCCAGAGCCAAAGGGGATAATATAATAAAATATTTTTTATTTTATTAATAATTTATTAATAATAAAATAATTAAAATAATAATTTATTAATAATAAAATAATTAAAATAATTTTTTAATGTGTTTTGTTCCTGGTGGTTTACACGGGAGAAGATCAACAACAGCTGACAAACTGTCCCGGGTTCTGGGCCCGACCCACCCCCAGGCCGGGAAGGAACCGGGTCACCGGGCCCTGGCTTCAGCAAACCCCACCAGCGGACCATGGGATCACCCAGGAGCCTGCAGGAGGCGCAGTTCCCTGGGGCCCCCGCCAGCTGTGCCAAACCAGAAAACCCAGGGAGAGGGGGCCTGGGCATCTGCATTCTAAAGCCTCCCCGGCAATGCATTCCCACCATTCCCACCAGCCCATCCCATCCTGCCTGCCCCTTCACAGCCTCCCTCGGATCCGCCCTCAACGGCCACAGCAAATGAGTCCACTTCTCAACCCTTGGCTAAAGCATTGCCCTTCGTGGGCTCCTGAGGCGCTCTTCGTGAGACAGTTGTGGTTTTGTGACTTACGTAATAAGAAGCACATATTTATTTGGTCCGGACCCCTTTCCCGACACAGAGTTCCCAAAAACCCTTGGAATTTCCGAAGTGAGGAGAGCCTTCAGAGTGTCTTTTATTACGTTAAGGAGGAGGCCTTGGGACCACACCTAAGGCTGGGAGCGGATGCCTGCTGCCTCCCCGGTGATGGAAGGTTGGAACTTTCGGTCCCACCCCCCCCCCGGGCCCCCTCCCCACCGCCCCCTGGGGAGGGGAGAGGGGTGGAAGGTTGAATCAATCACCACTGGTGAATGACTGGATCAATCGTGCCCAGGTAATGACGCCTCTGGAAAAAACACGGGGGACAGCGTTTGGAGAGCCTCCAGGTTGGTGCGGAGACAGTGGCTTTCTCGAGGGCCCGGAGGCTCGCGGCTTCCCCACACACCTGGCCCGACACCTCCACCTGGCTTTCCTGAGCTGTCTCCTCTTGCAGTAAACCAGTGCTCTGGGAAGTGAATGGTTTTCTGAGACCTGCGAGTCATGCTAGCAAATTCATCAAACCCAGGGAGGGGGTCCTCGGAACCTCCCATCTGCGACGAGGGGTTGGTCAGAAGCACAGGTGACAAACTGGGCTTGAGAGTGGCGTCGGAAGCGGGGAGGACAGTCTTGTGGGACTGAGCCCTTTAATCCGTGGGACCTGACACTAACTCCAGGTAGACAGTGTCACCACTGAGCTGAATTGTAGGACACCCAGCTGTTGCCTGAGATTTGCTCGGTGGATGTCATGGGGAGGGGGGACAACCCACACCTATTGGAATTGGAGCCAGAATTCTAGAGGCTTCCGTGGCCCAGTAAGTCTGGACATTAATGCCGGTTGGCTCCCCAGTTCCCAGGCAGCAAGAACCCTCCCGTGGCTTCAGGAGGCTCATCTCCAAAAATACACAGAGGAAAGCTTCCCAACCCTAAAGTACTGAAATCCTATCTGTCTTTCTCCGAAGACTGAAAATAGTAATGTAGTCAGTAAATCGACCTTTTGTGTAGAAAATACCGATTAAAATGTACTTGTTTACCTAAACGTTTTATGAGAAACTGGAAAGGTTCTTTGCATCCTAGCGAGGCTCTGGCTCCCTGACCTACTGCTAAATAGGGCTCATTTGATAAACTAGGGAAATTGGCAATGGTTAGGCTCAGAGAAGCTCATCGCCTGTCCAAGGCCACACAGCTGGGATTCGAACATAGCCCATTGGAATCTAAACCCCAGATCCTACCCCCATGTCCCTGTACTTCCCAGTGATGACAAGTGCCAACTGAAATGGAGGCTCAGTACCCAGGGAACACGTACCAAGGGATGGTGCGAACCAGGGACACGAGGGAGACAGAAGACTGGCCTCCGTGGTTGAATTTGGACGTGGCTCCAAGCTCCCTGCAAGACAGATAGAGGGCACGAACAAAAGAGAGCCGCTTACCCGAAAGGAGGGAGCATGCACATTCCTGAAAGGAAGACTGTAATTGATGCTGGGAACCCCATGGGATAAAGCGAAAACGTCCTTGATAACATTTTTGTGGAAAAGGACCGTGGCTACACTTCACGCAGCTGTTTTTTCAGAAGGATCTCCGCAAAAGCCGGCAGCATAACAGCAAATGTGACTCGGTGAAGACCGGGCTTTGCCAAGATAGGGTCATGTGGTCTAAATGTGCAGACTTTTTGCTCCAGAGATAGAATATAGAGCACCCAGAAGCATGGACGGATTGCACACCCTGCAAATGATCATCTATTTTTAAAGAGTAATCATTGGGCTTTTGTTAGGAGACGCAGAGCAAAGGCACTATTGTGGCTGACGATTGACGATGGGTGTTGGTTAGGTTGACCGGATGGCTAGACAGATAGCTTAACCAAAACTTCTGCCCTGATCAAAGGTCCCCACCCCACCCCGACCAGAGAGAGCCTGCAAGGAACCAACTGTTTGTTCATTGGCTTTGGGCTTCGTTTCAAAGGATAAAACGTGATATGATCGCGTCTGCCAAATCCTATGCCGTAGAGCATGGCCAAGAGGACGTGCTGTGGAACCGCCATTAGCCCACCGCATCTGTGGAAAACCGCATACGTGCTACCTGGACCATCTGATTTTAGCAACAGGGAGTCCCCAGGCACCCTCCGGATGAAACAGGCATGAAATGGGCCTCTGACTATTGAATCAATCAACCTTCTTTATAGAGATATTGTTCATTTCAGGGTAATTAGATTCTCAAACACTTTGCTTAAATTTTCAAGAGTCCGACTGGATTCACGGGGGGGAATGTTCTCTCTCTCTTTTTTTTTTTCTTTCCTCCATTCTTGTCGGAGAAGTAAAATGTGCTCCTGATTTTCTTCTGGTTTAGTAAAGAAAAAATAACAAACATGTATGCCTTCAAGAAAACAAAGACGTTGATTTAAATCTTATTGCCAGGGCAACACGTTACCCATGCAGACACCTTATCAGAAGCACAGCCTGCCTTGAAGACAAAGGTTCCTTTCTCAAGGCGCAAGGACACTTGCACCCAGGGTCTCCCAAGGTGCCTTTGTTCACGGTGAAGTCTGTGAGCCTGGCCTGCTTTGTTGCAGCTGCAGGGGAGGAGAAGCAGGTGCCTTTGCTTCATTGTATCCTTCTGGGACATCCTTCCCCAGACGATGGACAGGGCCACAATTTCCAAGCTATACCTGAGAAGGGGGTTTCACATGCACATTCCTGAGTCGCCCTCTCTGACCGCTATCGAGGGAGAGGGGAAACCACACCAGGTGTGTGCAGTGAAACCACCCCGCTGATACGTGGGAGGGATCCCAATGCGTCCAGCACATGCCTTCCTCCCAAGACCATCATGGGAATCAGGGGTCTGAGACGCAAAAGGGGCAGGGCAGCTGCTGGTCTGCTCATCATGCGATAGGGGAGGGGAGGGTTGGTCATGGGACCCCGTTGTGGGCCCCAGGGTCGCTGGGGCTGGGCTCAGTGATGGGTGAGGGTGGGCACGGGGGTGGCCAGGCTCTGAGTTGGGCCCCAGGGCCCCGCCTCCCGGCAGTCACACCCCTGTGCAGCCCCGTCTCTGTATCAGGACTGGTCTCCGTAACCAGTGGAAGATGATACGACGTGATGATGTCACTTCCAAGCCCGGCTTCTCCCTCAGTTCCTCGGCCCCCCTCACATTCTGGGGAAGGCGAGTGGCCACCTGCAGGAATGCTGGTGGAGAGGCCACCAGGCAAAGGACAGAGCCGCCAGCCGCCAGCCAGCAGGTGCCGAGGCCGCCAACGGCCACGCGAGTGGGCTCGGAGATGGTTTGCCGGCCCCAGTTGAGGCTTCAGACGAGACGGCAACCCTGGCGAGCCCCGTGAGGGACCCTGAGCCAGAACCGCCCAGCTCAGGCCCCCTGCATTCCTGACTCCCAGGAACCGTGAGGTGAGAAGTGGTGGCTCTAACCGGGGGCGACCCGTGAGCGGCCTGCTTGAGGATTACGGGGGACACAGGCATGCACGTGCTACATGACAGCGTCATGTGATGAGGGGGCCGGAAGAGGAGGGGGACAATCGGGAAGGGAGGCATCACGGTCACACCCCAAAGTCCAGACCCACCTGGAAGGCCACCTCCAGGAACGCCCAGGCTCCACTCTGCCCACCGCTTTGAAGCAGCTCTATTTCGACTCTGCAAACCCCGGGAGAGCCACAGGATCTGTGAAGCTCGGCACAGCCCTCGTCCCACCAGGGCCCAGCCTGAGGTGGCCTCAGGGTCAGGAGAGGGGCTGTCCCGCAGGCCCCCTCTATCAGGACACGGTTCGAATTGGTGAGTCTTCCTGACCCAGGGGCTGCGGCCAGTGGGGCTGCCTCTAGCCCCCCAATCACGGCGTGAGCAAAGGCACTCCTGCAGGCACTGGCTCACTCACGCCTACACCATCGGGGCCTCCCAGGTGGGTGCAAACCCCCCAGGGCTTGGCTGGGTGGGTCCCCCGTCACAGGGCTGCGACTCAAACCTGAGTTAATGCTTCCAGAAAGCCTGCCACTTAGCAGTTACCTCACTGGGACTTTCGTGTGAAGCACGAGTTCGTCTGTAACGGGAAAAACTCGTGCTGTGTTCCAGTGCTTAAAGCCCAAGCACAGTCCCGTCCGCCCCCCACCCCCCCCCCCCAACCATGCTTCTGTGGAGCCATTCCTCTGGGCGCGTCCCCGGAGACCCTGACTGGCACTGAATGTGTCCCACACGAGCTCAGAGCACCTTCTGCCCCAAGTGGAGTGTGGAAGCCCCGTCTGGACCAGGGGTTGGGTTGGGTCAGCCTGGGTTCCAGTCCTCATCTGGCACTTTTTGGCTGTGTGACTTGGGGTGATTCACTCAGCCTCTCTGTGCCTTGGCCTCCAGACCTTCTAGAGGGAGGAGGTTCATGATACCAACACCTGAAGGTGGCTGAGTCAGAGGAAGCTCACGGAACAAGAGGGCCAACAAGTGAACCCCAAAGCCTGATGCCAGCCCCTCCCCCCCCCCCCGGGGCAGTGAGCCCAGCACCACTGGTCTCCCTGAGGGCTGGCAGTGCACAGGCTCCCCGGACACAAGGCCACACACCGGCCCCAGGTACTGTCGGGGCACGGTATCGGCCCCTGCCACCTGCTCCTCATCTGGCCTTGGCACGCACCCGTGCTCTTCAGGCTCCACCGGAAAAGCCTCTTACTCTACCGAGGACACCCCCAAACTCCTCCCACCTTCTTTTTGAAAGTAGGGAGTGGAAGGTTCTGGAACTATGGTGATCGAGAGCAGAGGAGGGGGCAGAGAGTGCAGAGTTCGAGAAGCAGAAGCCAGGGGGCTGGCACCTGGAGACGAGGAAGGTGGGCAGCAGGGGCTGGGCGTGGAGACGAGGCAGGGAGGGTGGAAGCTTCTGGGCTCACGGAGCAGGCAGGGCTGGCAGGGGTGCGGGCTCCTATTCCAGCAGGAAAGTCGGCTTGGGGCGCACGACAAGAAGTCCACCACGCGGCAGCCCCAGCGTCCACAGTCACCCGAGGGACGTGGCCCGAGTGGGGCAGCCAGTGGCTCAGTCAGGCTCTGACTGAGTTACTCAGTTCAGTAAACTGTCCCGAAGCCGCCAGGCGCTGGGAGCCGGGTGGGGCAGGGCCACCGGAATCCGCAGCGGTAGAACCTGCTTCCTCACCCCCCTCCTCATACAGATGCGGAAACCGAGGTCCACTGAAGGGCTGGCCTGCCTCAGGACCCACGTCCAGGCTCAGCCCAGCCACAGAGCCGCCCCCACGGCCCGGCTCTCGTTAGATTAGAACTTCTTAAGCTCTGAGACTTTTTCACGAACCACAACAGGCTTTAGTATCTTTCCGTGTTTTAATCGCTCATCTTCGACATACACACAGGAGCTCTTAGAGGTGATATCAGCTTCCTATCGCTGCTGTCACAAATCACCACAAACATGTGGCTTCAAGTGACACAAGCTATGTCACTGGGGTCAGAAGTCCAGAATGGGTCCAGTGGGCTGAAACCAGGATCCTTCTGGAGGCTCCAGGGGCAGGATCTGCTTCCAGAGGCCGCCTCTCTCTGACCCTGTGTCTCCAACCTCCTGTCCTGCCCCCCTCTCGTGTTTCAAGGACCCTTGTGATTACTCTGCATCCACCTGTGGGTAAACTGAGATAACCTAGCATCTCGACATCAGCTGATCTGCAACCTTAACCCCCCACGCCCTAGCCTGGACAATCTCTCCAGTGCAGGACATGGGGCAGTCGCCAGCGGCACTGGTCTCCATGAGCACACGGCCACAGAGGCAGGTGCCCCTGGGGCTTCACCCTCCTTCACTCTGCCCTCCCCAGCCCCTAATCAGAGACCTTAGACCTTCCTCATGCAACACAGCTTCGAACCATATACTGTGAGGAATGGTCCCACATCCCCCAAGTACAATGCCTGAGGGCTACTTATGTGACATAGCTGAGGACCAGCAGCTCCTGGGCATGCCACTTACAGTATCATCTTTGTGAATGGCACCCCTAGGGTTGTGCAGTGCTCTTGCTGTGCAACTGTGTATGGCAGCCCTGGAGATATGAGTGGGGAGTAGAAGGGAATAGGACATTCTTCACGTGGTGTTTGAGAGGAAATAATGAAGAGCACCTTCTGCATTTTCTTGGCATGGACACATCCATCATCTAACCTGTTTTATCCTCCATAAATTCCAACTATTTCTCAGTTGGCACCTGAGAGTTCCCTGGGCCCTGAAACCTGACAGGTGACCTTTGCTTAGGTCCACGATAGGTCAGAAAATCCAACCGTAGTCAGACGGGCTGAGGTGGGCGATATCCAGCCCAGCTGAGCTGGAGGTTGGGAGACCATAGTTTGCCTGGAGCCACACAACTGGTAGGGAGGCTGGGGTGGGAGGAATGGGGGGGGTGGGGGGGGACAGGAGAAGGGGCAGGCCCTTCTGCCACCAGTGTGCTGTCCCCATCTGGAAAATGGCCTGCAGACCAAGAATGGGGGCCTCAGGGCCAACCACAGGCAAAGGTGGGGCAAGACCAGTGTGGGTCTCAGGACAGGCACTCAAGGAGCGGCCGTTCTGGAAGCAGCCAGCACCCGCGGGGCCTTGGCTTTTGCACGAGCAACGAGGGCAGCTGCAGTCGTCCCCCCAACCTCTGCTGCTGGAGTCGTTAGCTGAGACTCTGGAGGTGGAAATGGAGCATGAGCACCTGCCCAGACACATGGGCACGTGGCAGGGGGACAGCGGACACAGCCACGCCACCAATAACCCTAGCGATTTCCTACCCAGCTTCCTCTCTCTCTCTCTCTCTCTCATCTTGTGACACCATTTTGGGGCGCTCTGATGTCCTGCCCCTCGGCCCACAACCCCCACCCCGTGAGCTCCCTTCCTCCCCACCACCTCCCAGACAGCAGCCTCACCCACCTGGCTGGCCTCCAACCCCCCTCGGGGCTCGTGGCGCAAACCCACCACCCATCCAAAGGGCCTCCCTGCCCATAACCCCGGCCAGCAGGGCCAGGTAGAGGACAGACGGAGGGCCCCCCTCGTCTGCTACACCTCAGGCCACGAGGTCTGCGTGCCTGCCAACCCCCCTGCCCCCCCAGCAGCTACATTCCGGAAATGTTTACACATAAAGGCTGCGGATGGAATCAGGGAGCTCAGAGGACACACGTGCCCCTCCTTCCTTTCCTTTCATCCCAAACCACACACATCTTCAGGACAGGACAGAGAGGCCCCGTCTGTGGTGCAACCTTCTCCCGGCCCAGTGGGCGGCTGGCGGCTCCTTCTGCTGGGACCCCTGGTGGCAGTGCAGACTCAGGGACACTTGGCTGATTCATGCCGGTCACAGCCCGGCCTTGGAGGCATGACCTCCTCCCCAGGGACACGGGGACCCCAGGCCCTTCACCCTGCTGGCTCTGAGAACTTCTGGGACCCTCCCCCCGCCCGGGGCAGGTGCAGCCCCCGCACCTCTCCCTGGGGCCCCCTGATCATCCGCTTCTCGGTCGCAGCCCCCCCTTCCGTACCTGGCACATTACGAGGCTGTCACAGAACTGAATGACGTAAATCACACAGCATAGGTACAGTTGTGCCCGGCACACGCTACAACTGTTGCTATATTTTACTCAGAATGTTTCATTGAATTGAAGACTGGGGCTGGGGCAAAAAGCTCTGTTACTTTATGTACCACTAAGAAAGAAAAAACACCACCAATTAAACTGCCACAATGCTTCCTATCCCTTACAATTTTTGTTTTATTTGTATTGAAGGAGCTCTCCTGGACTTAATTAGACGGAGCTTTTTATTGGTTATCACTCCGGTGCTCACAGAAAAATAAAGACATAAGCAAAACAAAGTGGTTAAAGTATTCCTAACACCTGTGCCCACCGAAGGCCAAATCCACACCATCAAGTCCCGCGTTATCCTCCCATCAGCAACCTTGGAGCTGTCGGGGGGCTCGTCCTCAGGGAACCCACAAAGCGAGGAAAAGCAGCTGCCAGCACGGGGCTCGGAACGGGCCGGGGGATGGCGGGGCGAGCCCACAGCCTCCGCTGTTTCTCCCCACCCCCTGGCCACCTCTCCACAACTTGTCTCCCAGGGCACGCGTGCCTGGCTGTGGTCTCCACAGTCGTCCCCCAGGCCCACAACTGTCTGCAAGTTGGGGCACGTTTGGGGTATCCCCATGGGCATCTCTCCATCATGTTCACAGGGCACGACGCCTGTGGGACAGACAGGAACCCACAAGGCCTCTGGTTCTGTGACTACGAAGTCAGACGTGCCACAGCCGAGAGCCAGGGCAGACACGCGATCAGCCAGCTGCGTGTTTACTGAGCATTTACTAGACGCCGGGCGCTGGGACGTGGCCACTCCCCCCAGGGCAGGTGCAGGCTGAGATGGGGTGCGTGGGGGAGGTGATGGGAGACCAGAGAGGCCCTCCCCGAGGGGGTGATATATACACTCGCTGGGGAACATGAGTCAGGGTAGCCAGGCAGAAGGAGCGGTGAGATGGTCGGGGGCAGGAGGACAGAGTCAGAGAGATAGAGACACGGCGAGGGGAGGGGGAGGGCGGCTGGCTTGCTGTGCCGTGGTTGGTCTGAGGACCTGACGAGGCCACAGAAAGATCACAGGACGGCATCGCTTACTCTCCCTGCAGGGCTGGAGTCAGGACACGGGGCTGCCCGGCTGAGAACCGCAGGGGCTGAGGCGAGGCTCCAGGCAGGTCACACACACTCCTTCATTCTGTCCTCCCGCCCCTGCCTGGGTAAGAAGCCGGTCACAAAGAACAAACACTGAACGACCGCACGCCCAGAGGAGTCAGCTCCATGGAGACAGAAAGTAAACCGTTGGGCGCCAGGAGACGGGCAGCGAGTGTTTATGGGGACAGAGTGTCTGTGTGGGAAGACGGAAAGATCCTACACAGACGCGTGTGGGGACGGCCACACAACAAGAACGTGCTGACTGCCCCTGAGCTGCACCTGCCCGGACTTCAGGCCAAAGCGGGGCTGAGAGCCTGTCCCATCTGGCCTCTTGAGACTCAAGACACATGACGTGCCCCCGAGCCTGGAGACCGGCTGGGGCTGGACACTGCAGGGGGCACGGTCCTACTCAGAAAACCCCCGGGGACCCGCTGTCTGGGGGCCGTGCCAGGTGCCTGGTTCCGCCCTGCTCCTCTCGTCTCTGCAGGAGTGAACGAAGCCAGCTGTGTGTCTTCTCTGGTCCCCCGGGGCTGCCCTACGAAATGCACGGACTGGGGGACTTGGAACAACAGACCTCTACTCTCCCAGTTCTGGAGGCTGGACGTCTGCGACCGGGATGTTGGCAGGCTCGTTGCTTCCGGTAGCTCTGAGAAAACCTGCCCCACGTCCAGCTCCCGGTGACAACCAACAACCTCGCTGTGTTCTGACTCGTAGACACGTCCCTCCAAGCCATGTCCCTGTGGCCATGGGCTTCTCCAGTGTGTCTCTTCCGTGTTACAAGGACACTGGTCATCGGCTCTAGGGCCCACCCTAATCCAGCATGGCCTCATCCTGAGTTGACTACACCTGCTAAGACCCTATTTCCAGTAAGATCATGTTCTGAGGTTCCCAGGGGACATGAATGCGGGGGGGGGGGGGGGGGGGCGGAGGGAGGGGATGACAGTGCTCCGCCCACTGTGGCGGGGTCAGCAGGTGGGAAGGTGGAAGCAGCTTAGGGCTGGAGGTCACAGGTTGGCACCCACAGGGCTGGTACCCACAGCCCACGTGCCTCAGGGCCTTGCCTCATCTCTGTCATTTTGGCAAAATTAAGGCCAGTAATACTTGTTTTGGGGAGTTGGGGGGATCGCAAGGGGGTTGTGTGTAAAGATGCCGGGCTCAGAGTTGCTGTAGCACAGAGGAATGCATGAATGCATGAATGCCTGAGCCAGCAGATGATTCGCCCCACCTGCTGGCCGGGGCCCCAGCCCCACACAGCCTCCCCCACAGGATCTGACCCTCAGGGCGGCCTCCGGGCTCCACTGCTGGGGAAGGTGCTGCGTATTATTGAGATGCATTTGCGTGTTTGTAAATCTCTTCCCAGCGAGGGATTTGATTCTTCGAGCACAGATAAGATGTTTGAGCAAACTATTGTCCTGATCATGACTATTAAGTTGCAGTTGGCATAGTGTGGGCTGAAGAAAGGGATCTATTTTCCTGGTTAATAAGGTTTATTTTTACTCGAGCTGAATAATACATGATCAGTGTCAAAATAAATTACAATCCTTCCATTATAAACCACTCTGCTGTCCTACATCCGCGAGGTGTGTGCCTTCCCTTCCGAGCTCCCGGGAAGCCGCCCTTCCCTCCCCGCCACGGCGCTGACGCTCATTCTCTCCGTGGCGGAACGGAATATGGATCGGGTGCCTCCGGGACCCACGAAACGGGAGAACACATTGCATTAGGAATTGGTTTTGTGGCCATAAATTATGTAACAGCTTCAATCCCAAACCAAGCTGGTATTTGCACGTATGCTGTAAATAAAAACATTAAATGATTTTTCTAAGTGTTTTGATTTTTCATCTGTGGTTTATTCCCCTACTAAATTTCTGTAAAGGCCCATTTGTTCAGCTGCGGAGAAAAATATAGTAAGCAGTTGTCCACTTGGTATCGCTGGAGGGCGAGGTGCTCCTGGGCCGGGTCGGCCCCTGGCGGCTGGTGGCAAACCTCTCTCCTTCGCCTCTCGGCCTCAGTTGCCCCAGCTACACGATGGGAAGGATCGCCCTTTTCCAAAGGGCTCCTTTCCAAGTCAAAAACCAGGAGACGGGAGCTGGGGACAGAGCAATGCCGGTCACTGCTCTCTCAGCTCATGTGTCACCGGCTCACATCCACCAAGCGTCAGCCAGACGGTCCCCTCCAGCCTAAACAGGAGCCCGCCTTCCCCTCCTGGGATCTGCCAGGGCTCAGGGGCCCACAACCGGGAGGCACTCGGTGGCCCGGCAAGGGTGTCCTCGTTATCCCCCTGGGGACACGAATGTCTGCCCTCTCAGATTTCTGTGCATTGAGGTGGGGGCTGCGGAGTATGGTCACCCCCTGGAAGCCCCTTGGAGAGCCTCACGGAAATAGACCACCCACCTCCCCCACCCCCACCCCCACACTGCCACCTCGGCTTCCGGCCCCGAAACCCAGCCAGACTCGGAGCTGGCTGTGCAAACACCATGGTTGTTTTTTTAACCAAAAGGTCAGCTCTGTTCTCTTCAATACAGCTGTGCCTCCAGGCTAGATCGAGACCACGAGGCTGTGCGCCCGCCTGGCTCCACGTGTGGGGCAAGAATTGCGTGCGACAGTCCGAGGAATTGTGTGGGGAAGTCCAAGAGGGCTGCGTGGCCGCGCGTCAGCCCGTTTGCTTAACCTGGGCACAGACCACCAGACCTGCCGCCATCACGGTCCGTGACGGACACCGTGGACCAAAAGATCTGTGTCGTGTGCGACTGCCTCCATTCCAGCAACCGTGCCGCACTTTATCACTAGTATTGGGAAATTATTAGCTAGCACTAACGAGAAGCTCCCCGACCAGAAAGGACAGCAGGAACACTGGGGCCAGGGTGTGGACGAAGAACTCCCCCACCCCGACCCTCACCAAAGGCAACAAAAGGGCAAGGCGCAGACGGCTTTGCACAGACGACTTTGCATAAACGGCTTTGCACAGACGACTTTGCACGGACGATTTTGCACGGACGATTTTGCGCAGACAATTTTGCGCAGACAACTTTGCACAGACAACTTTGCACAGAAGGCTTTGCACTGATGACTTTGCACAGACAGCTTTGCACTGATGACCTTGTGCAGACAACTTTGCACAGACAACTTTGGCACAGACAACTTTCCGCTGACGGCTTTGCACAGACAGGCCTTTGCTCAGATGGTTTTGCACAGACAACTTTGCACAGATGGATTTGCACAGACAGCTTCACACAGATGGCTTTGTACAGATGGTTTTGCACAGACAGCTTCACACAGATGGCTTTGTACAGATGGTTTTGCACAGATGATGACATTGCACAGACAACTTTGCACAGAGGGCTTTGCATAAACGGCTTTGCACAGAGGACTTTGCACGGACGATTTTGCACGGACGATTTTGCGCAGACAATTTTGCGCAGACAACTTTGCACAGACAACTTTGCACAGAAGGCTTTGCACTGATGACTTTGCACAGACAGCTTTGCACTGATGACCTTGTGCAGACAACTTTGCACAGACAACTTTGGCACAGACAACTTTCCGCTGACGGCTTTGCACAGACAGGCCTTTGCTCAGATGGTTTTGCACAGACAACTTTGCACAGATGGATTTGCACAGACAGCTTCACACAGATGGCTTTGTACAGATGGTT
Organism: Leopardus geoffroyi; assembly: GCF_018350155.1. Classification (NCBI taxonomy): domain Eukaryota; kingdom Metazoa; phylum Chordata; class Mammalia; order Carnivora; family Felidae; genus Leopardus; species Leopardus geoffroyi. Next base: position 2,341,164 of record NC_059328.1, on the reverse strand, counting down.
TTGCACAGACAGCTTCACACAGATGGCTTTGTACAGATGGTTTTGCACAGATGATGACATTGCACAGACAACTTTGCACAGAGGGCTTTGCACAGACGACTTTGCACAGATGACTTTGCACAAACAACTTTGCACAGACAGCTTTGCACAGACAGCTTTACACAGATGGCTTTGTACAGATGGTTTTGCACAGACAACTTTGCACAGAGGGCTTTGCACAGACGACTTTGCACAAACGGCTTTGCACAGAGGACTTTGCACAGACAACTTTGCATGGACGATTTTGTGCAGACAACTTTGCACAGACAACTTTGCACAAACAACTTTGCACAGACAGCTTTGCACAGACGACTTTGCACGGATGACTTTGCACAGATGATGACATTGCACGGACGACGACTTTGCAGAGGACCTTGGCAGCCGCTTAACGCAAGGTTGATTTTTGTGGCAAGTCAAACCACTCTTCTGAGATTAGAGTAACCTTCTTTCTGTGGAATGAAGTTAGTGGCTCAAAGACAGAGAACTTCCCACCATGCGCTCAGCTGGGCTCTCTGTATGGAGCTGGGAAGAGAGCCTGAGTGGCCGCGGACCCGCCCATGCCGGTGGCGTCTGGGTTTCCATAGCTACCATATCCTTTGGCATTCTGTCCTTTTCTGGTACTTCCAAGAGCAGAGAGAACCGTGTCAGAACACGAACCCAGGAGTGACTGAGCTGTCTGCACCCTATCCTATGAGCCAAAGAGAGTAAACTTTTCAGGATAAAACGTGATATGACATCTTCCAAAGATTTGATCGGTGCTTTTAATTCAGGATGCATCCTTCCTCCTGGTTTTATAAGAGGATTTGAAGCGTAACGCCTTATAAAATGTGTTCGCGTGTCATAAGCTCAAACAAGAACAGGCCTGCCGGTAGGTGAGTGCACTTGCCTCCACAGAAACGCTTTGCTTCTGTTAACTGCAGCGGGGAAAGTGATCAAGAATCCTCAGACTCCTGGGGCGCCTGGGGGCTCAGTCGGTTGAGCGTCCAATTTCAACTCACGTCGTGATCTCACGGCTCGTGAGTTCGAGCCCCTCATCGGGCTCTGCACTGACAGCCCGGAGCCTGGAGCCTGTTTCGGATTCTGTCACCCTCTCTCTTTACCCCTCCCCTGCTCGCTCGCTCTCTCTCTCTCTCTCAAAAAAAAGAATAAACGTTAAAAAATTTTTAAACAAGAACCCTCAGACTCCTGTCGGAGATGCCCTTGCCCTCACGTTTACTCTGCCCTGACCATCTAGATGGCACCACACGTTTCGGGGGTGGGGGCAGATTCTACCCAGTATTCAATCCGAAGACACATCAGGAAAACCACACTGCCTCCCGTCCAACATGGGCATGTCTGGGATTTACGGAATTCGTTTTGGCACAAGCCGCGTTAAAACTCAGAGCTGAAATAATTGCCAGGCCTTCGGTGAAAATGACCCCGTGATGGATGCTCCTGGTAAGTCTCTTCGTGACAGGGCTGCTGTGTCTGCTGTGTTTGGAGTCCTGTCTCCAGGGAGCTTTGTTTGTCTGGGTCTTCAGAGCGTGGTTTGTGCGCACGGGAACCGTGGAGGGGTGGGGGGCGTGGGGGCAGGACCACGGCCGCTCGCTGCACCCCTTCCCTCACACGCAAGGCTTTTCAACATGTGCGTGCACGCTACAAGTAAAGAGAAATGATTTCAAAGGTTTGGGTTTGTTCGGGTTTTTTGTTTTTTTATGAAAAAAAAACCTCACACAGCAGCCTCGTGCTGCTCGTACGAGGTCTCTGGCACCTCTGAGGTTTCACCGCTTCAGGGCAAATACACAGAAAGTGGGAATCCATCGAAACTTTCCTTTTGGCAGCCTGTGTGCAGGGAGCTGAAAATCACTCAACGGCAAATACAGAACACAAGAAGCACCCATTTCAGAAGTGGGAACACGTAAGTCATTTAGAGTTAAGGCTCAGCGGCCGTGGGACTTTCCTCCGTGAAGGATCTAGGACCTAGAACCGTCCACGCCTGGAGCTGGGGTCCCCTGGCCGCTGTGACCTGCCCCCTGCCTCAGACGCAGGCCTTTGTCCTGCCGGGGAACCTCGCTCTGCAAACGCACACAACTCCAGGTCTCCACAGGCTCAAAATGGGGCTGTGCTTGACGCAGAATCCAATCGGGGGCCAGACTCCGAGTTCCGGCAAGACAGCATCAGACGTCCCCAGAAGACAGGAGAGGGGGCGGGCAGCCCCCTCCCCAAGCCCACTCCCCACAGAGAAGTTGGGCCGCGCTTCCTAATAAGGAAGATTATCATCATGAAGTGAATCGGCAACATTATCACACAAGCTCCCGCCTCTCGAGCGATGCTTCTGGCCAGAAAATAACAATGTTCATAAAAACTAGCTCACGGTCATGGGGGGTCGGGGGGGCACGCACAGTGTGCGACTTCGCTGCAAGCCTTACTTGAACGTCGGAGGAAGGCGCACTTATTTTCTGCATTTACAAACGACGAACCCCAGTCAGATAGATTGTGTGACGTGTCTGAGTCCCCATGGGTTCAAGTGACAAAGAGCCAGGAGGCAGAGACCAAAGGCCAGTCCCCTGTCACTCTCCCTACCCAAGAGAAACAAGACGGTTTTTTACATGTCATCCTTATTGCTACAATGACACATTTATTTCAGATAATTTGTAAAACAAAGAGTTGCAAACACACCTACACTCAGCCACCTTCGCACCATTGAGCCACGACTCCCCCCCGGTCACTATGGCGCTATGTGGACACCACGTGGAGCACGTTTGCTCGTATTGTCTGCTCTTCTTTGCTCACAGAAACGGGGCTGAACGCTGTAAACGCCCCTTCGTTCCTGGTCCTTTCTTCCCCCAGGACGGAGCTGTTGTCCCTGAGCAGAGTCTCCAAGGAGCGCTGCCCCTCCCCCCTCCGCCTCCTCCCCCTTGTTTGGGCTATTGGAGTCTGTCTTCTTCTCTGGGCTCCCTGCACCCTTGAGGGTCAGCTCCCCCTCTCCCTGCACCCCTGGGGGTCAGACACCCCTCTCTCCCAGCACCCCTGCGGGGTCAGACCCCTCCCCAGCACCCCTGCGGGCTCAGCTCCCCCCTCTCCCAGCACCCCTGTGGGGTCAGACTCCCCCCCAGCACCCCTTTGGGGTCAGACTGCCCTCTCTCCCAGCACCCCTAGGGGCTCAGCTCCCCCCTCTCCCTGCACCCCTGCAGGATTAGCTCCCCCCTCTCCCTACCCCCTTGTGGGGTCAGCTCCCCCTCTCTGAGCACCCCTGCGGGGTCAGACACCCCTCAGCACCCCTGTGGGGTCAGACCCCCTTCTCTCCCAGCACCCCTGCGGGCTCAGCTCCCCCCTCTCCCAGCACCCCTGCGGGGTCAGACCCCCCCAGCACCCCTTTGGGGTCAGACTGCCCCCTCTCCCAGCACCCCTGCGGGCTCAGCTCCCCCCTCTCCCTGCACCCCTGCAGGATTAGCTCCCCCCTCTCCCTACCCCCTTGTGGGGTTAGCTCCCCCTCTCTGAGCACCCCTGTGGGGTCAGACACCCCCCAGCACCCCTGTGGGGTCAGACCCCCGTCTCTCCCAGCACCCCTGCGGGTCAGACCCCCCTCTCTCCCAGCACCCCTGCGGGGTCAGACCCCCCCAGCACCCCTGTGGGGTCAGAACCCCCCTCTCCCAGCACCCCTGCGGGCTCAGCTCCCCCGTCTCCCAGCACCCCTGCGGGGTCAGACCCCCCCAGCACCCCTTTGGGGTCAGACTGCCCCCTCTCCCAGCACCCCTGCGGGCTCAGCTCCCCCCTGTCCCTGCACCCATGCAGGCTCAGCACCTCCCCCCCAGACCCCAGGAAGCAGACAGTACAGGCCACCCAGTGTGGAGGTGGAATCAAGCCCCATAAGGTCAGCACCTTCCCCCCAACCACGTTCTGACCTTCAGAGTCAAAGAACAATCTTAAAATAAGAATTTAAAAACAAGGAAAACAAGAAGACAGGGAGAAATCAGGTGAAGGGGAAGAAGCATCGTGGGGTGACTTTCTTTCCAAAATCCACTTTGGAATCCATCCTGCCGTCATTTTCGGAACAGGGTCACTGCCGCTTGCCGGCCACAGGGCACGTCAGGCTGCCGCACGCGCCCGTGGCCCCTCGCGGTCCTGGGACATCCAGGTGCGGGCAGGTGGGTTTCTCCCGAGGCCCTGCTCCGCCTCGGCGGGTGGGTGGCCATCTCCTCTCCTCCGCGCGTCTCTGAGCGTCTTGAGCTGGTTCATGGACACCCTCACATGTTCCCTCTGTGTGTCTGTGCCCCGGGCTCCCCTTTGCACCTGTTACAGAGAGTCAGGGCCCACCCTAGTGACCTCATTCTATCATAATTACCTCTTCAAAGACCCATTTTCAAAATACAATCACATTCTGGTGTCCTGGGGTCGAGGCTTCAATGTATGAATCCGGGAGGAAGGACGCAGTTCAGCCCTTAACAAGCAATGAAAATACCTTTCATGCCATCATAGAGCAGAACACTCGGGGAATAAAGCAGGAAAAAGCAGCTATGAAGCCTGGATGCTCCAGGACAACCCCTGAGCCCCACACTGTGCCCTCATCCCACGCACAGGGTCAGGGACCCTTGAGGGAGTGTTCCTGTCCTCAAACACCCCGCGTGGCAAAGGCTGGAGTGCTCCTCTACCTCCGAAGCTTCCTGTGGGGGTCCCAGCAGAAATCAGAAAGACGACCCATCACTTCTTAGTTTCTTTAGGGGACCCCATCCTGGGCTGGCCAGGGTCCCAGGCAGGACTGCCAGCTGGACAAGCCGCTACGGCCAGCCCCGCCATCTGAGGGTCTCCATGCCATCAGGAACACCAGCTTAGTGTGCAAGACCTTCGGTTGTGAGTCTGAGAAGCCCCCCACCCCAGCGGCTGGTTTACGGGGAGAAGTGAGTGGTTTATAGGCAAAGCTCAGAACTCAAAGCTCGGGCACCACAGCCTGAGGCACGGCTGCCTCACCTTTCTCTCCGCTGACAAACTGTCTGTCTGCAGCCCTGTGCCCAGAACTGGAGAGGACCCCCTCACAAGCAACAATTCTTGTTGGAGAGACTCACTGACCTGAGTGTCCATGTCCCAAGTCAAGATGCTCCAAGAGAGAAGACAACAGGTCCAAGCACCGTGGGGTGTGCTGCCCTAATCAGGATCGGCCTTGTAGGGCAGGGGTGAGGGCGAACTTCAGAGAATGAGAGAGGGTCATGGGCAGCAGACCCCTCCAGGGGCCTCCCTCCAATATGCCGTGACTCTGTGCTCACAGCCACACCAAGGGACCACCCCCGGCACCTTCAGTCTTCGTGGAACTCAGAGAGGATGTCGCTCGGCTGACCTCGCTGGGGTCCCAGGAGCGTGTGGGAGGGGTCCTGAGTTGGGATCTGAGCCCCTCCACGCGTCTACCCACTGGATGCCTATAGCACCCTCACGTGCATGCACACACACACACACACACACACCCCAGTCGTAGCCACCAAAAATGCCTCCAGACATTGCAAGAGCCCCTGGGAGGACCGAACTGCCCTGGTTGAGGATGACTGTAGAGCCACCTGATCGTATGGAAAGGAAGGCCAGGGATTCCCCACCCCCAAGGGGACATTTGGCCAAGAATGTCCCTGGCTGGCCCCCAGAATCGAGGTCCCCTGGTCCCCTCTGATGCTGAAACGAGATTTCATGACAGAGACGGAGTCTCTGGGCTGCAGGACAGCATGTCCCTAAAGGTGTCACATGCCATGGGTTCAAGCCCAGGTTCTGCCACTTTGCACAAGCCGCTCAACCACTTAGAGACTCTCTAGCTCCGTCTGTGAAATGGGGTCGTCACGAAAGCAGGGAATGCATCTGCTGGGTGTGGGTACGTTTTCCAGTGTCTGCTGGAAGTGCCCACTGATGGGGTGCTCGCCCCCCGGGGGGTCCTTTGGTACCGTTCTTTCCCCAGCTGCTCAGAGTAGAGCCGGCGCATCGCAGGCAGGCCTCGGGCGGGGTCACCCACGGAGTGTGCCACGTGCCAGGCACGGGAAGGGCTTCCCGGGAAACAGTATTCTGCAGACTGAGAAGCTGAGTCTTGGGGACCTAGGCACTGTGTATAGGGGCAATTACTGGGCGCCCCCAGAGAGAAGGCCCGGGTACCAGCTCATGGGGCCTTGGTGAGGGGCTGGGAGAAAACTGGGTTCTGCTCAGGCCCACCAGCCGGCACCACGCTGGGGCAAAGAAACGCTCCCCGGCACGGACACCTGCCGTCAGAGACCACAGCGGGCTGGCCAGGGGCCACACTGGCCAGCTGAGGAGCCAGGACAGGAACTGCCCGGACCTCAGGAGAAGAGCTCAGCAACCCCCCAGCCAGTCCACAAGCCATGGGCATCCCCCGCCCACCACCTCTCCCACGAGGGGCATCTCCCTCCAGCCAGGAGACTCCAACCTGCCCTGGGCCCTGCCTCCAGGGTCACCCTCGCCCCACAGAGTGGGCTCGGGGCTTTGTTTACAGAAACAGAAAGCTGGTCTGAGTCCTTACTCAGGGTCCCCTGAGCCCTGGCGCCCTGTCTGCCCCACCCCCTCATCGAAGCCCAGGCCTGGGCAGAAGCAGGGCCGTTGCCATCAGAGACCCCCCCAGGATACTTCGCCTTAGGTCCCTTCACTGGTCACTCCACTGGGACACCAATAGGAAGAGGGAAATTACATTTGAGCCTTGACTCTGTGAGGACAATAATGAAAGTGGCTGGTGCAGGTGGACCAAGAAAAATAACACTGTAACTGGTTAGAATACATGTCATTAAAGATCTGGGGAGGGGCCTCCGGGGACCAGAGCCCAGCCAGGTGTACACAGAGAAAAAGAGGCTTTGAGAAAATCTCCTTTTTTCCTGACTTACAACTACCTGACTGCAAAAGTTCAGTCCCCGCCCAGGACAGTGCCGGAGAAGAAACGGGATCCCCTAACTGATGGATGGACAGAAGAACAGACAGAGGATAGACAGACGGACAGATGGATGGATAGATAGATGGACAGATAGAGGGATAGATGGATGGACGAAGGATGGACGGATGGACAGAGGATGGATGCATGGATGGATGGATAGATGAATGGATGCATGGATGGATGGATAGACGGACAGATGGAGGGATGGATGCACGGATGGATGGACGGCGGATGGACGGACAGACAGAGGATGGATGGACGGACAGATGGATAGATGGATGGATGGACGGACAGATGGATAAATGGATGGATGGACGGACAGATGGATAGATGGATGGATGGACGGACAGATGGACAGATGGATGGATGGATGGACGGACAGATAGATAGATGGATGGATGGGTGAACGAATGGATGGATGAATGGATGGATGGACAGATGGACAGACGGACAGACGGACGGATGGATGGATGGATGAATGGATGCATGGATGGATGGATAGACGGACAGATGGAGGGATGGATGCACGGATGGATGGACGGCGGATGGACGGACAGATGGATAGATGGATGGATGGGTGAACAAATGGATGGATGGATGGATGGATGGACGGACAGATGGACAGAGGATGGACAGATGGACAGACGGACAGATGGACGGACAGATGGATGGATGAATGGATGCATGGATGGGTGGATGGACGGACAAATGGAGAGATGGATGGAGGGATGGGTGGATGGACAGGGGATGGATGGACAGACAGAGAGATGGATAGATGAATGGATGTATTGATGGATGGATGGATGGATAGACAGATGGAGGGATGGATGGACAGATGGATGGATAGATGCCCAGAAATCTTCCTCCTGTACTACACTGCCATTCAAACACAAACTTGCTTAAATAAAATGTTGTGATTGTTTCACATAGAGAGCAAAGCAGAAAATTCCCTCTCAACCTTGAAGACGTGGCTCACACAAGAAGGAAGCACCAGAAAACCCAGCAGACCTTGGGCAAAGCCCTGGTCCTCTCTGAGCTTCAGATGCCCACAATTCACAGGATGTTCCCAGGGGCTTGCTGGGCTGTAAAATTCAGTTGTTCGATGATCAAATTAAACAAGGCTGCATTTTCCAAAGCCAGTGACTAAAAAAGGCTATCACTCCAGGTCCTTGAAATATTAGCATTTGGCCTCTGGGTGCGCCCTTATCCCGTGGACTATGTAATTCTGGAAACTCGCCAGTGCCACTCCAGGGCAAGACACAACTGGCTCATCACTTCTCAGCCTTTTGGCTAAGACCAAGTGAAGAGACAACTGATTCAGGGGAGGGGCTCCCCTCCAGGAGGCCCGTTGGGGGCTTAGCATCCAGACATCAGGGAACCCCAAATGCGACATCATGTGCCCGACCAAGGTTTCTGCCAGCCTGCCGGATGGACGTGGCTCTCGTTGCGGGTCAGGGTCAAGTCTCTGCTAGGAGCAGACCCTCTGCCTTCCTGGACAGATGCCTCCCTGATGGCACCTGGGAGAGGGGACTTCATCGCACTACATTAATACAACATAAATATGGGCTCTGAAGCCTAATAATAGCTCGTTTATGTGCTACAGAGGCTGCAAGCAGAAAGTTCCAAGATCTCTCACCCCGCTGAGCACCACCAGGGCCCGGCAGCTCCCTGCAGGTGAGTCTGGGCTCCCTTGGTTGGACGCGTGCCTCCCAGGTAGCCCTCACCTAGTAGGCAGATTCATTTATAACAAAGAAAATTGGTTAGGTGAATCTGATTTCCTTTTGATTTTCATAAATACAGACAAGGACAAATTCCCACGAAGAGAAAAAAAACCCAGTGACTACTGGGGCCGGAGAAGCAGTGGGCTTTTCCCATGGTGAGTGGTGGGTGTAGCATATGCCCCCGTAATGAGGGAAACCACTTCAAAGGGAGACCAGGGACAGAGTCCCACACAGCCGGCCAGCGCCCTGCACCCAGTGAGGACGTGCTTATGGATTGGAACAAGCCCGGGTCCCAGCACATCCAGGTAACTAACCTTATCCTCCACCCCCATGGAGGCTGGCTCCAGCCCTGCTTTGGCCCCAACTCTCCCCCAACTCTTAAAGCCCTCCCACAGTGACCCTTGAGCCCATAACCAGTCATCGCCAGAATGCCCCATATCCTCAAACCCTTACCGGGAAAACCCCTCTCGCTCTAGCTCTACAAGGTCCCGGGTCCCCAGCAGTCACTGCTCCCCATCCCCACTCCCCCGCCCGCAGCCTCTGCCCAGAGCACCTGTAGGTAGGGGAGGTGGCCTCTTTCCTGTTCACTGTGGCTCTATGACTTTCCCATCTAGGTTGTCCTCGTTGGGCTCTCTTGCACGTCTGTGGTCCACAGACGCGGTGACTAGCATCAGGATGGCCTAGCTTGGCCTCCTCGCCTGCCTGATGTCCCGCAGACCGTCGGCCCAGCTGCTCGGTTCTCCTCCTGTAATGCTTCATCTTCCAGAGGGCTGGCTCAGGCTTGTACAGGTGGTGGCCTCAAGGCTCCGGGCACAGGGGCTTCCAGCCTTTGCCGCTAAGTCACACAGCCAAGCCCGGAGTCTGTATGGAGCCCCTCAAGAGCCTGGATACAGGGAGGGGTGCCAGGTGGCTCAGTCGGTTGAACGTCAGGTCATGAGCTCCCCGTCCATGAGTTCGGGCCCCCAGAGCATTCGTCAGCTCCCCGGTCACACCACAGCCCCTCTGCTGGGATGACTGCTATCCTGACTCACTGGGAGCGTTGGGGTGACCTGGGGGGTAGAAGATGCTGCCACCCCCCTCTCCGCCTCCTCTCGTCACCGCCAATGACCTGTCCGTGGCCCCCTCCTCTGCCTGTGCACCTCCCTCTCCTCCCCAAGGTCAGATTTCCAGCAAACCTCCCTCCTCTGTTCTCATATTCGGTTAGTCCCTCTGCCGTGTTATTCCAGCAACATGCGAAATTCGTGGGCGTTTTTTCCCGCCTTAAAAAACTGACGAGCAGGCACACAGCACAAAAGCTCCCCTTAGGCTCCATCCGTTCCTCTGTTCCCCTTCACCGAGGGGCTCCGCACAAGAGCCCTGTGCGCTCCGCCTCTCCACCTCCCCCGCCTTCCTCTCTGGAGCCCACGGCCTCCAGCCACGGCCTCCACACCTCCACCACAGCCGCTTCGGTCCAGGCGATCGGTTACCTGTGCCCTGCCAAACTCAGCGGTCAGTTCCCGGGTCTGATGCTCTGTGACTTGTCAGCATCACATGACCCGGTCCATGGCCCCCACCTGCTTGGCGTGCCGTCCTCGCCTGGCTTCCAGGACACCCCATCCTCCCGGCCTCGCACCTGCTTCTCTGCTCACTCCTTCGCCATCTCCTTCACTCAGGGCTGCTGGGTGTGGCCGCACAGGTTGTGCACTGCACAACTCCAGGGGCACAATGCACACGGCAATGCGGATGCACTGCCTTCCAGTTCCTTCCTGCCCCAACAGTGGAGGTCCCGGCTTGCACTCTGGGATCTCTCCTCCTCCCTGCCTGTCCTCACTCCCAGGCCAGCCTTGTTCAGCCTCATTCCTGCCCTCGGGACTGCCAAATACATATCCTCCAGCCTTGACCTTAACCCCAGTGTCTTCCTGCCAATTGCCCAATACCTGCACTTGGATGTTAAGCAGAAAGCTCGTATTTCACATATCAAAAACCAAACTCTTCATCTTTATCCCCAAAGCCGTTGCTTTGACAGTCTCCCTGTCTCAGTCATTGCCAATTCCATCCTCCCAGCTCCTTCAGCCCAAAACAGTGAAATCAGATGATGTCACTCCTCTGCTCAAAACCCTCCGGTAGCTTCCCGGGTCACTCAGAGGGAGACCCTGGGTCACCAGAACTGCCCTGGAGCGCCTGGCCTCCTCACTGCTTTGAGCTAAGCTTGCACATTCCTGCCTCAGGGCCTTTGCGCTTGCTATGCCCTGTTCTGGGACGACCTTCCCCGAAACGCCAGCATGGCTCCTCCCTCACCTCCTTCTGGCCTTCCTTCCCTCACTCCCTGCCCAGAGACGCCCTGCTCAGCCACCTCATTTTAGGCCGCAGCTCGCCTCCCCGACCGCTTTCACGCTCTCGCTTCTCCAGAGCAATGACCCTCGAACATGAGCCTATATTCACCTTTTCAACGACCATTGTTCCCCCCTGGAATGTCAGCTCCCTGGAGGCAGGGATTTGTCTGTTTTGCTAATCACTGCATCCTCGAAGGCAGTGTCAGGCACACACAATAAATCTCAGTAACTTCTAAATGAATGATGAAGTGAACATATAAACGGTCAGGACAGAAGCACGGCCAGCGGACTTCCTCCCAGCCGTTAGGGCGCACGATCTGCAGCCACCGCAGTTCAGTGGCTTTGCCCCTTGGGTCCATCTCCTCTCGTAAGCCTGGGAGCAGCCAAGTGGCCCGGCCACCGAGGGCACCAGCTCCCAGTGTGGGTCCCTCAGTGTTGGCCAGCACCCAGGCAAGGGCACCAACCCTTAAAGGAAAGCCCTAGAACTCCCCCTGCCCTTGGAGTCTGGGCCAAGGGGAGGCACGTGTGTGCGTGTGCGTGCACGTGCACATGTATGCGTAGGCACTGTGGGTGTGCCCGCATGTGCATTTGTGGGGTGTTAAGAGGCAGCCTGCTCCTTTTTTTAATGTTTTTATTTAGTTTTAAGACAGAGAGAGACAGAGCGTGAGCAGGGGAGAGGCAGAGAGAGGAGGAGATACAGAATCCAAAGCGGGCTCCAGGCTCCGAGCTGTCAGCACAGAGCCTGACACGGGGTTCGAACCCACAGACTGTGAGATCATGACCTGAGCTGAAGTCGGACCCCCAACCGACTGAGCCACCCAGGTGCCCCGGGCCTGCTCCTTCTTGACTTACTCATTCCCATCTTCGTGCTGTCCTCAGGTCACCTCGCAATCTTGATGGAAAAGAGGGTTCTGGATGTCCTCGTCCTGGGATGGATCTGGAAAGTACCTTGCCCTCTGGAGCAGTGAGATAAGGGGCAGTGTTGGCTGCCCTCTCTGGTCTCACTCCCTGGTGTAGGACCCACTTCCGGCACTGGCCACGCTGGGCCCTGGGTGTGGTGCCTGATGCCCCCCTGACCACACTCCCTGGTGCTCAACACATAGTCCTTGTCCCATCTCTTACTTGAGACTTTCTCTCTTTGAAGACAAATGTTTGCTGACCTCACAACATAGTGGCCCTCCCCCACCCAAGTCTCCCTTGCCCCATCTGTTCGCTGCCAGGGCCTCTGCCAGGGCCCCTTCTGCCCCCTCTTCTTGGACAGAAATAACAAAGGGGCTGATGGCATCTGGGCAGCAAACTTGGCTCACTCTGCCTTTTTGCCCTTCTTTTAAGGTCAGAGTGAAAATGCTTCCCAGTTCGGTATTTAACCTATGACTAACCTGGCATTAAATGAGCAGGTGTTTCCTGGCATCTCTGAGACAATTGCAGCGGGCACTCAGACCCCCACAGCCACTGAGTCCCAGGACATCACAACTTAGGTATTCGGTCCCCAAGTCTCCCCTGGATACTGTGGGGAAGGTGGTTCCCAGAAACGTGCTGGGATTCCCAAGTGCCTGGAAGGCGGAAGACACATTCTGTGCAAAAGGGGCTGTTCTGGACTGCAGTCGAGCTGAGAACTGGCTGCTGGTTAAGTCCTTGATATGGCAGCCATGTGGGTATGTACATGGACCCTTGGTCCCAAATCCCAGCTCTGCCACTTAGCCTCTGTGTGGTCTTAGGCAAGCAGTTCACATCTGTGCTTCAGTTTCCCAATCTGTACAATCAGATTGTGACGATAACAGGTTGCTACCTTATAGATTATTGTGAGGAATTAATGCACTCATGCATATAAGGCATTTTAAAGCGGTCCTTGGAACATAGAAGCATTTACAACTATTATTTCAGAAACTGAGGAAGAGACAGATCGGGGGTGGGGTCGGGTACCAGGCGATCAGGTTTCCCAGCTGTTGTGGAGCCCAGATATAGTATTCTCAGTTCCCTCATGAGCCAGTCACTAGGATTCTCAACCCAAACCTCCACTGACAAGCTGGAAATGGGGAATGTTGCCAAGAGCTGGCTTCTTTTTGATCTTTATTTAAAGCGTATTAGGAAATCCCGCAGTATTGAAACACCCTACAGTGAGGCTAGTGTAGAGATAGAACTTTTAAAGCAGACAGATCAAAGAGGCAGCCGCTGGTGCTTCCAACATCTGAAGCCATCCTTATAATCACTCTTCAGACTGCCTGGAGGTCAGCGGACAACCGTGTGGCTCATTGTTCCCAAACCCATGGGCTTTCCAGGCAATGGAACCACAGAGTTTGGTTTTCTTCCTATGATTAGGAAAAGGGAAAGGAATGAGCTTGCACCAAGCACTCAGTTGTGTGCCCCATATGAGGCCACCTCATTAATCCCTATGACAACTCTATGAGGAGAAGAGTATTATGCCCTTGATTCAGTGAAGAAGCCAGTGCTCAGAGAGACTTAATAACTTGCTCAAGGTCACACTATTTGACAAATGGACAGCCAAGACTCAATTCCATGTCTGCCCCTAGCACATACTTTCTTCCCACTACCCACTGGGGAAATAGCCTTGGATCCTGAGCTCTCAGAAAAGTAAAAAAAAAGGGGGGGGAGGGGGTAATTACTTACATCCTCAAATCCTGTATCCCCTCGTTTCTTCCCACTGGTGTGCTGGGGACTCAAGAGCACAGAAGCCATGACTGACTGCCCCTGCATTTAATGATGTGCTCAGGAGGTCCCACCCCAGGGACCACCTGCTCACAAGCTTTCCCTATGCCTGCAGGGTCCTCATATCCACCCACCTCCCAGATGCTCTGTCCCTCATGATGGGTCTTCCACAGCTAGCAAGGTCAAAGCTCCAGCGCATTTTTCAGAGAGCCACACACAGCCTCCAGCAAGTGCTCCTTGGCCCCTCACTCATGAAAGGTGAACATTATGTCTCTTTTATTGCTGGGAGACCTATAACTCAAGGGTACTGCAGGCAGAAAGAAAAACCAGGGCAGACTTCAGAAGTAGAAGAAAAAGTAATACCCTTCATCGGTGAGCTGTTTAAACTCTCCCACTGGGGAACACTTTGTTTTTGATGAAACAGCTGACGTTTGTCTCCAGGAGCCCAAACTGAGAAAAATGGGGCAGCCACTATTTATCCCAGCCAGAGATTACAGTGTCCTGACCCAACACCCCCTGAGGCTCTAGCAGACTACTCGACCAAAATACACAAACCGGAATCAACATGATGTTTTCTCCACACACAGATGCAACAGCTGGTTGCCTGTGTTTTTTTTCCCCTCCACAAACAAGAGTTGACAAACAAGTTCCAGACAGACTCCCAGCTGGTGTACTGCCCTCTGCTCTCCTGGCACAGATGCTATGTGCCCCCATTAATGTAAATCCATAGGGATTTTAGAGGTTGAGCTGAAGGGCCAGGACCATAGGTGAAGGAAATTAGATTTTTGAAGCAGATTCATGGAGTATGGAAGGCAAGGTTTCAGGCTGATGATGTGGTCAAGTGTTCAGAAGCATTTTGGATCCAAATCTGCTTGTTGGGAGTAGCAGACAGTGGTGGTATTCCACTCTGTAGACCCTCAGCACACTTCAGCACTGTGGGCATGGACAGTTCCCCTGTCTCCTCCCCTCCCCCACCCCAGACTTGTTTGCATCAGGCTCTCTCTCCACTTCCATACAGCTCACGATGTGGGGAAGATTATACCCTAGAGGCAACGCTGAAAAAAAACAAACGGCAGGTGGTGGATAAATGGCCCTGTCTCACTCTCTTCAGAGGTGCAATAACAGGCGTTCTGTGCAGCGCTTGCGGGGTCCCACTGGGACTGAAGCTCTGTTGAATACAGCGATAATTATCTCCCTAGCAGATTCTTTCACCGAATGTTCCTCCTGCCCTATTCCACTCCCACCATCCCTGCTCCTACTCCTTGGGATCACTTCTCCATTAAAGCACCTGTACCCAAGCCCTTGTCTCAGGCTCTGCTTCTGAGGAATCCAAACCAAATTTAGAAAGCCACCCCTCAGAATGGAATCCTGGAACTCAAATGCTCCCTTATAAGGTAGAAATAAAGACCCCATTAGTGAGTGGCACATAGAGTGATGTCTTGTATGACAGCCTGTGTTTTTTTTTTAATGTTTATTTATTTTTGAGAGAGAGACAGACAGCGTGTGAGTGGAGGAGGGCAGAGAGAGACAGAGATGGAATCTGAAACAGGCTCCAGGCTCTGACCTGTCAGCACAGAGTCTGATGCAGGGCTCGAACCCACAAACCACAAGATCATGACCTGAGCCAAAGTCAAATGCTTAACCGAGTCACCCAAGCACCCCATGGTCTCTATTTTAAAGTCTATTTTTTGTGATACAAGTATAACTATCCATCTTTATTCTAGTTTCCATTTGCATGAAATATCTTTTTCCTTCCCTTCACTTTCGGCCTGTGTATGTCTTTACATCTAGAGTCTTGTAGGCAGCATACAGATGGGTTTTTTTTTTAATCCATTCAGCCACTCTGTCTTTTGATTAGAGCATTTAATCCACTTATATTTAAAGTAATTATTGGGGCACCTGGTGGCTCAGTAGGTTAAGCTTCCTACTTCAGCTCAGGTCATGATCTCACAGACTGTGGGTTCGAGCCCCACATCAGACTCTGTGCTGTCAGCACTGTCTGCTTGGGATTTTCTCTCTCCCTCTCTCTCTCTCTGCCCCTTCCCCACTTGTGCTCTCTCTCTCTCTCTCTCAAAATAAAAAACTTTAAAAATAAAGTAGTTATTGATAATTACGTCCTTCTTGTCATTTGGTAATTGTTTAATGGCTAGTTTTTTAGTTCCTCTTTGTTCCTTTTGTTCCTTTGTTCCTTTGTTCCTCCTTTGTTCTTTGTTCCTTTCTTCTCTTTTTTTTAATGTTTATTTATTTTTGAGAGAGACAGAGACAGAGCTTGAGCAGGGGAGGGCCAGAGAGAGAGAGACACAGAATCCAAAGCAGGCTCCAGGCTCTGAGCTGTCAGCACAGAGCCCAACGCGGGGCTCAAACCCACGGACCATGAGATCATGACCTGAGCCGAAGTCGGACGCCCAACCGACTGAGCCACCCAGGCGCCCCTCTGTTCCTTTCTTCTTATCTTGCTCTCTTTCCTTGTGGTTTGATGATTTTCTTTAATGGTAGGCTTATATTCCTTTCTCTGTATCATTTATGTACTTACCATAGGTTTTTGTTTTGTGGTTACCATGAGGCTTACATATAATAACTTGCATCTGTAACAATGTTGGTAACAAACTTAAGTTTGATCCCATCCTAAAGCTCAACATCTTTCACTCCCATCCCACATTTTATGTTTTTGATGTCACATTTTACTTATTTTTATCTTGTGTATCCCTTAACTAATTATTATCATTTTAATTATAAACAAGTTACTACTTTTGTCTTTTAACCTTCACACTAAACTTATAAGTGATTAATCCACTACCTTTACTATATATTTACCTTTCCAGTGAGATTTATTCTTTCATTAATTTTCCTGTTATTATTTAGCACCCTTCCTTTTTACCTTAAAGAAATCCCCTTAATATTTCTTATAAAACTGGTTTGGTTGTGATGAAATCCTTTAGCTTTTGCTTGTCCAGAAAACTCTTTATCTCTCCTCCAATTCTGAATGATAACTTTGCCAGACAGAGGATTCTTGGTTGGAAATGTTTTCTTTCCACATGTTGATTACATCACACCACTTGCTTCTGGCCTACAAAGTTTCTGCTAAAAAGTCTGCTGAGTGTCTTACAGCTTGTATGTAACAAGATGTTTTCCTCTTGCTGCTTTTTATATTATGTCTTTGCCTTTACATTTGACATTTTAATGATAATGTGTCTTGGAGTGGGGGTTCTTCTCATTTAGAACTCTCTGTCCTGTAAGTCTCTTAAGCTATCTTCACTTTTTTTCATTCTCTTTTCTTTCTGTTGCTCTGGTTGTGTAAGTTCCACTGGCTTGTCTTCAAACCCACTGATCACTTATTCTGCTTCATCTAGTCTGCCATTAAACCCCTTAAGAACATTTTTCAATTCAATTATTGTCTTCAGCTCTGTGACTTCTATTTGGTACTTTCTAATATTTTCCATCTGTTTGCTGAAGTTCTCTCCATGTTCAGCCATTCTCCTCCCTGGGCAGTGAGCATCTTTATGAGCATTATTTTGAACTTTTATCATGTAAATTACTTATCTCCATTTCATTCAGGCTTTTTTCCTGAGGTTTTATCTTGTTCTTTCATTTGGAACATCATCCTCTGTTCCTTCACTTTACTCGATTCTCTGGGTTAGTTTCTATGCAATAGAGGAGACAACCACACCTCTCCCAGTCCTGAAGGAGTGGCTTCTTGGAGGAGAAGAACCTTGTCATTCACCTGTGCCCCAGGTCTTTGTTGTCTGTCAAACCTCTGTGCTTGTCCCAAGCAGCCAATTATAGTATTAATAGCTCCAAGCAGCCGAGGATGTGCCAAGACCCGTCAGAATCTCAGTACCTAGATCCAGACTCTTTGGAAGCCAGATCCTTCGCTAGCAGCTTTGTAAGAGGTATAAATATGTACAGTCCTGTGGGGCCACAAGTGGAAGCCCCATTGGGCACCAGTGCCGGGTGATGTCCTCTGGGCTGCAGCCACAAAAACTGGGTCAGCAGACATAAAAGTCAGGGCAGCAGTGCATGTAAACTACCTTCCGGGAGACACCAGTGCTCCAGCACACAGCAGAGGGAAAGCACGAAGATACCCATGTTCTGAGGTGTCTGGAAAGGATTACAGTCAGCTCCCAGATGTGTGTTTAATTAGAAGACTGCCCCTCAGGCGACAGCCAGGATGATCAGCTATTAAGCCTCCTTCACAGAAAGACAGAGATCTTGGATCTGATGTCTCTTGCTGTGTTCTGGGGTTTGTAGCTGTTTAAGAATCATTTCTCCATTTGTTGCAGTCTTGTGGGACACACAAGCATAAGTCCCACTGGCCACCAGAGCCAGGTGACATAGAATTGTCCTCTGGAAACAGCTGCAAAAATCAGAGCACCAGGTAGGGGTCAGTGCCACCAATTATTATAGTCCCACGAAACCAGGAGGACAAGCTACCCTGGCTTCTAGCATCAGGAAGCCGAGAGGAGTCCCCTGCATGGTGTCTGCGAAGATTCAGGCACCAAATGCCCTCTTCCATGAGATAATGATGCTCTGGAGCATGGGGATGGAAAAGTGTGAAGGTGGAACCCACCACCTCATCCCCAGAGAGCGTTCCAGCAGAACACTGCTAGACATGTGTGTTAGATGAGATGGCCACCCTTCAGGCCAACACTTTAATATAAGTGGGTGCACCTCCTCCACTCAAGTCTGGGCAGGATCAGCCGCCTCTGGAGGAGGAGCCATAGATTACACTCTCTCCAGTGCGGCCACACACGGATATGTGTCTGGTTCAGGAGATGACCGGTTTTCATTAACTGGCTTTAATCATCAGCTATTTAAAACATGATAATACATTAAATCATGACAAGTGTTGACTTCCCCCATTTTCTGGGGATATAGTCCTTGGTTTACTTCGGTTTGCCTCAGCTAACAATGTCCCCACATGAAGCGCTCCTCCTGACTTCTGTGACCACATGTCTCCTTCCCACTCCATCCTGGCTCTCCATGTCTAGTCTGTGGAGTGACTTAGTTCTTGTCGCACCTCATGGCCCTTCTCACCTTTTGCCCAAAGCCCCAGGACTTTGCCGCCTGGAGGCAGTCTGTCTCTCCCCACCTGAGGTTATCTTCACCCGGTTATCCTTCAGCTGCCCTGACGCCCCTCTGCCAGGATGTGCTGGATGTCTCTCCCAGAGAGTCCCTGGGGTTTGTCATACTTAGCCCACATGCTATAATTATGACAATATTTCGATGTGACCTATTGACGTGTGCATATAAACCACAGTACTATAAGCTTTACGAGAACAAAGAATGTGTCTCACCCATTCTTGTTACCCCAGAATCTAGCACTTTTCAGGGCACATGGCAGGTACTCAGTAAATATCTGTTAGGAAAATGAGGTTGGCGTAAAACAGCATACCTACAAGGTGTCAGTAGAGTCAATTTATGAATGTGTTACTTTCTTACAGATGTTATAACAAGGCACCACAGGCTGGTTAGCTTAAAACAAAGAAATTCGGGGCGCCTGGGTGGCTCAGTCGGTTGAGCATCCGACTTCAGCTCAGGTCTCGCGGTCCGTGAGTTTGAGCCCCGCGTCGGGCTCTGGGCTGATGGCTCGGAGCCTGGAGCCTGCTTCCATTCTGTGTCTCCCCCTCTCTCTGCCCCTCCCCCATTCATGCTCTGTCTCTTTCTGTCTCAAAAATAAATAAAACGTTAAAAAAATTTAAAAAAAAAAAAAACAAAACAAAGAAATTCATTCTGTCACAAGCCTGGCAGCCAGGAGTGCAACATCAAGGTGTCTGCGAGGCTATACTCCATCTGAGACTGTAGACAGAATCCTTCCTTACCTCTTCCTGGCTCTTGGTGGGGGCCATCCACCTTTGGTGGCCCTTGGCTTGCCGCTTCATCCGCCTCTGTCATCGCATGACCTTCTTGATGTGTGCCTGTCTTATCCAATGTGTTCCTCTTCTTACGAGGACACGAGTTGCTATGGACTGAATTGTGTTTCCCCCAAATTCCTATTTATTACCATAACCACATTACTGATGAATAACCGAGGCTCAGAAAGCTTCCATAACTCCCCGTCTCCGTCACTGGGGGGCTCCTGTAGCAAAATACCACAGACTGGGGAGTTGGAGTCTGAGCTGGAGGCCACAAGTCCAAGATCCAGGTACAGGATCCCTTGTCCAGTAACAGCCTGCTTCCTGCTTTGCACATGGAGGTCTTGCTGTGTCCTGATATGGTGGACAGCAGAGAGGAAGAGCAAGTTGTCTTCTGAAAAGGGCACGAATCCCACTCGTGAGCGCCCCACCCTCCTGACCATCACCTCCCAAAGGCCTCACCTCCTAATACCATCACACTGGGGGTTAGGGTTTTAATATATGAATTGAGGGGTCACACAAACCCAGTCCATGGCACAGCCCCCAAACCACCCTGCTCCAAGGGTGACAGTGAGGGCACATGGTCTGTGGCACATGCATGGGGACCTCAGGCTAATAGTTGCTTGTTAATGGAGTCCAGCCAGGAAGATGGACAGCGTTAAATTTCTGAATATTTTTAATGGACTCTTAAAGGACGTATTTTTTTCCCCATTTTTTCTTAAGGAAGGCAGCAAGATATGGCAAGAGAACCCCCAGAAAGGACTCTGAAATGGGAGTACCTGCTGTGTGTGGCTTTGAGCAACACACATGTGCTCTGTGTGCCTGAGCCGTCAGACCTGTGAACCGAGGCTCACGACCCACAGAGCTGTGAAGGGTCACGTCTGCATAACCAGCAGCCTGGGGCGCTTGATGCCTGTGGAACGTGCATGTATTCGTCACTACACGAGCCACCAGCTTCCTTGGGAGGATCTCCTTGGCTCAAACTGTTCTAGCAGGTGGTGGGAGGGAGCCTGCAAGGGGGGCTGGAGGCCACTCACTCCTCCTGGTAGGAGCTCGTGTTAAATTTTCAGGGATTTTAGGAGCCAGTGTTTAAAGCATAGCCATTATTACAAAATCTAGTATGTAAATCCACCGTTGAATTATAATAAAAACAAAAGTAATATGGACTCAAATTTCCTCGCTCCCTAATGAGTCTACCGCATGTTACTATTCTCTGTGCCTTCAAGGTTGTCGGGTCTGCCTGGGTGGGGGACCAGATGGCCGTGACTTCCCACCCACCTGTTCCCAGCCCTGCTTCTCCCGACGTCCCCACAGGGAGCTTGAGATCAGCCGTGGTAGGACAGACACCAGGGAAGGGGCCAGCACTACACATCGAAGCTTGACTTCTTGTCTCGCAGATTTTCTAGACTTAGAAAAATAATGAAGTGTCACTGAGGCAGATTAAATCTGAAAGTGTGCTGTGAGTGTGCTCGTTAGTTACACCGTGGAGAACACAGCTCCTCGAGGAAATAACTTTGCCGTGTTTGAAAACCGTCATCCAGTTCAGCAAAGAAATCACTCACATCGTCGACAGACGGATGATGTCCAGACGTGCAGCTTGGCGGTTTGAGGTTGGTCTCATTCGCCAGCGTGAACAAAAGCACGAGCCAACATTCGTGTCAGAGCATGGCAAGCGTTGGTTGATTATGAATAATACCAGAGTTCGGCAAAAATCACCAAAAGCAATCTGTGAGAATCAATGGGCCACAGGGAATTTACAATAAAGAGTGCTGTATCTTGTATTATTACTTGTAAACTGTGTGCTGCGTATCCGTCAGTAAAACGTTGACTCGTGTGCACGGGTGTGCGTGCGTTTTGCCAGAGAGCCAGCTGGTTCACATCACCGGCACACACTGACTCTGAGAGCTGCCAACCTTGACCTTCTGAACGCCACGGCCTTTCCCCCACCTCACTCCTCGTGGCCACAGCTCAGCTCTGATCCTAGAAATGCCACGGTCGCTGGCCTTGACCACGCAGGGCCCAGAGGGCAGTGGCAGCAGAACCAGGCGCTTCTAGCCATGGGTCTCTCCGAAGCTGGCTGGGGCCTTACGGGAGAGAGGAATCTGTTTTCTGGGACCAGTTACCAGGAGGAAACATCATTTCCGCAGAGAGGTAGCATCAGCCTGCAGCCCCAGCTCTTCCAGTGGGAAGACAGGCAGGCAGAGAGGTCTAGGCGGAGGAACGTTCATGTGCCTTCACAAAGACTCTCTGCCTGAACTCTCGTCTGCCTCCCCTAAGTCTGTAGGGCTCTACCTCGTCCATCCCTGGGGGACCTGCCTCGTCCAGTTGTAGCTAGGTCAGCTTAGAGGGGAACCCCACCCTGGGTATCTGATGGGGTCCCCATCCCCCACCGCCCCCAGGGGGTGTCTGGCCACCCTGATCTGTCATCGGCAAGAAGCTGGACCCAGTGGTAGGCTCTCTTTTTTTTAATTGGGGTAAAACACACATACAATTTTCCACCATAATTATTTTTAAGTGCACAGCTCGGTGGCACCACGCGCATTCACTTGGCCGTGCCGCCACCGTCACGATCCATCTCCGGACCAAGCCTCCAGCCCCATGAAACACGGAGCCCCCGCCCCCTCCTCAGCCCCCCGCGCCCACCCTGCCACGTTCTGTCTGTGGACTTGACCACTCTAGGCTCCTCATAGCAGCAGAATCATAGAGTACCGTTCTTCTGCGACTGGCTTATTTCACCGAGCACGTGTCGGCATTTCCTGCCTTTTCAAGGCTGAATGGTATTCCGTTGTGTGGGTCCACCATATTTTGAATATCCACTCATCCACCAGTGAAGACCCAGTTGCTTGACTATTATTGACTGTCGCGGACATGAGTGTACAAACACCTGTTCAAGTCCCTGCTTTTAATTTTTTGGGGGGTATTTCTATGCCCAGGAGTGGAAATGCTGGATCATACAGTAATTTTTAATTTTTTGAGGCTGATGTCCACAGCGGCTACACCGTTTTACATTCCCGCCAACAGTGCAAGGGCCCGGTTTCTCCACATCCTCGCCAACACTTGATCTCTGTGGTGATGACAAGGCAGCCATCCTGAGTGCGAGGCCATACCTCGTTGTGGCGCTGCTCTGCCTTTCCCCGATGACGCGTGATGGCGAGCATCTTGTCGTGTGTCTCTTGGCCATGTGTATGTCTTTGGAGAAATGTCTGCTCAAATCCTTTGCCCTCGTTTTGAATAGGATTGTTTGGTTCTTGGTTGTTGAGTCGTAGGAGTTCTTTATATATTCTGAGTATGAACCCCTTATCAGCTATGTAGCTTGCAAATATTTTCTCCCATTCCGTGACGTTGTCTTTTTACTCTGTCATTAGTATCCTTTGATGCACAGGGGGATTTCACTTTGACAGAGTCCAGGAAATTTGGCTTTGAATTTCAAAGCACAGCTAATTTCAACAAGCCCTTGGATCCAGCCTGGGCCAGCCCCGCGTGAGGTTCTGGGCACACAAAGAAAAGGGCCAGAGATGCCTGCAGTCTGCAAGGTGGACAGACTCACGAACAGGCAATAATGGACTCAGTTATGGCACCTGACGCAAAGCTCTCTGGAAAACACACACACACACACATGCACACAAACACAGGTTGGGTAGAGCAGCCTCGTAGCTGAGGAAACATCTGGGTCCTTTCAAAGCCCCCTCGCACAACCAAAGGGACCCTAGGACACTCGGCGGGCAAAGGGCGGCTCCCTCAGCCCCCCTGAGAGACAACAGTCATTATGGAAGGCCCAGCAGACCCCAGGAGGCAGGAAATGAGAGGAACGTGTTTAAGACCCCGTTTCCACCCCCCAGGACTACAGCCCTAGGACCTCCCTGAGGCCTGGCGACCTGCTGGGGATGTGGCCCTGACTCGCCCCACCCCCGGCCCCATCTGCGGAAGGGGATAATGATCCATTTGTATTCATAAGACTATTGCCGGGAAGATTAATTAAAAGGCGAGGGTATTTTTAACCATCTGTACTAATTTAGAGGAAGAATTTAGAAATATAATTGTATTATCTGTAACTGAGGAATTCACAGATCCCTCTTGGAATCAGAATATTAATGTGTCTCTCAAAGAGACAGCAACACGGGCAAAATCACGCCTGCCATCCCTCCTAAATTAGCCCAATTAAATAAGGATAATTTTAAATGTTTGGCTTTGGGGGCGGGGGGTGGGAGACAGGCAGTCATACACTGGCAAGGAGAAAAGCAACCTCTCTGCCCCAAGTCTGGCGAGGCCACATCTCCGACACCAGGCTGAGGGGCAGCCCCACCGCCTCCGTCCTGGTCCCCGAGGGCTGGGGTTCCAGCCCCAGGGCGTGGGAATGGATGTTCTCTGGTAAATAACCAAATAACCGCAGCAGAGAAACCAAATCAGCCTCCAGGACAGGAGGGAGGTGTTCAGAGATGCAGCTCTGAGCGGGTCCGCGGAGCTCAGAGGCCGTGACCCCAAACCTCTGTCCCCATGGGGCCCACGGGACGCACCAGCCTTCAGTGTGGCCAGACTAGTCAGTTACTAAAAAACACAAAGCGCTAAACCACCAGGGCAGGGCTGCACACGGGTGAGCGGGAAGGCTATTTCTGGGTGGTGGCACCTGGGGACAGGGAGGGGCCCTTCTGCAGACCCCAGGCTGTGCCACCCTGCCTGGACGGCTGCCGGCAGGGGAGCCAGGCTGGAGGACTCCGCTGGCCCTGGGAGGTGCTAGACTTCCACACCCGGTCAGAGGCCCCACGGGAGCCCCGGGCCACTGAAGGGCTAGGGACGGGGAGGGGGCTCCCCTGTGCCAGGGCCCTGGGGCGATGAGGGCCAGGCACCGACATTCAGAAGGGCACACCTTCCGCCACGCTCCTTCTGCTCCCGGAAGGCTTCCCTGAGCACCCTCGCCAGGCCCTCAGGATTCAGGGTCTTCGCTGAATTTCCTAACGCACGTTGCTGTGGGCCCTGCCGGCTCAGCCGCTCCCGCAGGGATGCTGCAGGGGGTGGTGTGCATGCACACGCGCTGAGTGTGCACACAGGTGAACGCACATGTGGGCACGTGAGTGCACACACACCCACACATATGCACACAGGCTTTGAAAAGAGGGTGTGACTCACATTAGCAACGTGACTTTGGGCAAGTTTTGAAACCCTCGCCGAGCCCCCACTTCCGCCTCTGGGGTGAGAGGGGGTAAGACACCAGCTCACGGGGCTGGTGGGAAGATGCGAGCTAGTAGCCGATTTGTTTCCAGAAGGCACGGTTGACGGGCGGGACCCTGACCCAGGAGATCCCGGTCCTCTCTCTGCGCCCCACCCCACGGCCCTCTTACGCCCCCTGAAACAGGGGAGACGTCCATCAAGTGCCCCCGCGTTCCCAAAGGACCAGGGAGATGGGCACTCAGGTGCAATACGGCAGGCGGGTTAGTGCCACAGCCAGCCGCGCCTGCGGGCAGCGTTCTCCCCAGAGCGCATCGTGGCCGGCAGGCATCCGGCACCTTCCAGACCCTGCAAAGCTGAACCCGGGAGATTTCCCCAGGTCAGCAATACGCACGGAGAAAACGAAAAGGGAAGTAACTCCCCAGGGCCACCTCCGGATGCTCCACAAGACACTGGGCATGGGGGGGGGGGGGAGGGGGGAGGAGGGCATCAAATGATGCCTGCACCCCCTCTGCACACGTGAAGAAACTGGTCAAAGTGCCTCCCCAGTGAGCGATAAACACCCGCTGTCATCAGGGAGGAGGGACTGTCATAGTTGGGGAGGGTCTGATGTCCTGGGGGAGGGTCTGATGTCCTGGGGGAGGGTCTGATATCCTGGGGGAGGGCTTGATGTCCTGGGGGAAGGCCTGCTATCCTAGGGGAGGGCCTGATGTCTGGAGGAGGGCCTGCTGTCCTGGGGGAGGGTCTGATGTCCTGGGGGAGGGTCTGATATCCTGGGGGAGAGTCTGATGTCCTGGGGGAGGGCCTGTTGTGCTGGGGGAAGGCCTGCTATCCTGGGGGAGGGTCTGATGTCCGGGGGGAGGGTCTGATATCCTGGGGGAGGGCCTGCTGTGCTGGGGGAGGGTCTGATATCCTGGGGGAGGGTCTGATGTCCTGGGGGAGGGCTTGCTGTGCTGGGGGAGGGCCTGATGTCCTGGGGGAGGGCCTGCTGTGCTGAGGGAGGGTCTGCTGTCCTCGGGGAGGGCCTGATGTCTGGGGGAGAGCCTGTTGTCTGGGGGAGGGCCTGCTGTCCTGGGGGAGGGTCTGATGTCCTGGGGGAGGATCTGATATCCTGGGGGAGGGTCTGATATCCTGGGGGAGGGTCTGATGTCCTGGGGGAGGGCCTGATGTCCTGGGGGAGGGCCTGATGTCCTGGGGGAAGGCCTGCTATCCTGGGGGAGGGCCTGATGTCTGGAGGAGGGCCTGCTGTCCTGGGGGAGGGTCTGATGTCCTGGGGAGAGTCTGATGTCCTGGGGGAAGGCCTGCTGTCCTGGGGGAGGGGTCTGATGTCCTGGGGGAGGGTCTGATGTCCTGGGGGAGGATCTGATATCCTGGGGGAGGGTCTGATATCCTGGGGGAGGGTCTGATGTCCTGGGGGAGGGCCTGATGTCCTGGGGGAGGGCCTGATGTCCTGGGGGAGGGCCTGCTGTGCTGGGGGAGGGTCTTCTGTCCTGGGGGAGGGCCTGCTGTGCTGGGGGAGGGTCTGCTGTCCTGGGGGAGGGTCTGATGTCCTGGGGAGGGTCTGATGTCCTGGGGGAAGGCCTGCTGTCCTGGGGGAGGGGTCTGATGTCCTGGGGGAGGGTCTGATGTCCTGGGGGAGGATCTGATATCCTGGGGAGGGTCTGATATCCTGGGGGAGGGTCTGATGTCCTGGGGGAGGGCCTGATGTCCTGGGGGAGGGCCTGATGTCCTGGGGGAGGGCCTGCTGTGCTGGGGGAGGGTCTTCTGTCCTGGGGGAGGGCCTGCTGTGCTGGGGGAGGGTCTGCTGTCCTGGGGGAGGGTCTGATGTCCTGGGGAGGGTCTGATGTCCTGGGGGAAGGCCTGCTGTCCTGGGGGAGGGGTCTGATGTCCTGGGGGAGGGCCTGATGTCCTGGGGGAGGGCCTGCTGTGCTGGGGTAAGGCCTGCAGTCCTGGGGGAGGGGTCTGATGTCCTGGGGGAGGGCCTGATGTCCTGGGGGAGGGCCTGCTGTGCTGGGGTAAGGCCTGCTGTCCTGGGGGAGGGGTCTGATGTCCTGGGGGAGGGCCTGCTGTGCTGGGGGAGGGTCTGCTGTCCTGGGGGAGGGCCTGCTGTGCTGGGGGAGGGTCTGCTGTCCTGGGGGAGGGCCTGCTGTCCTGGGGGAGGGTCTGCTGTCCTGGGGGAGGGCCTGCTGTGCTGGGGGAGGGTCTGCTGTCCTGGGGGAGGGTCTGCTGTCCTGGGGGAGGGCCTGATGTCTGGGGGAGGGCCTGATGTCTGGGGGAGGGCCTGCTGTCCTGGGGGAGGGTCTGATGTCCTGGGGAGGATCTGATGTCCTGGGGAAGGCCTGCTGTCCTGGGGGAGGGGTCTGATGTCCTGGGGGAGGGCCTGCTGTGCTGGGGGAGGGTCTGCTGTCCTGGGGGAGGGCCTGCTGTGCTGGGGGAGGGTCTGCTGTCCTGGGGGAGGGCCTGCTGTGCTGGGGGAGGGCCTGCTGTCCTGGGGAAGGGTCTGATGTCCTGGGGAGGGTCTGATGTCCTGGGGGAAGGCCTGCTGTCCTGGGGGAGGGGTCTGATGTCCTGGGGGAGGGCCTGCTGTCCTGGGGGAGGGCCTGCTGTGCTGGGGGAGGGCCTGCTGTCCTGGGGGAGGGCCTGCTGTGCTGGGGGAGGGGTCTGATGTCCTGGGGGAGGGCCTGCTGTGCTGGGGGAGGGCCTGCTGTCCTGGGGGAGGGCCTGCTGTGCTGGGGGAGGGTCTGCTGTCCTGGGGGAGGGCCTGCTGTGCTGGGGGAGGGTCTTCTGTCCTGGGGGAGGGTCTGCTGTCCTGGGGGAGGGCCTGCTGTGCTGGGGGAGGGTCTGCTGTCCTGGGGGAGGGCCTGCTGTGCTGGGGGAGGGTCTGCTGTCCTGGGGGAGGGCCTGCTGTGCTGGGGGAGGGCCTGCTGTGCTGGGGGAGGGTCTGCTGTCCTGGGGGAGGGCCTGCTGTGCTGGGGGAGGGTCTGCTGTCCTGGGGGAGGGCCTGATGTCCTGGGGGAGGGCCTGCTGTGCTGGGGTAAGGCCTGCTGTCCTGGGGGAGGGGTCTGATGTCCTGGGGGAGGGCCTGATGTCCTGGGGGAGGGCCTGCTGTGCTGGGGGAGGGTCTGATGTCCTGGAGGAGGGTCTGCTGTCCTGGGGGAGGGCCTGCTGTGCTGGGGGAGGGTCTGCTGTCCTGGGGGAGGGCCTGCTGTGCTGGGGGAGGGTCTGCTGTCCTGGGGGAGGGCCTGATCCTGGGGGAGGGCCTGCTGTCCTGGGGGAGGGCCTGATGTCTGGGGGAGGGCCTGCAGTCCTGGGGGAGGGGTCTGATGTCCTGGGGGAGGGCCTGCTGTGCTGGGGGAGGGTCTGATGTCCTGGAGGAGGGTCTGATGTCCTGGGGGAGGGCCTGCTGTGCTGGGGGAGGGTCTGCTGTCCTGGGGGAGGGCCTGCTGTGCTGGGGGAGGGTCTGCTGTCCTGGGGGAGGGCCTGCTGTGCTGGGGGAGGGTCTGCTGTCCTGGGGGAGGGCCTGCTGTCCTGGGGGAGGGTCTGCTGTCCTGGGGGAGGGCCTGATGTCCTGGGGGAGGGCCTGATCCTGGGGGAGGGCCTGCTGTCCTAGTGCTGGAGTAACATCCATCCCGTCTGCCCACAGTGCA
The DNA here is from genome assembly GCF_018350155.1 of Leopardus geoffroyi. Taxonomy (NCBI): domain Eukaryota; kingdom Metazoa; phylum Chordata; class Mammalia; order Carnivora; family Felidae; genus Leopardus; species Leopardus geoffroyi. Next base: position 2,312,877 of record NC_059328.1, on the reverse strand, counting down.
GGTCTATCACTGTGTCCATCATTCAGTCACTTGATTCTGCCTGGTTATAAGGAGGCTGGAAAATGTAATCGTTGCCTGGAAAAGCAACTCTGAGTATGGGCTCCACAGCCTGGAAGGGTGAGCAGATCTCTGATGGATGGCCAGCACGCTCCACCATGACTCCCAAGAGCCCCATGATGGATCCAGCAATGCCCACCAGGAATACCTAAAAATTAGGGTATGTTTCCATGCATGGAGCTGCCACCAACTCTCCATTGTCCACACTAAAGAGACAACGGTGGGTACAGGCGTCATCCAGACACGGTTCCATTCAGCTGGGAGCTTGGAGCCTGTTCTTTCTGCAGCAGACTCACATTCCACATCTCTTGCTGTTCCCGGGCTGTGGGGGAGTGAGTTTCCTTCACCAAGTGCCCCAGTGTTTCCTGTGAGAATGGAAAAGCTGGACAGGTCACCAGAGAATGGCGTGTTCAAGGAAGAGGGGCTCTCCGGTTCATGTAATTTGTTGATGTGCGTCCCGCCTCTGTCTTGTCCAGAAGGGATTCAACCTAGGTCACAAACGTAACCCAGATATCAGCTGAGGTCCCCTGCGGTCCAGTCTCCATGAGAACTTGACGACTTGCATTCGAAGGTCTGATGTGTGGTCCACGGCCAGACCTCCCAGAAGCCTCTCCCTTCCCTCATCCTCTTGCTTCCAGGTCTGTCCCAGAGCCTCTTGTGGGGAAAGCCCCAGGAGCTCTCCATGACACCGAGCAGGTTACACTCTTGTCATCTCCCTCCTCTTCATCACAGCTCTATGACGTCACGGAGCCTTCATGCAGCTGGAAAGCTCTTCTTCAAGCTTTCATCTGGTCCGGCTTCACCCCAAATCCAGAGAACAAGGAGGAACCCCCGATGAGCAGGAGGAAAGCAGAGAGGCAGGGCCCTGACACGGAACTGGGAACAAAGCATGTGCGCTCCTGGCCGCTTACCAGGGGAGGGTCCTCGAAATCAGCTCCACGTGTGTGGACAAGGGACAAGGGACAGCAGACAGCAAAACAAGGACTCAGAAGAAAAAAAGAAAAAGAAGAAAAAAAGCACGAATCACTGTTATTACCAGCACTTCCTGGGCACTCGCCGTGGACCAGACAGAGGCTCCTGTGGGCCGCCCGCACAGAGTGCTTTCAACCCCGCTGACGGCCACTTGCCTGACCTCAGGCGGGTCCCACGGCTGCCCCCAGAGTCCCTGCCTCACCACGAGGGGCCGTCTCTCCCTTGCGAGGGATGCCATCTGGGGAGGTCAGGGGGCACGCAGCCGCCCCGCGAGGCCACCACCAGGATGCCTGGGGCTCGGTCACTCCCTGTATGCTTGCTGCCTACAGGCAGTGGATTTCTGCTTCTCGTCCACTGGCGGGAATCAAGGGGGGACTTCCTTCCCGTGATATCAGGGGTAGTTCTCATCCCAAGGGGAAGAATCTGGCTGAAATTCAACATAACTCGGCAAGCGTAGGCGGGAGGAGGTGGGGGGGCGGGCGGGGCATGAGGTTGGGCCCGAGGACACGGGGCAAAGGACAAGGAGCAGGAGAGCCATGTTGCAAGGAGATGCTGTCTGATCAGCTCTGCAGGTAACGGGGAGCCACGGGAGCCAGCACAGTGAAGTTTTAAAAGTGAGGGAAGTCCCCCTGCCTTGGCTCCTAAGTCGCGGAGATGTTAACACCTTTAAGAAATCCCACAGGGAGCAGGGCCCCCCCGAAGCCGAGCCAGTGAAACACCAGCCTGGACAGACAGCGGGCTGCACACACGGGTCTGGGCCTCTGCTGGCCGGTCTCTGGTCTTTGCCCTAGAAATCCAGCCACATCTGTGGTTCTAAATTGTTACTTCTCCGGGTGTAGGTTCCCAGATCGTACCCTCCCCGCTAAGGGCCTATTAACATCCCCACAGCTGGCCCAGGGCTCCCCAGCAGACCTGGCATGAGGCCGACCCCCCACGGCACACCTGTTCTTGTCCTGGACCCTTTCTGCCCCAGGCTCACGTGGGTCTGGGGTTCCCTGGCAGCATCTGGGGAACAGCATCCACATGGTCTAACAGGGACCCCCATGAGGGGCCTGGCCCCACGTGCCAGACCGGACCCCGCTCTGCCTGTCCTGGGGAGTGGTCCCCGAGGATTAAGCGGCCAGCCCAGGGGGGGCTGTGAGGAGCTGAGCGTGGGCCCCAGCACCCACGTGTGTCCTCGCCACCACTGCTCCACACTCACCGCCAACCTCACCCTCCCCCGGAACTGGCGCTGATCCACTCGTCCAAACTGTCTGTCCATCCATCTGTCTGTTGTCATCACCTCGTCCCCATGATGGACAGTGTGATGTAACAGAAACAGTGGGTTCCATTTGTAATTGAGATTGAACTGCTTCCGGACGAGACGGAGGCAGCACAGAAAGAAATGCTATGAACAGCTCGGAAGGGAGTGGCCCCGAGCAGAGGCTGGATGACGAGCGGGGGCCAGGCCGAGATGTGGGGAGGGTCCAGGCAGAGGGGCGAACGGCACACGGGCCTGCAGTCTTGTCTTGTTGTGTCCCCCAAATTCCGACTCCAGTGGGATGGTATTTGGAAGCAGAGCCCTTGGAGGTGGCTCATGTTGGATGAGGTTGGGGGGGGGGGCGGGGCTGGTAAGACCGCTGCCCTTGTAAGAAGGGGACGAGACCCAGGAACCGGCTCTCCACCACGTGGGGACCCGGCAAGAAGGCCACCGCCCGCGAGCCAGGAAGAGGGTCGTCGCCACAGCCCGATGGTGCACACACCTGATCTCGGATTTCCAGCCTCCAGGACCGTGAGAGATAAAGGTCTGGGTCTGAACCCCGGCCCACGGAACTTGTTTCGCCAGCCGGGGCTGAGACAGAGGCGTCCGCGTCCCGCTTTGGTAGCAGCATAACTCGCGGACAGAGCCGGGATATGCTTTCTCATCTTCCATTTTGGGGAAGAGCTGGCATGAATTTAACTTAAACGTTTGGCAGAATTGCGCCGTGGAGCCACCTGGGCCCAGGCCCACGTAGCGTGCGTCCGGCGTGTTCGAGGCACAGTCATCAGGAGGGGGGGTGTCCCTGGGGGGCAGAGGGCAGCAGTGCGCGCAGGGCCCGGCAGGTGTGGTCGGGGGGCGGGGCGGGTGCTAGCCAGGGCGCGGTGACAAGATCTGCCCTGTGTGGTAAAGGAATCTTCGGGCTGCCCGCGTCACTGGAAAGGCTCTGGCAGGACAGAAATGGAGACCAGGAGGCCAGGTGGGTACTGGTGGGTGGGCTCTGGGATTTGGGCCCCCTCTACGGGGTCCAAGGTCAGTGCCCAGAATCAAGCCAAGGTCACCTTGGAGACGGGCCATGTCTTGGGCCCCTCCCTTCCCGCCAGCCTCCCTCCCACCTGGCCTCCTTGCCCCCCAGCCTGCCCACGGGAGTGTCTGTGCTGCGGGAGGACTTCAGGGAGGATGTTTCGTGCCGTATGGAATACAAGCAACCCATGACGGCCCCTTGAAGTCGCCAGAGTGGCTGCAGGAGGAGTGAAGAGGAAGGGAAAAAAAAAAAAACAATTTACAATTGCAAATTGGAACTCCTCTCTCCAAGGCCGCACGGTAATCTAGCTCACGAGACAGATGGCAAAGGAGCGTTCCAGGAACATGTTATAACACATCACTGAACAGCCAAGAGCAGACGGGTTCCAGAAGGGCCGGCTGCCTGTCATTTCACCTTGCGGGGCTGGGACAGGTGGCAGAAGCCGGCCCCATCCACCTCGCTCTCTTCTGACCGTCCCTCGGCCCCCAGCTCTCCCGGCTGCAGAAGGGTCGGAGCCACAACCTCAGGCCACCAAGACCAGAGAGTCACAGATGCGTAAATCACGCTCCATGCAGCTGTTTGGGGGGAAGGGGAGGAAGACAGTAGGCCCAGGAGGCACCAAAGCGCACCCCGGTCTATAACACAGCAAAGAACGCGGCTCAGAGGGGGGCCCGGGGGAGGGAGGGACAGGCAGATGGAGAAAGAAAAGCCCAGAGAGGGAGGAGAGAAGCCCCTCCCCAGGTCTCTCTGCTTTATGCAAATGAGAACAGGTGCACCAAAGCCCAGTGCATCTGCCATCGAGGACACACATCCTTGATTTCACCGATGCCGCCAGCGCGGCCTTCCTGACGCCCAAACGCTGCTCTTTTTAGGGGAAAAAGAAGGCATCGTGCCATGGATGGGTTTTCTTAGTAACCGTGTTGTCATCCCCCGAGCGTATTCATTCGCCTGGTGACTAGGGGCTGTCACTGGCACAGTGCAGGAGCACTGGCAAAGGGAACCCAGCCCACACCTCGGAGGAGGCCGCGCTTCCGTGACCGTGACCGGGGCTCCAGGAGGCAGGTGGGGGATGGTCCAGGGTGGCCATAGCTCGACACGGGCTCTGGCCTGACTCGGGGGCCGGCGGGGGAGCTGGACAGCGGGAGGATGGTGAGATGGCCAGGCAGGACCCCGAAGCCAGGGCGGGGCCGGCAGCAGGGAGATGGGGGTGTAGAGGGAAAGGCGGGCCACACAGGTGGAGCCACTGAGGGCAAGCACGGCAGAGGGACAGAGGGGACGCAGCTGGGGACAGCTGGAGGTGCAATCAGACTGAAGGACTCTGGAAATTCTGAAAACGCGCTACCAAAACACACGTACGAGCAGTAAAATCTAAAACGCACACATGCGTGCAGATGAGACAGAGAGAGGCAGGCGAGTCTGCAGAGGGAAGGAAGGAGAAAGGGGGCGTCCGGCCCTGACTCCGGGACCTGCCTTTCCCGGCACCGCTCTGCTCCTAGCCGCCAATGGGGCGTGGGGAAGCACCAAGGATCCGGAAGGTTCTCAGGACCCGGTGCTGCTCTGTGAGACGTTAACTGTTTTCAGCATAAATCCAATACATTTCACAAACAATTTCCTTAATGCACCACATGCTTCTCCCTGAGAGAAAAGAAGTGATTAATAATGTTAACAATGGAAATAGAAAACCCCCCAAGATCATCCGAGGCCGTGCGAAGCCACACTTGGATCTGAACCAGGCCAGCGGACTTTGCTCCACGTAGAAGCCCTTGGTGGGACAGCGAGTCTCCCGGCCGCCCGGCCCTCCTCTCCTGCTGAAACTGCCCTCGGCCAGGACTCCTTCAGGGAAACCCATCCGTCCCCAGACTGGGGCCACATCTGTCCTCGTCTCACGGCACAGGGGAGCAAGACGCCCCCGGGCAGGTCCACTGGCCCCAGGAGAGCCCCAGGAGGTCACTGGGCTCAGGGGACACGGCCTGCTGTGGTCACCAAACACGCAGGGCTGGCGTCTGAGATTTTCCCTGCGGAGTCATCCCAGCAAGGGGGGCTCGCCCACTTCCTCCTTCATTTATTGATTTGTGAATGGTGAGGTTAACGCCACAAATATTTACAGAGAGCTTCGGCCAGCTCTGGGACGGGGAGGACGGAGGGCCTTGGTGGAGCTCCCCATTTCAGCCTCTGTCTTCCTGATCCTTGGGCTCCGCGGGAGGTCCATTTTTCAAAGTGTCCTGCTTCCTCCAACCTGAAGACACCAGCAGTCTGGACACCGAGGCCCTTGGTTCAAATCTTGCCCCCCTGTCTTTGAACCTCAAAGAGTCGCTTCATGTCTGTGTTAGTTTGCTGGGGCGGCCGTGAGAAAACGCCACAGACCGGGCGGCTTAACCAGCAGAAATGCATTTTGTCACAACTGGGGAGGCTGGAAGTCCAAGATCGAGGTGTCGGCTGGCTGATTCCTCCTGAAGCTCCCGGAAGGACGCCTTCCTGTTCACACAGCGTTCTCCCTGACTGCATGCCTCGTGTCCCAATTTCCCTTTTATGAGGACACAGGTCATATTGGATGAGGGCCCATCATGATGATCCCATTTGATCCAAATAGGTACTGGGGGTTAGCACCTCAGCGCGTGGATTTAGGGGCGCACGATAACAACGTGTGAGCCTGGATCTCCCTACACCTGCCCCGACCCCCTCCCAGAACCTTACAGGACCGCGCTGGCTGCAGTAAACCAGTTTTCCTGACCAAGGACAGGAATTGCCCTCAGGAAACCACAGCTCTCTGGCGGGCGGGAGACGACATTAGCAGGTGCTCGACCCGCAGAGAAAACCCTTTAAGAAAAGCCAATCTCGCTTGAAGAGGCCAACATAAGGTCAGAAATGCGGTGCCAGACCAAGCCGTTTCTCCGCTCTAATTATACCGCCTGCCTGGCCAGTGGCATCAGACGTTAACCAACACCGGCTCTTTAGAGGTAACAAAAAAAAATTTTTTTTAATAAAAAAAAAAGGCAGCCCCTTGGTGGGAGGGTTTTTGGCGTTTCATCTGAATTCCATAATGAATAATTTATATAAAGGCTTTATTGGAGCCCAGCATTCCACAATAAATGTTCCGTGAGAACATACGCAAATATTTCAACATCAATTTCTCTCTGGTGGATTCGGCTGACAGCCCAAACCAGATTTGAGTTGCTACATTGCTTATTTACAAAAAAATATCATAATATTACTTTTATTTGCATTTTTCCAGGCGTCCACGGGGTGATGAATTTGAGAGGCACAGGCAGCAGAAGCAGCTGCTCCTGTGGGATCCGGAAGAGAAGGGAGGTCCTGTATTTTGGGGCAGGAAGTGGGGAGAGGGGCTTTTTGCCCACAAACAGCGATGAGAAGAGAGACTCGGAGGGAGAGAACCACCCGGCTTCTGGGCCATAAAAGAGATTTGCAGCCCCCCATCCTGGGCAGTTCCTGAGTGGGGTGGGGTGCAGGCACCAGGGGCTTGAGAATCCCGGTTATCCAACCCAAGAAGAGGGCTCCAGGGTGCACGCTTGGCTATAAACCCTCCAGGAAGGCTGGTCAAACCCTCCCCCTCTCCAAGCCGTCAGCACCCCCACTCTCCAGGACAGTGGGGAGGTTTTGACGAGGTGATGGGGGCAGCGGACGACTATGTAGATGTGCACAGCCCAGCGTCTGCAAGGAGCAGGCCACCAATGAGAGCTGTCACTGTTGATGTTACTGTCCCCGTGGGCAGGGAGGGGTGGTCCTGACTCAGCTGCAGCATCCAGGGGTGCAGCACACTCCCGCACTTGCTGCCCTGGGGGTTCACCTAGCCTCAGCTTTAATGCCTTCTTTCTATTTTGTCTTTCTCATTCATGGACTCTTTATGGTTACACACAATGTCCTTCTAAGGATCTCTCGATCATCTGGCCCTGTGCAAGTCCAGAGGGATTGAATTGGAGGTCTGGGGAGGGAATGGGGACAGAGGAGACCCCAGATGCTGGCTCTGCCCTTCCCACCCCAACCAGGGGAGTGGGAGTTCCTGGTTTCCAGGCTGTCAGGGCCACCTGCCTTTTAAGAACCCTTGGACATGGCGAAGGGTCCCTGAACAGCCTATGCTTTCTGCCCACTGAGGAATCTCAGCCCTGTGTGGGAAAGATGGGCCAAGATGGGAGGCACTTGGGGGGGGGGGGGTGCCTGAGTGTTCAGTGGGTTAAGCATGTGACTTCAGCTCGGGTCATAATCTCATGGTCCACGAGTTTGAGCCCCATGTTGGGCTCTGTGCTGACAACTTGGAGCCTCCTTCAGATTCTGTGTCTCCCTCTCTCTCTTCCCCTCCCTGACTACCTCTCTCTCTCTTCTCTTTCCAAAATAAATAAAAAACATTAAAAAAAATTTTTAAAGATGGGAAGCAATGGGAAGTAGATGGTAAAGGGGTGGGGGCAGTGTCCTGGAAACCACAGAGATACCCATCCTTAAAAGACCTCTGTGTTGCTGACTAGCTGTGCGACTTCGGTTGAGTTTCTTTTTTTTTTTTTATTTTTTTTAAAGTTTATTTATTTTTGCACTGAGAGCGTGAGCTAGGGAGGGGCAGAGAGAGAGGAAGACACAGAATCCGAAGCAGGCTCCAGGCTCCGAGCTGTCAGCACAGAGCCTGACCTGGGGCTTGAACTCAGGAACTATGAGATCATGACCTGGGCTGAAGTCGGACGCTTAACCGACTGAACCACCCAGGTGCCCCTGGTTGAGTTTCTTAATATCTCCCTGCCTTCATTCCCTCATCTCTAAGATGGGGTGATTGTAATCCCTTCCCAAAGGGAAATTGGGAGGGCCTCTGTGGTGCCAGACGTACACCCAAGATATGCAGGCTGTCGCATATGCCCTGTTTATTTGAGGGAGAAAAGAGGGCAACCTAGAATGTAGAAGACTTCCCTTCATCCTTCAGTGTGTGGCCAGGGCACAGGTCACCTCCCCCCACTCCCTCCTTCCCCACAAGACCTCATACTTGGTCTGGTGTCCACCTCTCCTTTGCACCGCCCATGGACTTGGGAGGCCAATACCTTCTGTTGTTCTGGTTGCATCCTGATTGCCCACCCAATCACAGTATGCCATCTTCCTCACCAGTGATTATGTCAGCCAATCAGCACAGGGAATTCCCCTCGTGACTATAATAGGTCCAGGAGGGAATACATTATCTAGGCTGGCCAATCAGAGGGATGAGAAGGACTTGCCCTCCATCTATCTTTCTCCCTCTGGGTGTTGTCCAATTGGCAACTGGCTGCACACATCTTAAAGTGATGAGGGAGGCTGCCTGAGGACAAGGAGAGGCAGAGTCAAGGGAGTCATAGAACAGTGAGGCTAGAGCCCTGATGGCACTGTGCCTGCAGTTGACCTCACTTCAGAACATGTTTCCATGAGATGGTGCATCTCTTTATGGTTAAACCATCTTGAGTTGGCTCTTCCATTACTTGAGATCCAAAGTGTCCTCATTTGCACAAGTAGGAGAGTCATTAATTCATTCATTTATTCATACCGTCTTCACTGAGCACCCAGTACAGCTGGGTACTGTCTTCTTAGTACAAGGCATGAGAACACAAGAAAAAGTCCTCTGTCCCACATGCTCACCATAGAGGAGGGGAGACAATTAAGAGACATGCACCACCCAGGTGAGCATAAGACAATGAGGGAGAGTCTCTCCCAGTGAGGGACGGGTGGGGGGGCAGGCAAGGGAATAGAGTCAGGGAAGTTCCTAGGGGAAGCAGACCTGTGAGCCATGGTTGGGTTGCTTCCTCGGATGGACCTCGGATGGTCCATCTGACTACTGAAAAATGTTCCCTATGTATAAACTTAGAGGGTCTCAACTGTGGCCAGACCTCCATGGTCCCTCAAATGTCCAAGCCTCAGCAAGGTGGGAGTTGTAAAGGAGCACACAGGGGGATAAAGGAGAAAAAAGCAGTGGCCAAATTAAGGTTGAGCACCAGAACTTTGTTCTAAGCTTTGTGAGTAAGGTCACTTCAGTTTCAAAGACCCACACAAAGCTCTTTCAAATTTAATTGAGATTCATTCCTCACCATCCTGGAAATGTCCACGAGAAGATCCTCCTGGAGCTCCCTGTTGAAGCCTAAAGCCTGTCCTCTAATGAGGCAGGACACTGGGGTGGCTGAGAGCCCCACAGCCTGGGATTGACCTCACCACTCGCTAACTGAGTGACCTCGCAAGGCTCAATCATCTCCTGTGGGAAATGGGACAATAACAGTGCCTACTTTAGTGAATTAATATGAAGAGTCTATGGATAAGAAAAATAAAGTTCTTAGCATTGCTGCTGGTATATAGTCGCTGCTCAATAAGTGTATTATTTTCTAGATACTTTCACTCCAATTAATGGTCTATAGGTGAAGATAACAGGGATTAGATTTACATTCCTAACTAAAAGAACCAGATAACAATAAAATAACCAAAAACAACAAAGGAAAAATGTATGAAACAACAGGTTTCATTCCATGGACGTCAGGCAACAAAATCAAGTAATTCCTGAGAGAGAGGAAATAAACAAAGTGAGCCTGAAGATCTCCCTTGCTTACTGCATTGGGTGAGTTTCCAGACTGCAGCACAGGCACAGGGAACACTGAGTGGAGAAGACAGCTGAGAATCCAGGGAGACCAAGGCATCCAGAGTTCACAGAACAGAACCCTGGAGAGGAGAGAGCTTCAGAGAGAACTCTGGAGATCTGCAGAAGACCTCCTTCAAGTATTCAGAAGATGAGTGATCAGTGCACGTGGGTGAGGAAACTACCCACAGCTGGGGAAAGAAGTTCCCAAAAAGGATTAGCAGGAACAGTGCCCAGTGCTCACACAAGGCTGAGAAGTACTGTTCCCACCACCAGCATAGGAAGTCCCATAATTCACAGGGCATTGGGTAGAGTACAAGAAGGGTCTTGCCTCAGTCATGGGGATTCATTATCCCAAAACCAGATGCTGGTCTGGTCTGGGGTAATTGCTACTGATTTGCTGGCCCCACCCAACAAATCTTAAAAACAAGACTTGAAGGGATCAGAATGTTCTCAAGTAACTTATCTGTATCCCAGAACAAAGCTCAGGAATATTTTAGATCTATAAAATATATCCAGTAACCAGCGATGTAAAATTTGAATAATGTCTGGCATCCAATCAAAAATCTCTTGACATGCAAACAAGTATGAAAATATGATTTGTGATAAGAGGAAAAATCAATTAAATCAGAGCTGACATAGACATTAGAATTAGCACACAAGAACATTTAAAAAGTTATTACATGGGGAGAATGGTCAAATTTGGTGAAGGGGATTGAGAAGCATAACCTTTCAGTTATAAAATAAATGAGTCTGGGTGCTGGGCATTAAGGAGGGCACTTGTTGGGATGAGCACTGGATGTTATATGTTAGTGATGAATCACTAAATTCTACTCTTGAAATCATTATTACACTATAAGTTAACTAACTTGGATTTAAATAAAATTTAAAAATAAAAAAAAGAAAAGAAAGATAAACTTGCATGCCTAAAATGAAAAATAATAATAAATAAATAGATAAGTCATGGGGATTAAAAAGTACAGTGTAGGGAATATTGTCAATAATATTGTATTAATAGCACTGTATGGTAACAAATGGCAGCTACACTTATTGGGGTGAGAATTAAATAATGCATAGAATTGTTGAATCACACTGTTATACACCTAAAACTAATATAACATTGTATGTCAACTATACTTCAATTTAAAAAAAAAAAAAAAAAAAAACTACCATGTGCCTAAAAAGAAAGCTGGCAAATTTCAAAGGTCCTTGCTCCCGAATAAATAAATAAAGTTACCACAGCCAATACAATATTGAAGGAAAAGAACAAAGATGGAGGACCGACACTACCTGTCTTCAAGACTTATTACGTAATCTACGGTGATCAAGACAATGTGTATTGATGAAAGAATAGACAAATAGGTCAAGGGAACAGAATAGAGTCCAGAAGTAGATCCCTGTAAATACAGTCAGCTTGTCTTTAACCAGGAGCAAAGGCAGGACAATGAGACAAAGTTCTCTTTGACAAACTGGAACAATCATACATCCACATGCAAAAAAGTAAACTTAGGGGCACCTGGGTGACTTCGTCAGGTAGGCATCTGACTCTTGATCTCAGCTCAGGTCAGGTACTTGCGGTTCATGAGATCAAGCCTCACGTTAGGCTCTGCACTAACAGTATGAAGCCTGTTTGGGATTCTCTCTCCTCTTTCTCTGCCCCTTTCCCCACTCACACATTCTCGAGCATTCTTGCTCTCTCTCTCTGTCTTTCAAAATAAATAAACTTTTTGAAAAAAAGTAAATTTATAGGGCGCCTGGGTGGTTCAGTTGGTTGAACATCAGACTTTAGCTCAGGTCATGATCTCACAGTTCATGAGTTTGAGCCCCATGCTGGGTTCTGTGCTGACAGCGTGGAACATGGAGCCTGCTTCAGGTTCTGTCTCTCTCTCTCTCTCTCTCTCTCTCGCTGCCCTCCCCCTGCTGTGCACTCACTCACTCTCTGTCTCTCTCTCTCTCTCAAAAATAAACATTAAAAAAAATAGACTTTATTTTTAAAAAGTTAATTTAGATAAGGACTTACACCCTTCACAAAAATTAACTTCAAATGGATCATAGATATAAATGTAAATGCAAAACTATACAACCTTTAGCAGATAACATAGGAGAAAACCTAGTTGGCCTTAGATTTGGTGATGCCCTTGTAGAGACAACACCAAAGACACAATCCATGAAAGAACTAATTAAAAAGCTGAACTCCAGGGACGCCTGGGTGGCTCAGTTGGTTAAGCATCTGACTTCGGCTCAGGTCATGGTCTCACGGTTTGTGAGTTCGAGCCCTGAATCGGGCTTTCTGCTGTCAATGCAGAGCCCACTTCAGATCCTCTGTCTCCCTTCTCTCTGCCCCTCCCCAATCTCTCTCTCTCTCTCTCTCTCTCTCTCAAAAATATACATGAAAATTGTTTTTTTAAAGCTGAACTTCATTAAAATTAAAAACTTCTGCTCTGTGAAAGCCAATGTCAAGATAATGAGAAGACAAGCTCAGACCAGGAGAAAATATTTGCAAAAGACACGGCTGATAAAGGAATGCTAACCAAAATATACAAAGAACTCTTAAAACTTAACAGGAAGAAAACAAACTATCCAATTTAAAATGGGCAAAAGACCTGAACAGATACTTTACCAAAGAAGATATACACATGGCAAATAATATGAAAAGATGCCCCACATCATATGTCATCAGGAAAAATGCAAATTAAAACAACAATAAGACACCACTGCACACCTATTCAAATGGCCAAAATCCAGAATACTAACAATACCAAATGTGGAGTAATAAGAATTCTCATTCATTACTGGTCAGAATGCAACATGATGCAGCCACTTTGGAAGACAGTTTTGTGGTTTCTTACAAAACTGGACACACTCTTACTGTATGAGCCAGCAAGCGTGCTCCTTGGTATTAATCCAAATGGATTGAAAAGTTATGTCCACACAAAAACCTGCACAGAGATGTTTACAGCAGCTTTATTCATAATTGCCAAACCTTGGAAGCAGCTAAGGTGCCCTTCAGTAGGTGAATGGATGATGAACTATGGTGCATCCAGACAATCAATTATTACTCAGAGCTAAAAAAGAAATGAGCTATCAAGCCATGAAAAGATGTGGATCACTGTTTTAAATGTGATTGCTGAGTGAAAGATGCCAATCTGAAAAGACCACCTATGCATGATTCCAACTGTATGACATTTGGAAAGGATAAAACTGTGAAGACCATAAAAATATCAGCAATTAACAGGGGTAGAGGAGGGAGGGATGAATAGACAGAGCACAGGGGATTCTTAGGGCAGTGAAAATACTCTGTATGAGATTACAACAGTGAGTACATGTCATTATACACCTTCCTAAACCTGTAGAATGTACAACACCAAGAATGAACCTTAGTGTAAACTGTGGACTTTGGGTGATAATGATATGCTGATGTAGCTTCCTCCTTGGTTTTATATATATATATATATATATATATATATATATATATATATATACACATATACAACTCTGATGTTGATAATGGGAGAGGCTATGCACATGTGGGGGCACAAAGTATATGGGAAATCTCTGTACCTTCCCCTCATTTTTGTTGTGAACCTAAAACTGCTCTAAGGAACAGTCTTTCTAAAAACAAGAAAAAAGAAAAAGTTACCACAATCACATATATTCAAAAAGTTAGAAACATGGAAAATATTTAAAAGGCCCAAATCAAATCTCTAGACATGAAAATCACAATATCTGAAATGAAAAATACACCGAATGAAATTAGCAGCAGATTAGACATTAAAGGGGAATGACCAATGAACTTAAAGACATGGCAATAGAAAGTATCCTAAACTGGGGCGCCTGGGTGGCTCAGTCGGTTGGGCGTCTGACTTCGGCTCAGGTCACAATCTCAAGGTTCGTGGATTCGAGCCCTGCATCAGGCTCTGTGCTGACAGCTTGGAACCTGGAGGCTGCTTCAGATTCTGTGTCTCCCTCTCCCTCTGCCCCTCCCCTGCTCATGCTCTGTCTCTCAAAAATAAATAAATGTAAAAAGAATTTAAAAAAAAAAAGTATCCTAAACAAAACACAAAGAGAAAAAATAATTTTGAAAAAATACCAGAGAATTAGTGAGCTGAGGAGTAACTTCACACAGTCTGATAGAGTGTAACTAGAATCACCAAGTTGAAGAGGAACATAAAACCTAGTTAAAGAAATAATGGCTTAAAATATTCCAAATTTGACAAAAACTGCAAACCCACAGATTCAAGAAGCTCAGCGAACTTCCAGCACAGAAAACATAAATGCACACCATTTGCTTAACCTCAATGATAAAGAGAAATCTGCAAAATAGCCAGAGGAAAAAGATATGTTACATAAAGAGAAACAAAAATCAGAATGACAGCCGATTTCTTATTGCAAACAATGTAAGCAAGAAGACAGTGGATCAATATCTTTAAATCACTGAATTTTTTTTTTAAACTGTCAACGTGGAATTTTATACAGTGAGTTATCTTTTTTTAAGAAGTAGAACTTTTATTTGGATATAGTTGACACGATATGTTACATTAGTTTCAGGTGCAAAACATAGTGATCAAACAAATCTATACATTATCTACACTCACAAGTGCAACCATCATCTGTCACCATACAACACTATTAAAATACCATTGACTGTATTTCCTCTGCTGTACCTGTCATCCCCGTGACTTATTCATTCCACAACTGGAAGCCTTATAGGGTGAAATTATCTTTTAAAAATAAAGGCAAGGATTCCAACTTCAGATAAGATAAAGTAAACACGCCCCACCTGGTCTCTCCTGCTAAACTCAACTATAACACCTGGACACATATATGCATGAGTTATTTGAGAGTTTTGAAAAGTAAATAGTGGCAGGCAGATTGAGAAAGAAAACCAGATATTTTTTAAGTACCACTAAATCAGTAGTGAATTCACCAGCTTTTTCCTCCAGTGTCCCCTGGTCTGCACACAGTGCAGCTCACAACCCCTGGGCATTGGCACAGAGAAAAGTTAAGGGAAGCCTTCTAATTCTGAAAGAATGGGGGCACCTGGGTGGCTCAGTCGGGTGAGCGTCTGACTTCAGTTCAGCTCATGATCTCACAATCCGTGAGTTCAAGCCCCACGTCGGGTTCTGTGCTGACAGCTCAGAGCCTGGAGCCTGCTTTGGATTCTGTGTCCCCGCCTCTCTCTGCCCTTCCCCGACCTGTGCTCTGTCTCGATCTGTCTCTCAAAAATAAATAAATGAAATAAATGTTAAAAAAAGGACTTAAAGGAGAAAGAATGGAGCCTCCTAATGCTCAGAGAAAATGTGGGCACCCCACATCTTTTCTCTTCTCTCTACTTTCTCACACCCCAGATCCCATGTGGTCCTGTGACAGTGTTGGCAGGACCACAACAGAAACCATTAGGAGTGAAAACTTTGAGGCAGAGGAATCTTCCTTTCCAGTTAGTGGATCTGTGACCACAAGGGTAGGGGAAGCCCCGCTGCTCTTTTTCCTCTGTCTTTCTCCATCACTGGCACCAGAAAAGGGTAGAGCCACAGAAGTGCATGTCAGAGCAGGGTCTCTAGAGCCCTAGGTTCCTGGCCAAAGGACCAAATCGAGCCAGAGATTACAGAGAAGAGTGCAGAGAGGGAAAAGCTCTGGAAAGCAGCCCCATAAAGTCACTATGAACTCCTGGTCTCTCCTCCCAAGCCACACATGGCACGAATCTGATTGTAGGTGGTATATCAAAGACTTCAAGAACTGAACCACTTCTGGCTCAAAGACTGGCCCCTCAGCAGAGCACACATGGGAAAGATATGAAGGGTGTTCCAAAGGCTTTGAAAACTGTACTGACATTGAAACCACAACCCACACAAGATGTGCTGGATCATGTGGCTGGAACCCAACCTAGCTTATGGCTTGCTAAAGCAAAAACACCACCATTCCTCAAAGTATATAACCAGAACACAGAGTCTCATAACACTCACAATGTCCAGGATACAATCCAAAATTACATGGCATATGATGAACCAGGAAAATCTCAACTCACATGGAGAACATCAACAACCATCACCGATGCCAAGATGACACAGATGTTGCAATTATCTGACAAAGATCTTAAAGCAGCCATCAGAAAATTCTTCAAAAAGCAAACACGAACACTCTTGAAACAAAAGGGAAAATAGAAAGTCTCACTTAGCAAAGTAGACGACACAAAGAAAAACCAAATGGAAACTTCAGAATTGAACAACACAATCATTGAAATTTTAAAACTCACTGGATAGGGACATAGTAGATCAGCTACAATAAATGAAAGAGTCAGTGAAGTTCAAGGTAGATCCATAGAGATGATCAATTCTTAATGCAGAGAATAACAGTTGGAAAAGTAAATGCAGGGTCAGCGACTTATGGGACAATTAAAAAGCAAAAGGTCCAATATTCACATCATCGGAGTCCCAGAAAGAGGCAAGAAAGAACACAGTGTGCAAACAATACTAAAGAAATAGCGGCTGAGGAGCCTCCCAAATTTGGTGACAGACATAAACCTCCAGGTTGAAGAATCTCAGTGAACCACAAACAGGACAAACCCAGAGAAACTCCATTCTCGAATCCACAAAAGAGGCCGGTCCTAAAGTGACGTGGCCTTCTTTTCCTTTCCTAACATTTTCTCTCAAACTCCAACAGTTAAATTCAGCATGTGGAGAGTCATGGCAGCAGCTTCCAGGAGATCACATGGCCTGCTAGTTGGGCCGGGGGGAGGGATGGAGAGAAAGCTGGAGCCACCAGAGGTGTTCCCCACCTTGGCTCCTCGACCCAGGGTCCATCTCCCCTCCCCAGGCTCCTCCCAGCCTCCAGGGGGAACCCTGGACTCTCTGCCCTTCACATGCCACCATGGCTTCACCCTACGTCCTCGGTACCTTCAGCCTCACCTGTACCAGTGTCCCTTTCCCCCATGGGACCGTGCGGGATGGTGACTTGGCTGCTTGCATCCAACAGAGCTATGAACGGTTTGAGCCCCTCTCTTCCCTGAAGACCCCCAGCATATTTGGAGGAGAGCACAGGACCTCCGGTTCCTCCTTGGAGACAGAGAGACCTCGACTCCACCCCTAACCTTTAAAACAGCTGAGGTCAGAGTAGAGGGGACGAAGGGATCTGAGAGATGCAGAGGAAGTGTCTCCACGCCAGTGTAAGGGACACATTGACCTTCCAGCTCCAGAGGCATGGTACCCGTTTGTGGCTCAACTGCCTTCGTCTTTGGCAGCCCTCCACCGGCTCTGGGACCTGCTGTGACTCCCCTTTGTGACTCTCCTGCCAGGAGGGGAAAGCAGCACACACACACACACACACACACACACACACACACACACTTGTAATGCCTTCAGCCCACACACAGTCCTGTGTCAGGGTTGGGGACTCCTCCTCCCCCCCCCCAATCAGGTGGAGAGTGCAAACACGGAAAACAGCTCAGACCTCTGGTGTCAGCCCCCTCCCCACACCCAGCCTTCATCTACAACTGAGAGGACCACGTAGTACCCAGTGACCACACGGCTTAGTCTGCTAGCAATCCCCATGGAATCTCCCCCACACACGTTACCCGACCCGCAGGGCTCTCAGCTTTCTCACTCTCCTGACATCGCTGATGGGCTCCCACCCTCAAGTCCAGTACGGCTAAGTCGGAAACCAGGACGGGTCTCGGTGTCGCCATTCTCAGCCTCCCACAGCTCCACAGCGCGGTCTGACGCCCCGCGCAGGGAGGGCTTCCAGAGGCCCGTTTGCTGTTCCCCCCGCTGGGCTGTGCAGACTGAACTATTGGTGCAGATGTGTTTCCAGTTTGTGACTGAACTAAGGGGCCGGGGTGGGCGTTTGGTCCGGGATGGGCTCCTCCAGACGCCACCCGTGCGACAACGGTGCGGACAGACGCCAATGGCTAGAAGGGCCTCAGACAGGAGGGAACAACCTGGAAAAGGGCAGGGGTCTCAGCCCGAGGCAGTCACTGGGCATCTGGGTCGTGCAGGAAGGAATTGGGGTCTGTGTGGGTGGAGGCCCCCAGGGGCCTTGCCTCAGGGCAGGAAGAAGGGTGTGGGCACCGTGTTGCCCAAGTACTATTCGGACCACGCTCCAGGTGAGTCAGGGGCCGCAGAGCCTGGGAACCATGCGACCCCTTGGCTGCCAAGTCCCCTCTGCCTCCTGACGCAAGAAACGTCCTCGACATTCTCCATTCTCCCTGCAGGAACGCAGACCCTGGAGCTGGACGTCATACGGTCAAAGCCCAGCTCTGCCACTTGCCAGTGTGACCTCAGGTGAGTCTCCACCTCCCTGTGTCGGTCAGGTGGGGAAAAGACGGTGCCCCACTGTCTGAGTGCTGAATGAGCCCACGTTAGAAATTCCCCCAGACTTGGCTTCTCCACCCAAAATATGCCGCTCAACCACAAACGGGCTGCCCCCCCCCCCCCGTCACTGCCACCAACGACGACTTCCCCTCCCCGAAGGAACAGAATATGGCTGTTTTTTCGTTTCTGGGGCAATAGTAATGAAGCACCAGAGTGGGGGGCAGGGAGCGGAACTTTAACCACTCACATTTCTTCCCCCCAGCGCTGGAGGCTGAAGTCGGAGATCAAGGCGTCATCAGCCGGTGGCTCCTTCTGAGCCTGAGGGGAACCTGCTTGTAGCTGTCTTCATGTTCACACGGCATTCTTGCTGAATGTCCAGATTTCTCCTCAAGGACGCCACCAGCCCTATTGGATCAGAGCCTCATTTTACCTTAATAACCTCTTTAAAGACCCTCCCTCTAAATAGGGTCACATTCTGAGATACGCCCATTAGGGCTTCAGCACGTGGGGCTGGGGCACCGTGCACCTGTCACCAGCCCTCTGGGTTAACGCCTTCCCTGTGCGTGAGCTCACGCAGAGGACTCTTCACCTCACACCGTGGAGCGTGTGACACCCACAGCCCCCACCAGGCCACAGCTGGGCCCCCTCAAACTGCCCGCGTGTCTATTTTCTGCTCCGTTGTGGGGGAAGACAAGTCCTTTGTAGGACAGTTTCTTGGGACAGAGATTGCTCTTTGTACTTGGAGCTCCCGAGGAGCAGGGGAATGTCAAGCTGGGAAGGAGCACGGAGAGCCAGTGACAGGCATCCCATCCCGTGTCCAGGTGACCCCGCAGCCAGCAGCCGCAGACACGTGACAGACAGTGCTCACGTGGGCTCCCCGGCCGCCAGCACAGTGCCAACGGCCTCGGGGCACCGCCAGCCTCCGCACATCTGCAAGAGCGGGAGGGCAGGAAGCTCACTTCCCAAATTGTCCGGGTCCCAGTTTCCCTCTCCAAGAAAAACGCAAGCACCGGGCAGCCGCTCCTTGCTTGTTCTTGCCGCTTACGGACTCTCTCTGGTTCTGATCATCGCCCACTGTGCTGGGAGCCGCATCAGAGGGCGGCCCGAGGACCCTGGTGACTCACAGCTGGGCCCAAGCGTGACCCCGAGAACCCACAGGGCCACTTGCTCGCGGCATGTCGGGGAGGCCCGGAGTGGGGGTCCCCCGCCCCCCTGCCGAGACCGCTGGGAAGCGTTCAGAGAAGTTCCATCGGTGCGAACTTAATAAACTGTGGCATGAAATATTTATCCACTTAGACCAGCTTAAGTAAGTCAAGTGTGCTGGAAATCAGCATCGTGCTTTCATTTTTAATGAGCCTTCTGTATAGCAGCCCCTTCTGTCACTGTCAGGTGCCGGGGGGCAGGAGTTCCCAGAGCCCGATGCAATTTTAATCTCCCTCCACAAAGATGCTGAATAATGGACCACGTTTGCTCGCGGGAGCCTTGCCCGAGGCCGGGGAAAGTTGGCCTCTGATCTAAGCAAGTCCCATGTTTGCTCAGGAGTCTCCTCCTTGCTCCCCCTCTTCTCTGAGCACCAGACACACTGGTGACTGCTTAGGCAGAGCCCACAGGGGCTGTGGTTGGCTGAACGATGGCCCCCAAAGGTGCCCCCCTACCAACCCCGGGACCCATAAATGCGTCGCCTTGCATGGCCAAGGGGACTTTGCAGATGTGAGGAAGTTAAGGACCTTGAGGTGGGGATTATCCCGGATTATGTGGGCAGACCCAGTGTCATCGCAAGGTCCCCATAAGAGGGAGGTGTGGGGGTGTCACAGAGAGCTGTTTTGCAGGCAGAGGAAGGGTCCACAAGCCAAGGAATGTGAGCACCTCTAGAAGCAAGAGAAAGCAAAGGAACAGATTCTCCCGTAGAGCCTCCAGAAGGAGCACAGCCAGGAAGACCCATTTTAGACTCCCGACGCCCAGACGGCCAAAGACAACAGCACTAGGAGATCGATACAAGGACTTTCTCTCTTCTCATCCTGGCCACCCCAGTTCTCCAGATGCCCGGCTTCAAACCCACCTCCCACCCCTTCCCGGCCCCGGGGCCTGGGTCAGGTGCCTCGGTCCTCTCGGACATAATCCTAAATCTCGGGGCAGCTGGGATCATGTATCCGCAGCTCCGCCCCCTCGCGGAGCAGTCTGAGGACAGCGCGGATGGTGGCACCAGCACGTTGCAAGCCCCACGGGAAGTAGGAAGTGTCCCCACGTCAGTGCTGCTGTGTCTCGAGACAGAGCCTCTGGGAAAGGTGAAAGAAAGAGCCTCCACAGCTCAGGTAGGAGTAATTGCGGCTGCGGGTAGCAACGTGGCTCTGGGTGGAGGGAGGATTTGGGCCAGCAAAGTCCCACGAGGAACTCTGTGACTCACTGTCTGGGACCATGACCTTGGCGGCCTCCGCCTCCCTCCCAAGCCCAGCACCGCCTCGGACAGAGAACTGAGCTCCCGAACATTTCGATTCATGCATCCCATGTTCTGAGCCCTGGTGGGGGGGGGGGGAGCAGACAGGGCCCCTGCCCTCCGGAAGCCCGAGGACTGGGTGGAAGGATATTGCTGGACTGCAGTGAACTCCTTCAGGCAAGGACACAGGGAGGATCCCGCCTCCCAGGGGCAGGGAGGGCTTCCTGGAGGAGAGGGTGACTGAGTACCCACTGGGCCAGATGGGCCCAGCTAGGAACGGAGTTTGCCGTCTGCTTGGAGACAGACGTGTCCGCAGCTCACTGTGACTCTAGAATCCACGAGAGGTGCTAAGGCCCACCCAGGGCGGGGCTGCAGAGGAAGAAGCGGGTCGAGGGTTATTGAGGAAGCTGATTCCCTGAGGGGCCGGGAGGTACAGAGACTTGCAGGTGACCGGCTGGTTCTGGCCGGGGTGCCTGGAGCGACAGAGGCCTGAGGGCCGGCCAAGATCATGGCCAGTGGCAAAGGTCAGAGCCGGGCTGCAGAACACAGGAGTGAGCTTGACTTGGAACCACAGATTTCCAGGACCGGGAGAGCCTCTGCGGGCAGACCCGGCGGCTGCCACCCAGGCTTTGCCCGGGGGACAGGGAACCTCAGAACCAGGCAGAGGACGCTGTCCGTCGGCCAAGAGCCCTGTCTGAAGAGCGGATCCTGTTGCTCCCACGGCAGGGATTTCATCCTCCCGTTCCGCGTCCTTCTCTCCGTGGCTGGCAGCCGGGAGAGCTACTGTCACCGTCCCCGCCCACAGTGATGGGGCACTGCTGCTGCCCAAGAGGCCACCCTGGAAGGGGTGGGCGCAGGCAAGTTAAGGGCCCGAACCAGCTCCTCAAACGACTCCCAAGGTCCGTCTTTCCAGCAAAACCCTCGGGAGGGCAAACCTCACCCAGGGCTCACTTGGGCAGCCAGTCGGTGACTCCGCAGGCAGATGTCAGGGTGACCCCACTGACCTCGAAGTTGCTCTTAATCCAACTCCGCCAGTGCCTCTCATACCCATCCATCCATCACCAAGGAAACGTGCGATGCAAGGTCCCCAGTGACACCGACCTGTCTGGACCACAGCGGGGCTGGGACGGGGCTCCCCCTTCTCACGGCCAACAGGCTGTTCCCAGGGGCAGCTCCCCACACAGGCCAAGGGGCTGAAACCTCGTGGCCGCGGAGCCTCAGTGCTGGGCAGCTGGCGTGTGGCGTGTCCAGGCACGGCCAATTTCCTTCGTGTGCCCTATAAAAAGCTGGGTGTCCGGGGAGGTGCCGTTCGTCCCCTGGGGCCCTGGGACACACACCAGATCTGGCACCCCTCTCACTGCCCAGCCTGAGGAGTCGTCTTTTCTCACGCCCACCCCAGTCAAGCCGGCCCCTTAACCCACACTGTGTGATGTCCAGGGATCGGGCCCCAACCCTAACACATCACTGGGGGTGGTGAGGTCTATATCCCAATCCCCCTCTTGTCGTAAGGACTGTGGTCCCTGGACGAGAGTCCACCCTAACCCAGTTTGGCCCCGTAACATGACGACATCTGCAAATAAGGTCACATTCACAGGTACCAGGGTTTGGACCTGAGCGTGTGTTTGGGACACAATTCTGCCCCAGTGCGGCTGCCAACATCGAACCAGAGAAAAACCCGGCACTACCTGCCCCCGGGTGGGAGAACTCAGAGCCTCGCCAAGGGGACCACGCCGGCGTCCGACGGGGCCGCTGGCTTCAGCTGCCTCTCGCCAGCCGTTCCCGAGGATGGGGGGACGTGACAAACCACACGGCGACGATGTGGTCAGCAAACCCAGAGTGTGGGTCCCACGGCCCAGGCCTCTCGCAGACAAGGTGTGGGGGAAAGAAAGGGATACATGTGGAACCTGTGTGTTAAAAGAGACTTAAGGACAGATCAGCTCTGGGGCACCTGGGGGGCTCAGTCGGTTGAGCGTCCGACTCCTGATTTCTGCTCAGGTCGCGATCTCGCGGTTCGTGGGTTCGAGCCCCTCGTCGGGCGCCACGCTGACGGTGCAGAAACTGCCTGGGATTCTCCTCCTTTCTCTCCGCTCCTGTCCCGCGTGTGCCCTCATGCACGCCACCCCCCTCTCCCTCTCAAAACGAAACTTTTTTTTTAATATTTTATTTATTTTTGAGACAGAGAGAGACAGAGCATGAGCAGGGGAGGGGCAGAGAGAGAGGGAGACACAGAAGCTGAAGAAGCTCCAGCCTCCGAGCTGTCAGCACAGAGCCCGACATGGGGCTTGAACTCACAGACCTCGAGATCGTGACCCGAGCCGAAGTCGGACACTCAACCGACTGAGCCACCCAGGCGCCCCAAAACGAAACATTTTAAATAAATAAATAAATAAATAAATAAATAAATAAATAAATAAAATGAGTGAGACTAAACCAGGTTCCATTTCTCGACGTGGGTGGGGGCATCGAGGCTGTTTGCTTTAATAATCCATCAAGCTAACATTTGTCTCACCGTTTTTCTGTACCCGTGCTTTATTTTGCAATGAAAAGGTTTTGAAAGTTAACTACTATAATAATCATTAAAATCACCATCATTAGCCTTGAATCATGCTACAAGTGTTTCTAAAGAGTCCCCTGGGCCTGGGACTACGCTGGGTACCAAGCATTTGGCGGTGAGGAAAACAGACCTGGTCCCTGCAGTCGTGAAACTGACCACCTGGGGCGGGTAGGTGGCGGGCAGGTGAAAATCTGCCTGCGTAACAGCACGTCTAACTGCATTGTCCCGGCATGAGCTACGTGGGACGGGGGAGGAGACCCTGAGTCTGGGTCCTGGGACGCGTGAGGCCTTCCGGAAGGGTGGATATGAAACCAAGAGACGTTCTCCGTTTCCGCTGCAGAAAGAATGCGTTTTGCTTCGTGGGAGGGATGGTGACATACGACAGCTAGCCTGTATTGACAGTCACCGTGTCCTGGGTGTGCTTGCTAAGAGCCTGACACAGCGCCTTGGTTATCACAACCCCCGTCTGCCCGCGAAGGGGGAAGAATGAAGCTCTGGCTGGTGCATGTGGCACGTTTTTAGCTGCCGTGTCATTCACACACGAGAGCGAAAGCACCGCGTGAGTGTTCGTTTTGGAGCCGGGCAGTGACATGCACCCACAGAGCCACCACCCCAGGGGGAGAGCAGTAGTCTTCTCCGTCAGCCCCGAAAGTTCCCTGGGACCCCAGCCCCACCCATGTCTTGCAGAGGCCTCGCTTTTGTGTCCTGAACCCCTGATCCGGGCGGATCTGCCCCAATCCGGGTGACTCTCTCCCTAAAGCAGAGGCCCCTGACACACCACTGCCCACTGTCACCCCCAAACCTGCCAACCTGGGCAGGAAAAAATGCCAGCCGGCTGACGCCCGGGGAAGGGGGCAGACGGGTGTGGCTCACAGGCTCCTGTCACCCTCGGATCACAGAGTTCGCCCAGCCCACCTGCATCCATGGGGTGAGGGCCTGGGAACCACAGCGGCCCCAGGCAGCAGGCTGGGAAGAGTCCAGAGCAATCCCAGGGGAGGGGGGAGACGGGGGAGGAGGTCCCGAGTGGTCAGAAGTGCCCCTGGGACTGGACAGTCTCTGTCTCCTTCTCCCGGGCTCCCAATGGGCAGAGGACGGCAGCTTGCGTTTGGATCTTTCTCCAACAGTCCTACCGGCTGATGAAAACCTCCCTGCAATTTGAGCAGGTCGCAGTCCCCGGAGGTCACTTATCCCCCGCTTCCTGGTGTCCCAGCCTTGACAACACATGTGCCTTGATCACCAGGAAAAGTGGCAAAGAGACTATGGGGGTGTCCGAATAGGCCCAGCCCCCCACCCCCACCCCTGCCCACTCCCAGAGTATCACTTCCCTAGCAGCAAAGAGCAGAGCCATCCACTGAGAAGGGGGGTGTCGCGACAGAGATGCCTGCCGTGCCCTATTTGGAAAAGGAAAAAGACCGTCCCTGCAAAAGCAGCTGACGTCCGTGGGCTAAGATTAAATGGCAGGAGGGGCTGGCCTCCACGCTGGCCTTCCCAGCACACAAAGCCTTCCTCCCAACCGAGAAGGAGCCCCACGTGAGCAGCGGAGCCACAAATAGCACTGGAGAGGGCGAGCCCTTTGTCGCCGGAGAGTCGCCTGACGGGGGTCCAGAGGCGGGAGGGAGGCAGCCAGGGGCGTCTTGCCGGAAGGATCGGGATCACGCAGCACCATGCTTCTGTGTCCCAACAGCCCTCTGCCCCCTCTTCGGCGAGTCCCCGGGATGGGGATCCTGGAAATAAGTCCCCACCCTGTTCACGGCGTCCGGGAGGGCTCTGGGTCTCAGCCGTGCGGTCACACTCTGACATCACTCCAGCATCCCAGCTGTTTGCAGTGGGTGTTTTTGGATGAGAATTCTACCTGGAATTAGTTCAAGAGTTTCGTAGGAAATCTGCTGTATGAATGTCAGCGCAGTGAGGCCGGGGGCCGGTTTTCATCCCCCCCCCCCCCCGAGCTAATTCCGCATGTGCTTATTCCTAAAAAGGAGGTTAAGTACCCACTCCTATTCCCGGGCCAAGACTGCGATGCAATCCGACGTTTTCCTGTGTGCCTTCACGAGGCAAGCCTCAGGAGGGGCCCCCTTCAAAATGCTGGCAGCCCCACTCTCCCGGGCCCCCTCCCACCGGGCCCGGTCGCCCCAGGAGCAGATGACGCGTGGAGGCGAGCAGAGCCAGGGTCTGTGGCCAAGCCTGGGCTTTGCAGCCACATGACATGGTCACTTCCTGGGCTGGCGCCCATCTGGGCGGCTTCTCTGTGCCGGCTGAAACACCCAGAGTCGTCACCCATACTGCCCCCGCTTTCAGAGGGGAACTCGGGCACGAAGGGGTTAAGGAGCAAAGTCAAGTTCACATGCTCTTCACTCAGATCAGACAAATGAGTCAGGGCTGGGAGAACCCAAATCTCACTGCTGTCAAGAAGGGGTGCAGCTCTGTGGCCGAACCAGTCGGGCCACCTGCCCCGGGGCACACCCACCCGGCTGGCTGCCTCATCGGTCTTCGCAGACAAGAAGGAAGGAGAGAGACCCAGTCCCTTCGGCCCATGATGTGTCCTATTTTGTCTGTGTCCCACTGGGAAAGGTGGACCACCCAGCAGGTTCACTCCTGGTGGAGGGAGGGGAGAGAGAGAGAGAGAGAGAGAGAGCACAGGGCAAGAGGTGCCGAGCCTTCCGCGAAGGGTCGCGCCCGGGGGAGGAACGTCAGGGACAGGCAGTGACTGCCCACCCGGACGCCCAGGCCTCACGGGGACACAGAGACTCTGCCTGGAGCCCACTGTGACATGGGACAGGTTGGGGAGAGACCAGCTGACCTGCTTCGTGCAGCGTCTCCTCCCCCTGAGGAGGCCGCACCTCTGCTGAGAGCTTACTGGGCGAGCCGGCCTCGGCCAGTCAGGAAGGCAGGCATCCTGCCCACGTTTCAGGAAAAGGGAGTTTCTTATGGGAATTACGGCTTCTGAGAATGTGGGGGCGCGGCTGGGGGAGTGAAGGTCTGGGGGGGTGGGGAGAAAACCACAAGCCCCTCCAGCCAGAAACAGCAGCAGGTTGGGGGGGAAACTGAGTCCCGGGAGCCGAGGCCCCGGGTGTCGGCCCCAAGAGGGGCCACGCACGGTTCTACAGAGGGCCAGCTGAGAAAGCCGCTGTGTCCGGTGCCACCACCTCTGGCCGCCAGGGCCACCTGAGAACACGGCCTCTGCTGCACCGCACCCCGCAGACCTCACGCTGGTCAACCCCCCCGGCCCGGAGGCGGCTTCCGGCCTCGGCGGGAAGGGCCTGGCGAGCGGACAAGAGACCACCCAGCCCTCCGGTGGGGGTGGTGGACATGAAGGGGGGGGGGACCCTGTGGGACTTGGGGGGCTGCACCTCCCCCGTGGTGGACTGCAGAGGAACGCAGGAGACGGTCCAGCGTGGCCAGAGCACCAAGGGACTCTTCAGAATGACGGCAGACAGATTCTCCCTTCTTTTCCCTTCCTGGAGGTACCCATGAGCCAGGGGAGGCCGGGAAGCACCGGTCAAGACACGAGGGGGAGAAGCTGGGATGACGAGGGGGCAGGGGTGACGGCCAGAACCAGCTGGGAGGGGGCTGGCAGGGCAGGGGAGGGGCGTCGGTGGTGTGTGTTATGCAGTAAAGGAGAGGCTTTCCTGGGGATGGCGAGGTCGAGCTGACATGGCCTTTACTCCATCAGACCCGCTGTGACCGTGCAGAGCTCACCCAGGTCCAGAGGGACGCTCTTCAGCCCTTGCTGGCTGCTGCTTCTCAACCTCCATTTCTTCCGTCTTAGGAAACTCCGGTTGTGTCCCGTCTCGATGTGCGAGTCTGGGCTCTCCAGATGAACGGACACAAAACGATGTGTGCACATGTGGAGAGAGAGAGAGAGATTTGGTTCGAGGAATTGGCTCATGCAATTATGGAAGCTGCAAGGATGGACAGGCCGGCTGGGGACCCAGGAAGAGCTGATGGCGCAGTTCAAGTCCCAAGTCCGCCTGCCACAGAATTGCCTCTTGCCTGGGGGACACCCGTCGGGGCCTTCAGCTGATTGGATGAGGCCCACCACATCACGGAGAGCAATCTGCTTTTCGCTCAAATCCCACTGATTTAAATGCCAGTCTCATCCAGAAACACCCTCATAGAAACATCCAAAATAATGGACGGCCCCGTACCCAGACACTGTGGCCCAGCCAAGTCGACACATGAGATAAACGGCCGTGTTTTGTCTTCAGACAAGGTGCCCCCGGGCGTCTGTCTTTGCCAGTCCTTTGCTGCAGTCGGGAGTCCAGCCGTACGTCCGGCGGTGGGATGGGCAGGGTGGCGGGGTCGGCTGCCCTCGTGTCTCCCTTATTCCCCAGCAGACAGGCTGCCCCTCGGCGTCAGAGGCCAACAGCTCACGAGCCCGTGGGAGACACGGTCTCACTGGTCCTCGGGCCTTGTGGCGGGGCCCTTCCCGCCTCACACCCGGACCCAGGCTACCGGCTTCCGATGCACCAGCTCTTTGTACTGACGTCGACGCTCACTGCCTCCCCGCACTCCCGACCCCTACCTGCCCCGGTCTGTCCCCAGCGTCCTCATGGGGCCCCGCGCGCCGTGCAATCTGCTTAGCGGCATCTGGACGCTGATTTCCATCCCCCCACCCCCGGACCCTCACCTTCACGGGGCAGGCGTGTGGGGCCACTCGAGTCTACAGCAGTGTCCCCAACACCGTCTGCACCGTTGTCAGGCGCAAAACAGATGCTCCATGAATGTGTGTTAGATAAACGGATAGTCAGTACTTTAAAACTGTATTCTAGGGGCCCTTGGGTGGCTCAGTCGGTTAAGGGACTGGCTTCGGCTCAGGTCACGATCTCAGGGTCCGTGAGTTTGAGCCCCGCGTCGGGCTCTGTGCTGACGGCTTGGAGCCTGGAGCCTGCTTCCCATTCTGTGTCTCCCTCTAGCTCCGCCCCTCCCCCCATTCATGCTCTGTCTCTCTCTCTCTCCCTCTCTCAAAAATGAATAAACATTAAAAACATTTTTTTAACCATATTCTAACCTAAGCCTGTCTGGTTGAGGCCACAGACAGTGCCTCCTGGCTTCCGTCCACCAGCTTCAACACCCACACACCTGTGCTGTTACCTTCCCCGGGTCCACGTCAGGCGCTCCTTGGGCTTTTAGAAGCCGAAATAGCAAGAGTGGGACACAGGCTGCCTGGGCATCCCTGGGGACAGGTGTCAACACAGGATGGAGGGCAAGGGGGGGTGACTTCCTGAGCCTTGTCCAGAGGGCAGAGAAGTGAGGGGTGGGCTACACCCGGGCACCAAACGGCCGTGTTTCTTAAAGGTGAGGCTCGCCTGGGCCTTGGGGTCTAGAGGCGGGAATGCGGTCTGGGTAGAAAGAAGCTTGGGCCAAACTTGTGCTCCTCGGCCCCCCGGCCCCGGCCCGTCTCCACAGAGAAGATCCCAACCCGGTCCCAAGAGGCCCAGTCTGATGGCAGTCAGGAGAGCGTGCCGTAGAGAGACCCGTTTACTGGGGTCTAGGGCAGGGCCAGGGAGTGCGGTTAAAACAGGGGTCACAGCTGGAGGGCTGCACAAAACCCCTCTCTGCCTGGGGCCCCCCTTCAGCCCAGGGGCCAGCGAGCACAGACAGCCGTGGAAAAATCACGGGTGGTGACCCAGGAAAAGCAGTCAGCCCGGCGCCCGGCCCTCCCGGCACGGACCACGCACTCTCCAGTGAGGACTCTGCATCCCCTTGTGACGTGAGCTGGCATCCAGGTCCTGCCGGGACCCAGGCCAGGCTAGGGTGCCCCTCAAAGCCCCCGCTCCAGTCCCCCAGGCGCAGCCTGCTCGGTGATGGGTCCAGTAGCTCGAGGGAGTCGCCGCCGTGTGTTGACTGCGGCAGGCGGGCGGCCCTGACCTCCACGTCCTGGCTTCATTCTGTCTCCACTCACTGCCAGACACCCAGGCTGTCCTGCAAGCTCCAGGTCACAAGGCAGCTCAGGACCGCACCCAGAAGGCTCCGTTCTGGAGGAGCCCTGTGTCTGTGATGGGTCTCTCGTTCCCTGCAAAGAGATGCCGTGGCGCTCGATGCCCCCTGCTGTGCCTGCTGGGTGGTCCGACGGCAGGCCTGGGTGCTCAGTTCCAGCCCCGTCTCTGGACCCGGGCCGAGTTCCTGATAAAGGGCACACCCCAGGCAGAGTGTCCGTGGGGACTGTCCACGTTACATCAAGGCTGGCCTCTCTGGAAGCACGAGACTCACGGCCCTAAAGCCTCTGGGACCCACGGGCTGGTGGGGTCCCTCCTCCTGCTGGGCTGGGGGCTCGGGTGTGCGCCCCAGGAGAGAAGCTGAGGAAGGAACGAGGTTTGAACACACAGCATGGGAAAGAAAGCTGGGGGAGAGTAGGTAGTAGCTGGAGTGACAAGCAGAGACACGGAGAACGCGGTCCTGCCCACAGGGACGCACTCACCCCCAGGAGCCCCCCCAGCCAGCGCCCCCAAGGTCCATCGGGGCCTCGGCGTCCCCCCTCGCGACTGAGGAATCTGGACCAGCACGACCCTCCCTCCATCAGGACTCATCGGAGGCCCCACAAAGGAAGACATGTCTTCTAGAAGAAGCCATGGAGTGGGGCTCGGGCAGAGAAGGAAAGTCTGCAACCTGGGCCTGCGTCCCAAGTCCTGGCTGGGCCTCCTGGTCCCATGGCAGAGGCCCCTTGGGCGTGGGGGGCCCAGCTTGGCCCTCCTGGCCGCGCTGGGGAGAGCTCCGCGGAGGGACTGGGCTCGGGACAGCAGAGGGTGGAAGAGGGCAGGGTGCGCAGAGCTCCGCCCCCCACCAGGACCCCCAGCACAGACCGCGCACGGGCGTCCCTGCGGACCTGATCACCGTTGCCTCCAGACCAGCGGGCGGGCGCTGCGCGGGGGTCCCCACAGGCGGCAGACAGGTGGGTTCCTCTGTGACGAGCCGGCACTGAGCGGCTGCCACTTCCCGTGTTTAATACGCGATTCTGATTTCACGCCCGGTGCCCCCCAGGGTGTGGGGAACCCAGAGGCGCCGTCTCTACAGAGGTAGCTGCCCCCGACCCCGGCCCATCCAGATTCTGCACGTCGTCGTTAGGGAAGGAGCCACCTTCCCTGCCCCGCACCTGCCGCCCTCCTCCGGAGCCTCCCGGAGCAGGAGCCGTGGTCACGGCTGCAGTTCCCTGTCTCATCCTGCCCCCTGCTGCCGGGACCCAGACGCCAGACTCCGCAGAGTGAGGGCGCCCAGGACGGCTCTCCAGCCCCGGCTCAGCACCCCGCATTCCCCTCCATGGGGGACAGGGGGCCTCTGCCCTGCACCCCACGAAGCCTCAGCCTCCCCAAGTCTAAATGGGTGCAATGAGTGAACCACCTCCGGGTGCTTCGAAAATCACATGACGTAACGCCCGGAAGAGGCTGGCTTAGAACAGCGCCAGGCACAAACGGAGGCACCCTCGGAACATGTAAGCGTCCCTGTGCCCACCCCATTGGCGCGGGGGCTCAGACGCTAGAATGGCCCCCATGTCGCCTGACTTGGTTACTCAGTCAACAGTGACCAGGGATCTGCTAAGGGCCCGGCTTCTGTCCCAGCAGGCCCACCTCTGCGTCAGCCCCCTTGGCAGAAGGACACCCCATTCTCTACAAAGGTGAGAGCCTCGTGCTGGTCAGGAGCTGGGGTGGCCGGGTCTGCAAAGCTGGGCCACCACACATCTCCCGATACCTGTGCACCCTGCTTGCCCGGCCGTCCCCAGAAGACGACACGGCACCTCCAGTGCCAGCCAACAGGCACGGTGCTGAACCAGTGACCTCATAGTTCAAAGCGTCCTCAGCGTGAAGGCTGCCCAGGCCGGCAGGATTACAAGGTCCGTGGGCATGCGGGCCTGGACCGCCAGACCTCAGTAGCCGCTCTGCTGTCTCAGAGACTCAGGCACACGGATGCTGACTGTCCTGGCTGCAACGTTTTAAAAACCTTTGCTAATAAACAAATAAACTTAAGGGGCGCCTGGGTGGCTCAGTCGGTTGAGCGTCCGACTTCGGCTCAGGTCATGATCTCGTAGCTCGTGAGTTTGGGCCCCGTGTCGGGCTCTGTGCTGACAGCTCGGAGCCTGGAGCTGCTTCGGATTCTGTGTCTCCCTCTTTCTCTGCCCCTCCCCAGCTCACACTTTGGCTCTCTCACTCTCTCTCTCTCAAAAATAAATAAACATTAAAAAAAAAACAACTCCAGGTCGTAAGTGGACAGCACCACCTCTTTGGAGACCCAGGTAATTAATTTCTGACTGGCAGGGAAGGCTGGCCTCTGGTGCACACAAGTGGTCAGTGCCTCTCGGGGTCGGGCTGGGGACAGGAGGCTCGCCCGGTCCCCGTGGTCCTGGGAGAGGCAAGGCTGTGCGGGCGGCCCCTGGGCTCTCGCTGGCCTCACCTCGGAGCCGTGCAAATATTAAAACATCGTTGTCTGTGTGCCTCTCCTCTGGAAGATTGCATCCCCACAACAATGGGATCAAAAACTTTTAGTAAATCAAAAAATTACTCAAAAGAACATTTCCCTCTTACCGAGAAAAAGGCAGGTGACTCTCATTTTCCTGAGAGGAAGAATGTTCTGTAAAACCGCTCCCTTGTAATCAGGTACATACAATGGGCATTAGTTCCAGGGAATTCAGCAGCAATCGGGAGAAAAGAGATAAGAAATTTCCACCCAGCCTAGGAAAGAGGGCGAGGGAGTTACAGACCCACCAGGACACTTTATATCCGCTTTTCCGTGCTGGCGGGGGCGGGGCAAAGAGTTTAATCTGGCCTTTGTCCCCCACTTCTGGACAGTCATGTCTAAAATGTCCTGCCTGACCGGAGGGTCTGCCTTCCTGGGGGCCGTGGGTCACCCTGGGTAATCCAACAAGGGGACCCAGAGTGGTAGTCGTAGGGTAGGGCTGGCCCTGCCAGAAAGACCCTGTGATTTAGAGTGGGACTTGGGGTCACAGGGATCAGTCCCCTGGAGACTGAGATCAACAATGCGGGCCACCAACCAATCGATAAGCAGTTGGTCAATCATCAGTCATACCTCTGAAAGGCAGCCCATCTAAGGAGCGTGTGGGGCAGCGAGGCTCCAGAGAGTTCCCTGATGGCAGTCCTCCGTGTGTGTCGTCACACTCCACGGCCGAGAGAACGTGTCCTGACTCCAGGGGCAGGGGACAACGGAAACCGCCTTGAGCACTTTCCAGGACGCTGCTAATGTGTCTCTTCCTTTGGCTGATCTCCACCCGTATCCTTTCCCTGTAAGAGACCATAACCGTGGGCGTAACAGCCCTCGGTGAGCAACGTGAGTCCTTCTAGAGAATTAGCTCGCCTGAGGGTGGTCTGGGGACTCCCAAGCTGGCAACTGAAGTGAGGTCTTGTGTGGACGGCATCCTTACACTTTGAAGTTGGGCTAAGCTCATGCTGTGTGTGTGAGAGAGAGACAGCGCAAGAGACAAAGAGAGAGAGAATGAATATCGTTCCCACAATCCCCCAACTCCTGATCTGGTGCGGATGCGTCTTCTAGAATACCGAAGTTCTATATCCTGGGACTGACAAAATCCAGGGGAAGACATCACCCCCACCTTTTCACCTCTAAATTCATGCCAACTGTGTTAGCTGTGTTAGTTTGAAAATGCCCAAGAATTCCAGATGGTTCAGTCATAAAACCCTCGACGAGGCACAAACCTTGTTCGCTGCTCCTTGTGCGTGAGCCAACACCCCGCGAACCAAGAGCCGTGTGTGGAGACCAGATAACAAAGCAGGCCCCGCCTGCCACTTTGTGCCCAGACTTCGAAGAGGCGACTGGAGGAAGGCAAGCTGGAACCGTTCCACGCAGCAGCGGGGAGAGGACCGGGGAGCAAGCCAGCCTTGGCAACGGCACCACCTGAGAAGCAAGGTTACGTCCATGACATTAGCTCACACCTGTTAGCTGCTGTGAATGGGGCCGCCTGGCTAAGCCACTTAAGTTTACGTACAATATCATTTATCCGGCACGTAGCTGCCTCAGATGCACTGACCTGAATCTGCTCTGGATTCTTAGCAAGCAGCCAGACGGGGACGCAGCCGCGGGGACAGGAGTAGACAGATGCCCTTCGGGGATGGCGGGGGTTCCCTCGTGCAGAGGAGCCAGAGCGAGGGCAGGCCGACCAGGTGCCACGCTGTTCCCAGTGCCCGTGGCACACGGGAGAGAGACCCCTGCTGACGGACGCGGGGCCGTGGGGGCACGGGGGCGCTGCCGGTGTCCCTTAGGACCGGGGCTTGGTCGTAACATCCGGTACCATTTTGTGATTTAACCACTTCCCCTATCGGATACCTTTCTTTGTCCCCCGAGCTGGCCACCACCCACGTGACATGGGGACCTAGAGGGTTCTTCCTGACCTTGCCATGTTTCTGAACAAATGCTGCTCATGCAAAATCTCTCCAGCCCAAACTGTGCATATTAACAGCGTGTCTTTCTTGTGCTCGAAAGGCCACTGAAAGGAAGGCGTGTCTTTCGTGCGCTTGAAAGGCCACTGGAAGGAAGGGCCTTGTGTGCTGTCACGTCCTGGGGGGGGGGGGGGGCCGCTTGTGCCTCCCGGTGCTGGCCCTTCCCTACCTGCCCTTCCCACCCATCTGACTTGGAATCTGATAACATTTCGCTCTTCAAGGCCACAGCCAGAAACGTACTGAGACCTGGGGTTAGTTGTTCCTGGTGCTACCAAGCATGGGACACCAGCGAGAACTGGCAGGGCCACCGCTGTGCCTTCTGCTGGGTGGCCGTCCCCCAGCATCAGTGGTGGCCAGGCCCTGCCGATGCTTGGGGTGCCCGGAACACAGACCGTCCCACCACGAGTGACCCCCGCGTGGCCACAGAAGGGAAAACAGCCACCCGCTAACGATCACCACATTTGTGGGCAAATTTCATCTCTCTGGCGGCTGCCCCTAACGTGTCACTCGCTGACGCTCAGCCAAGGAGCCGAAAGGGCCGTGGGACACGGAAGCATTTGTGCGCGGGAGGCAGAAACAAACCTGGTGAGAGTGCCTAATTGACACGTCGGGCTCCCCAGCCCCAACCTCGCCCGGCCGTTTCACAGGATCCTAAGCTGATTTCTACCTGCACAGCCCCGCTGGCTGGAGGGCGAGGGAGCTCTCAAAATAGGGCTTTTCCATCCTGTGGTTTTCTTCCTGCCTGCTCAAGGCCTCTCATGAAACGGCATTGTCCTCATCTAGCTGGAAATGTAGTCTCTTCCGGGCTCCGCAAACCCCGGGCTCTTTGCTCAGAGGACACTGGCTGCGGTCCCCCCTCCCCGCCGCCCCCAGTGGGTGTGTTTAATGTTCTCTGCGTTGTCGGGGCAAAGGGAGACGGGGTAGTCCCTACAGCTCTCTGCTCACTTGCAGCCGCTTCCCTCTGTCTCTCTGGTCGCATGCCCCACCCTCCTTAGCGGGAACCACATCTTCCCGTGGTCAGGGCCCCGGCGGTTCGGTGGTGCCTGCGATATTTCTACCAACGCCGAAGCGCACGGAACTCCATCAATGTTTGCTGAACAACACGAATGCATAACGGTAACAGTCACTATGTGCGCAGGTGTCGGGAGACGGGTTCAGGGAGATCCTGGCCAATTCCCACTCGTGCAGCTCTGGTGGGGAGCGGAGGCATCGTAAGGATGTTCCTTCATGCGCGTTCACATCTCGATACTTCCCAAAATGACTTTGCGTGACTATCAATGGAAACAGAAGCGCTGTTGGATTCGGGGGACACACACTTGATTACAGAAAAGACTGAAGGCAAAATCGTAAGCCAAGGGGATGGGGAAAACCAGTACCGAGATATCCTGAGTCGGGACCCCTGGTAGAGGCGTGTCCTCGGGGTCACGGCTGTGAGCGTGGAGAACACCGCCCCCTCCCCACCCCCCTGTCCAATGAGCCCCGAGCCAGAGGATCCGGCCCCGGGATAATGACCTTCCATTGATCATGAACTTCCTGAAGCATGAGCAGGTGTAACCACCCACACTGGCACACTGTTCCCAACAGGGTGTAGGGGATTTGAAGCCCAACACGGCCCATTGTTCCCAAACATTTTAATGCCACAAACTGTTTGATTAGCCTGCAAAGTGGGCCACAAAAAAATCTCATCAGTGTGTAGCTACCGGGGAAGCTTTGTGAAGGGGCAACATCGGGCATCCCCCCCCACCCCTGCTCAGGCGTGCATTCCCCCCCCCCCACCAACCCCTCTCAGGCACGTGCGCATGCGCCCTACACGCTCAGCAGCACTGCATCTTCCAGAAACCTCTTCTCGCCCAAACTACCTCTACAAGAGACCACTTCCTGCCCAACGCTGGCGCCCTCTGGAACATCGTGGCACTTCCTGGCGGCCGCAGCAGGAGCTCTGCCTGCCCTCCCCCCTGCTCTCTGCAGCCACGAGCCCGCACACCCTTCTCCGACCACGTCCGGAAGACGCCTCACGCCTAGTAGGGTCTTGGTGAATCTGTGTGGTATTTCTTTTTTTTTTTTTTTAACGTTTATTC
Source organism: Leopardus geoffroyi (assembly GCF_018350155.1). NCBI lineage: Eukaryota > Metazoa > Chordata > Mammalia > Carnivora > Felidae > Leopardus > Leopardus geoffroyi. The sequence goes on along the minus strand of NC_059328.1, from coordinate 2,277,235 downwards.
ATTTTTGAGACAGAGAGAGACAGAGCATGAACGGGGGAGGGTCAGAGAGAGGGAGACACAGAATCTGAAACAGGCTCCAGGCTCTGAGCTGTCAGCACAGAGCCCGACAAGGGGCTCGAACCCACGGACCGCGAGATCATGACCTGAGCCAAAGTCGGCCGCCCAACCGACCGAGCCACCCAGGCGCCCCTGCGTGGTATTTCTTAACCCAGGTGAGGAATTAAGATCTTTTCAACAGCACACGGCTGCCTACCGTAGGGCTGTGATTGCCCAGCCACGTACAGTGAAAACCAGGCTGCGAGCTTTTCCTTTCCCTTTTTTTTTTCAATCAATGCTGAAATGTATCCCACCCCTTTTCTAAATAGACTGGTTTTCAGAGCACTTCAGGTGCACAGCAAAATTGAAAAGATACAGAGATTTGCCCTGACCCCCGCACGCATAGCCTCCTCACTATCGACATCCCCCCCGCCCAGAGTGGGACACTTTCGATCGTTGCTGAACAAGTGTGGACACATCGTCGTCCCCGAGAGCCCACAGTTTATACTGGGGTTCACTCCTGCTGTCGTACATTCTATGGGTTTGGACAAAAACAGAGACTGCTCACCCAGACCTGCCTCACTGCCCTGAGACTCCCTTGTCCTCAGCTCATCCGCCTGCCCCACCCCCATCCCCAGGCAACTGGCCTGGTTGCTACATGTAGTAGCGAAAGTCTAGTGACTTTCTAGACGGTCACGTAGTTGGAAGCATGTATTTTTTTTTCTGCTTGGCTTCTCTCTCTTAGCGTGATGTGTTTAAGGTTCCTTCATGGCTTGGGGCACCTGGGTGGCTCAGCCGGTTAAGCGTCCGACTTCAGCTCAGGTCATGATCTCACGGTCCGTGAGTTCGAGCCCCGTGTCGGGCTCTGTGCTGACAGCTCGGAGCCTGGAGCCTGCTTCGGATTCTGTGTCTCGCTCTCTCTCTTTCTGCCCCTCCCCTACTCACACTCTGTCTCTCTCTCTCTCTCTCTCTCTCGAAAATAAATAAAACATTTAAAAAAATTTTTTAAAGGTTCCTCCATGGCTTGATGGCTCGTTTCTTTGCAGCGCTGAATAATATTCCATTTGTGGATGGACCATTTTATTTATCCACTCGCCTTCTCAAAAGGACTTCTTGGTTGCTTCCAAGTTTTAGCAGTTACGAATAAGGCTGCTATCAACATCCTTGGGCAGGTTTTTGTGCGGACATAGCTTCAACTTTTTTTTTTTAAGTTTATTTATTTTGAGAGAGAGAGAGAGCACGTGCGTGTGCACGTGCAAGAACAGGGGAGGGGCAGAGGGAAAGAGAGAATCCTAAGAAGGTTCCACACTATCAGCACAGAGCCCACCCGCGGGGCTCCACCCCACAAACCGTGAGATCACGGCCTGAGCCGGAATCAAGAGCCAGACATTCGAGCGACTGAGCCACCCAGGCGCCCCCATAAGTTTCACCTCCTTTGGGTAAATACGAACGAATGTGACTGCTGGATCGCATGGGACGAGCATGTCTGGTTCTGTAAGAAACCACCAAACTGTCTTCCAAAGTGGCTGTGCCATTTTGCATTCCCACCAGCCACGGGTTTCCGCCTCACGTTCTTCTGTGAGATTTTTTGCGTATGGCTTTCCCTCACTTTTTAAAAAACTATTATAGGGGCGCCTGGGTGGCGCAGTCGGTTAAGCGTCCGACTTCAGCCGGGTCACGATCTCGCGGTCCGTGAGTTCGAGCCCCGCGTCAGGCTCTGGGCTGATGGCTCAGAGCCTGGAGCCTGTTTCCGATTCTGTGTCTCCCTCTCTCTCTGCCCCTCCCCCGTTCATGCTCTGTCTCTCTCTGTCCCAAAAATAAAATAAACGTTGAAAAAAAAAAATTTTTTTTAAATAAATAAATAAAATAAAATAAAAAACTATTATATGTGTCTCTTAAATGTAAAGGGTCAGCATATAAGAGACAATCCCTCGTCATACAGGCCACCGTGTGCTGGCGGTAAGGAGACGCGCTCCAGGCCAGGATGACCTCAGCGAACAAATCCGCTGACTTAATCCATTGAAAATTCTCTTCAACTTTCTCGCCAGGCCTGCCAGTGTTTGTGAAAGGCAAATACTGAGCTGTGGACATACCAGTGTTTGAGGAGTGAGTTTGCGTGATGGGCGAGAATACAAAGTTCCCTTGGAATATTCAATCCTCGATTTCTTTGTGTGCATTATCCCCACCATCCATCCATCCGACAAATATTTGCTGAGCACCTAGCATGTGCCGGCCACCGAGCTGGGTTCTGAGGCCGCGGTGGTGAGCACAACACGGTCCTCGCCTTCAGGGAGCTTACGGTCCCCGTGGGGGGCCGACCACAAGCCAGGACCCCAGTAACATCACACGCCTGCCGCTGTGAGGGCGGCCCTCACTGTACGTCCACGCAGGAAGGCGGGGAACAGTTCAGCTGGAAGAGGGAACTGAATCGCACGTGCAGAACCGTGTGGAGGCGTGAGCCTGGGTTCCGGTCTGTCTCTGTGCCCTGCAGGATTCGTGGCATCCCGACGCCGGGAGCCAGAGGATCCAAGAAGGGATCCTCCACCAGCTCGAGGCCTCCCGCCCCACCAGGAGGGGCGGCCGTGGCCCAGGTGTGGGCTCCTGCCTGCTTCCTCCCGCCAGGCCTGAAAGGGGCTCGGTCCCGGAGGGAAAGAGGTGACCCTGAATAACTGTCACTGTCACTGCCCACAAGAAGCCTGACTCCCTGAGCAGAGCTGGCACCTCCACCCCCACATGCTGTCCCCCGATGTGGCTTCTCCCCCGTGGCTCTTATCACCACTGCAGATTTACGATTCCTTGTGTGATTATTCCACCAACGCCCACCCCCATCCCTGCTGGACTAAAAGGCAGACCTGGTGATTCACTGGAGCAGGCCACCATTGTAACCCTGGGCCTGGCTCAGTCATAGAGGAGCTCAGCACACATGAGGGGCTTAGCACACATGAGGGGCTCAGCACACAGGAGGGGTTCAGCACACATGAGGGGCTCAGCACACATGAGGGACTCAGCATATGTGAGGGGCTCAGCACACATGAAGGGTTCAGCACACATGAGGGGCTCAGCACACATGAGGGACTCAGCACACAGGAGGGGCTCAGCATACATGAGGGGCTCAGCACACATATACTAAGTGACTGAATGAGTGAGTGTGCCATGCTCTGGGAGAGAAAAGAGCTAACTTGCCCCTGTCCTGAAGGAAAAGCAGAATGCTAAATAAAGCTATAATGAGGAAACTCAGGTTGTGGGCGGCAGGAGGACGGCTGGTAATGTCCCCCTCCCCCTGCGGACATGCAGTTTAAGGTCTGAAGCATGGGATTAGCCCGGAAAGATAGGTGGGGGGCCGGGAGAGCAGGTTTTCCAGGAAGAAGGCAGAGCCCAGGCCGGGAGGGGGAGGGGATCTGCTGCACTCTGAGCACCAGGAGGGGAGCAGCGTGAGCAGGGGAGGGTAAGGGGAGAGGGCAGCAGGCACCCCACCTGCTACACGTTCATCCAACAAACATTCACTAAGCACCTACTATGTGCTGGGCCTTACAGGTCATATTAAGACCGGCTCTTGGGGTACGTGGGTGGCTCCATCGGGTAAGCTGCCGACTCTTGATTTCGGCTCAGGTCACGATTCCACAGTTCGTGAGTTGGAGTCCCGCTCTGCCAGCACAGAGCCTGCTTGGGATTCTCTCTGCCCCTCCCCTGTTCTTTGTCTCTCTCTCTCTCTAAACAAATAAATAAACTTTAAAAAAAAAACTTATTTCAAAAAAAGGACCAGCTCTTGATCCCAGAAGCAGGGGAGAAGCAACAGAGAGCTTCAGCAGGGGTCAGGCCACCACTGGGAAGTGACCACCCCACTGCCGTGGGCAGCGTGGGCAGGAGGAGAAGGGGGTCCAGCCATGTGGCTGTGCAGGAATGGTCGCTGATTCGAAGCAGGGGCTGAGGGAGTGTCACCTATCCCGGGTGGCCTGGGTGTCAGGCCGGAGCAGCTGGGGGGCTGGAAACACCATTCACACAAACCCGGGGGAGGGGACGCAGGGCAAATTTGTGAACAGAGATGAAGCATCCCCCTCTGGGAGGCCGTGCTCAGAGGCACCGAGGGCTCGGGCCTCACCGAGTCGGGCGCGCTCGAGCAGCGGTCCCGACATCAGCAGACACCACGATCCCCTTCGAGGCAAACGCTAGCTGGTGACAGTCAGCTCCTAGTTTATGAGAACCGGAGCTCTGAAGGACCCCAGAATAAAACCACTGAACCTAGTTTATCAGGAAACCAATTTCAGTGAAAATGGGACAGGTGTTTAACACGGTTCGGCCTTGGGTGTTTCTTCAACAGCTGGCAGTGGTTATATTAGTTTCCTTTTCAAATGGATTTTTCCTGCCAGACCACATTTGTCTTCTCCCTTCCACGGAGACCACGGGAAACAGGCAGCCGGGTGGACAAGCACGTGTGAGCATGCGAGCGTGCCTGTGTGCACACCAACACTGCGTGTGCTTTCACTCACGGCCCAAAGCAGACCCCACATGAGGCCTAATCGAAGGGGCTCCGCCTAATTACCCGAAGATGCCTCTGCAAGGAGAGGGTCGTGTGAAAGGAGGGGAGAGCTGGCAGGATCCTTAAGTACCCTCACTTTTTATGCACTAAAAAGAGGCATCGAGTGTATTTCCGGGCTTTGGGGGAGTCATTCGGCAGGAGCAGAGCACATTAGTGCTTCTGGAGGAGAATATGAATCACCCTCTGCTACGGAACAATGCACACGGGACCCTCGAGCGGTACCTGAGGCCGAAGCACAACACAGGTCACTTTTCAACCTGTACAGTTTAACCGGAAGATCTAATCCTTCTGACAAAACTGCCTGGTTTAAATGTTCTCACCTGTAAACACATGATAATAAAGTAAACACCACTGTCATTGACTCGCAAAGCACACATATGGCTGCTTCCGCCTTTGTGCCACGACTCCGGGAGGCCAGTTCCGGAGGGGCACCAGCAAGCAGGGTTAGAGGACAGGGCTGGGCATCCCTCAGCCCCCAAAGGGGGTGGGGGGGTTGATGGGCTGGAGGACAGGGCTGGGCGTCCCTCGGCCCCCGGGGGGCCCACCGAGGCCTCTTCGAGGCACAGGTCCTAGAGCCCAGAGCCGGGGGCCTGGAGTGTTTAAAGGCAAGGCTGGATTTCATCTAACTTTAAAACTCTCAAAGGCAGACACTGGCTCTAATGCACAGTCCCTGAGCTGCCAAAAGCCAGGACGCCGGAGAGGGGAGAGGGCAGCGCCTTTGGGACCGTCACCGTGAGGCCAGGGCTGCAGAGAAGCGGGACTGAAAGGGCTGAACCCCGGGAGGTACGGCCGTCCGAGGGCCAGCTGCGCTCCACCGGCGCCGGGGAGAGGCTCGAGGCTGGGGGCGCCGGGGTACCTGCGGGCAGCTTAGGGGCAGAACCACGCAGGGCCTCGCCGGCCCACCTCCGAGATCCGGGGCTTCGCCAGCCCCCAGGCCGGGCGCACCCTAGCGCTGCCGGGCATTCACACGCCAGGGCAGGAGCCCACCTCCGGGGCGAGGATGAAAGAGACCGCCCTCTTGTGAACAACCACTTCCCGCCATCCCCCCAGACACGTGGCCGGGCTTCCGGGGGGTGCCCCTCACAAACATGGCCGCCACCCCTCTTAAACGGGGCAGCCACGAGGGTGCCCCTCACAAATATGGCCTCCCCCCGCCCATTATGCCCAGCGCCGACTTTGTTGGGTCACATGCCGGAGGATGCCGGGCTGTGATTGGCCAAACTTCTGGTGCCGTCAGACGCCGGGCGCGGGCCGAGGGCCGCCGGGTCGCTGCTCCTCTGAGAAGCGTTAGGCCGGGACGCGGAGGTTCGGGCAGTGCTGGGGGCGGCAGCGCGCCGCTCACACTCATGAGGAGCCGGAAGGTGAGGCGCCGAGACCGGGCGGGAGCCGTGCCGATGAGGCTGGGGCTCCCGCCACCCATTGTCTGGGGAGTTGAGGAGGCCGCGATATGCCCTGGGCCGGGGGCTGCCTCTGCTCGGGACTCCCTGCCCTCGTACTCGGGTCTGAGGTCTGAGACCACGTCCGGGAGGGTTTCCAGATCACGACCCTGGGTGGGGGGCGGGTTTGGGGTCACGCTTTTGGGTAGTGGGGGGGGGGCTCCCACATTACAGCCCTACGGCGGGGGGAGTCCTGGGTCACGCTTCTAGGTAGGGGCTCCCACATTACGGCCCCGTAGGCGGGCGCGGGTTCTGGGGCATGCTTCTGGGTAGAGGGGCTCCCAGATTACGGCCCTGAGTTGGGGGGGGGGGGCAGGTCCTGGGTCAGCCTTCAGGGTAGCAGGCTGCCAGATTACGGCCGTGGGGGGGCGGGTCCTGGGTCAAGGTTCTGGGTAGGGGGCTCCCAGATTACTGCCCGAGTTGGAGAGAGGGGTACCGGGTCGCTCTTCAGGGTAGGGGGCTGCCAGACCACATCCCAGGAAAGGGGGCCTCCCTGTCCAGAACTGGTCTGGACCCCTGAGTACTGCTGCCGCCACCCAAGGCCTCTGTTCTTCAGCATGTGACCTCAACCTGGCCCCAGTCACCTCAGGTGCAGAGTGGGGTGGGAGGAGGCCACTGCAGCGGGGGAGAGGACTGACCCGGCCCTGGTTCCTGGCACTCCGTACCTGGCGACGGACGGGGACACAGAGCACCCGGCGCCCAAGGAGCGGGCCCTTTTCCGGGCGGGGGGTGTGGGGGGGGGCTGTCTTACCAGCCTGGCCTCTCTTTTGATGGAATCTTTTGGCCCACATTTAAAGTTACTGATCTGGTTGGATGCGCGCATGCCATTTTACTTTTGTTTTCTTTATGCACGTCTGTTATCTTTGTTCCTTGTGTAGATGGATGAAAATGAATGTTTTCTGGTGGGCATTTGTGTTTTCCTTCTAGCAGTTGCTCTAGGTTTCACCGTATGCATTGTAACTTAGTGGAATCGGCTTTGTGGTGTGTAAATGGGGTGACTGATCGGTCAGGGGCCCCCACATGTGGGGCGGCAGTGGCGTGGAAGCCACTGGCCCGGGGCGTGAAAATTCACCTGAGGCCGAACCCAGGAGCTGGAAGGGGAACCCAGGAGCTGGAAGGGCGCAGTGCAGGGGGGGGCTGCTGGGAGGCAGTGGGCGGGGCTGCGGGAAAGCGGGAAGATGCGGAGGTGAGGCCACCAATGGGATTCTCCCTTTTTGGGGACCTGTGCCGGTTGTAAGTAGCCCATTGGCCAGTTGGGGCCTATGGCTATTTCCGGGGGCGGAGTCGCCTCGTGGGTCTTTCCAGACAGGTGGGCGCTGGCGCCCTTTCTGCACCCGGTTGCTCCAGCCTGTTTGCCTAAAAGCGGCCTCTACAAGCTCCAGATTTGTCGTGACACATAAAAATGTACCTTTATTCCCTTCACCCACTTTCTTGGTATGTCGGGATACCTGTTATATCTATTAGTGTTAGAAACCCAACGACCTGTTCTGATCGTTTCTCCATGTGTGCTCCTCTCGTTGCCCCAACAGTCCTGCCCCCACCCCCGTCCTTTGTGCTGTAACTGGCAAATAAGTCACATTCCTTTTTTTTTTTTAATGTTTTTATTTCTTTTTGAGACAGAGAGACAGAGCGTGAGCAGGGGAGGGGCAGAGAGAGAGGGAGACACAGAATCTGAAGCAGGCTCCGGGCTCCGAGCTGTCAGCACAGAGGCCGACGCGGGGCTTGAACTCACGGAGTGTGAGATCATGACCTGTGCTGAAGTCGGACGCTTAACCGACTGAGCCACCCAGGCACCCCAAAGCACATTCCTGTCTACGTTGTATAATGTTATTTCTACAACCGCTTATAAATCACCAAGAAAGGAGGCACCCGTGCACGTACGCTGTCGGTAAGCATCGACAAAAAGGGCGCCCTCTTTCTCTGAACTTGAATTCCGTCCGGGGCCACTTGCTGTCAGCCTGCAGAGCCCCCCCCCGTACCTCTGGCAAGAAACACAGGCAACATTCTCTCCGCTTATCCGGAAGTGTCTCTTTTGCTTTGATCGCTTTGCTAGATACAGGGTTCTTGGTTGGCACATTTCTTCTTGAAGAACTTTGACTATGTTTGACTATATCCATTGCCCCTGCTCAGTTAGCGGTGTGTTTGTTTATCGGGCTCCCCTAGTGAGTGTTTCCTCTGCCACTTTCAAGAGTTCTCTGGTCTTAGGCTTTCAGCCTTTAAGCGGCGCCGTCTGTTTACACAGCTCTTTCCATTTCTCTTATTGGGAGTTTAGTTCCTGGACATTCCTGTGTGTGAAGGTGGTTGGTTTGTTTTTGTTTTTTTTCAATAACTGGGAAGTTTCAGCCATTATTTCTCTGTGTATCTTTTCTCTCCTTCCCTCCCCTTCCTGGCACTCCCATTACACATATGTTGGTGCCCTTGATTGAGTCCCATGTTTCTTGAAGACCCTTCATTTTTCTTCATTCTTTTTTCTCTCTCGTTTGACTTGCATGACCTTGGGTTTGCTTATTTCTTCTGCCAGTTCCCTCCAGTGAAGTGTTTATTTCAGTTCTTGTACTTTTTCACTACAGAATTTCCTTTTGGTTCCTTTTCATAATTTCTTTTTATCGTCATCATTCTGTATTGGATGCAACATTGTCGTCAAATTTTTTATTCCTTAACTGTGGTTCCTTTTAGCCTTTGCACATGTTCATCATGGCCACTTTGAAGGCTTTTTCTGGTAAACTGCACCCCAGGCACCATCACAGGTTCTTGGAACATTGCCAGCTCTTGTTCCGCTGTAGACATCTGCCTTCCTCTCGCACGCGCCATCATTTCTTGTTGAACCTGGACATAGTAGGTAGATAGTGCAGCAGTTCTGGGTACCTGTCTCCCACCCCCACGGACTACTGTTTATAGGCTTTTTATTTGGTGACTGGGTAGATTTCTTCTATGGGACTCTTTCCCCCTCTCACCTGGGCAGCTGGGACGTGCCCCTGCGTGCCCCTGCCTGCCGGGCAGCCCGCATTCTCCCTGGGGTGGCTCTGCCCCTGCCTGCCGGGCAGCCCGCATTCTCCCTGGGGTGGCTCTCTTCCTCTCCTCCCCTGACCACACCCAGCAGTTAAGCTCCCAGTAAAGGCCTGTTGGTTGCTCAATTGTTTTCAGCAATAGCCTGGGGCATAAATTGCTCTGCCGGGAATCCAGTCTAGCTGTGGCTTCTTTGAAGGCCTAGTTTCTGGGGTCAGTGTTGGATGTTTGTGCTGACCCCAGGAGGGCTCTTCCAGCTGCATTATTCCCTGGTTGTCACCTGCAGACTATCTGACCTAAAGTTGATCTTGATGTCTCTTTCTAACTGCCTTTCTCCACAACCTCCAGTGTTGGGGAGAGCCCCTTTACGCATGAACTTTATCCACACTCCTTGCAAAAGAAGTCAGTTCTGTAGGGAAGAGATTAAGAATTCTGATTAGGAACTCTGTTTTAAGTCTGTCCCTCCCCGGGCAAAATGTCTGCGTCAGTGCCTTCACTGATGTGACACCTCTGCCCCTGAGCTCTTGGAGGAAGGCTTGCCTCTCCTGGCCTGGACCCACCTCCTCCCAGCAGGGGCAAGGGTGGTGGGACCGGCCTCACGCCTGGGAGCCCAGCGTCCTGGTGGTGGCGGTCTGGTGGCAGTCTGGAGTCCATACACCACTGAATTTTGTGGGTGGTCTTGAATAACATTCTTTTACCCTTTGCATGCCATAGGACCATTTCCAGAAGTCTTAAATGGTTTTCATACTTCTTGCCAGTTCTGTGGGGGTCAGCGGGGTTCCTTGTGCTGACCCGTTGGAAGTCAGTCTTGTCCTGCCCTTTTGGGAAACCAGTGTTGCCTGTGACATCCCAGTTTTTAACCACTCGCTTGGAAGGCAGAAGACCGACGACGGGAAGCAAAGCAGCTGTCCAAGGCAGAAGAAGCCGCCGGATCCCGTGTGGGAGCTGGCGCCTGGGGGGTGGCTCCGCCCGCGACGAACCCGAAGCCAGCGCGACGCCATGCCGGATGTGACAGCAGCTCCTGAGCGTTCGTTGGCCTATACCCGCCAAGAGAGCCTCTGCAGGGGGCCCGGAAGTGAAGGTTAAGGAGCCCGCCTGGGGAGCCTGGAGCCCCCACCTCAGAGGTGAAGCTGGAAGGCATCGGGAAGCACGCGGCTGCGCAGAAGGGCCTGAGCGCTTCGGCGGCACGGGGCCAGGACTGCTGCTCCCCGGTTCCGTCCCTGGGGAGCGGGCGGCTCCTGGAGCTCATGTCGGGGAGAGCCGTGCGTGGTGAAGCAGGGTGAGGAGGACTTTGAGGCCACGCATCCCTGTGTAACCTCACACAGGCCCCTCACCGGAGCCGCCACCCTCTTAAGAGGAGGCTGTTCAGGCCCCAAGCACAGCACGTGCTGGCTACGTCAGCACTCGGTGATAGCGGCAGCCATCCTCAAGGCCAGTCGTGTCTCTCAACCAGCACCGAGCACAGCCACAAGGGGGAGTGTCGGGAGCAGGACTCATAGGGGAAGAGAGGACAGTTGGTGGCCTGGGACTAAGGCGGCCGTTCCCTCCTGGGAGGTAGGAGGACTTCAGGGGACATCTGGGCAGGGCACGGAGGAGGGGCGTGCTGGAACCGCTGCAGACTCCCCCACAAGTGGCTGTGAGCCCAGACCCTGCTGCACCCACCCGGCAGGCCCTTCACCTGCCCTGGAGCGCCGTGTCCCCGCTGTGCGTACAGGCCACGGCCTTTCCTTTTCCTTCCATTCTGAATGCCGCATGGGACAATCCAGTATCTCACGGCCTGGGTGAGCCGCCACCTCCAGGGGCCTCTGGAGACCTCCAGGGCTGCAGATGGGGATGCGTGGGACGCCCTTGCAGATTTCTAAACTAGTGGTCTCCTTTTTGATTGGTTTCCTCTTCCTTCCCCCAGCCCCTCGGCCCCCAGCCCCTGCCCTTCCACCTGCATGCCGGCCCACCCTTGCTCACCACGTGCACTTGGTATCCATTCCAGAACACAATAAGGAATTAGTGGAAAAATGGGTGAGGGATGCCTGCGTGGCTCAGTCGGTTAAGCGAACAACTCTTGATTTCAGCTCAGGTCACAACCTCACGGTTTGTGAGTTCAAGCCCCACATCGGTTCTGTGCTGATGGCTCAGAGTCTGCTTGGGATTTTCTGTCTTCCCTCTGCCTCTCCTCCGTGCGTGCATACCGCTCTCAAAAATAAATATTTATTTAAAAAGAGAAAAGGGGGGGCACCTGGGTGGCTCAGTCGGTTAAGCGGCCGACTTCGGCTCAGGTCATGATCTCGCGGTCCGTGAGTTCGAGCCCCGTGTTGGGCTCTGTGCTGACAGCTCAGAGCCTGGAGCCTGTTTCCGATTCTGTGTCTCCCTCTCTCTGACCCTCCCCCATTCATGCTCTGTCTCTCTCTGTCTCAAAAATAAATAAACGTTAAAAAAAAAAATTTAAAAAAAAAAAAAGAGAAAAGGCGTGGAATTCAGATAAATCTGTAGTTTAGTGAACAGGGGTGAGCCAATGCTAACTTTTCCGTTTTGCCAGACGTACCGTGGGTTATAAGTTTTACTTTTTCATTAATTCTTTTCTTGCATTAGAAGACTCTTGCATTCGGAGTAAAATGGCGGCAGACTGTGTTAAGATTAGTCCAAAGTCAACTGCTTTAAACCAATAGAACTGGGACTGTTTCCACCTGTAATTTGAGGGAGGGAGCGATGGGGGTGGGGATGCCTTTTTGTTTTTTCATATTACCTTTTATCAGGAACTCAGATACCATGTAAAAGTTCAAGAACCTTCTTAGAAGGCTGCTTCTAGTATATGTGCTGCCGAAGCGAGCACATGAGAAGGCTGCTTCTAAACGTTTGCAGCTGGCTTAGTATCTGTTAACCTACAAATGGAGGTATAAGGTGATGGGGACAGACTGTCCCCAGGCTTCTGAGGCCGTTGGAAAGAGTAGGTCTGCATCTTCAATCCAAGACAGTTTAGTTTGAATTTGCACAAGGCCACAGGGGACTTTCCAGAAAGGTGAAGAGGGGGGTGGGAAGGACTCAACAGGGTGTTCTTCGGTTAGGAAGTCGCTGTGTCCGGGCTCGCATCTCACGAGAGTGTTTTCTGACGCCTTGGGTCCTGGTCTAGCTCACAGGTGAAGTGCGGTCTTCGGTGCGCCTGAGAGCCTGCCGTCGCTCAGCCAGGTTGGCCTCTGCTCGGGAAGCCAGCATCGCCACGTCTGCCAGGACGGTATGCCAGGTGAGTCTCGGTAACACAGAGCTGCCGGATCTCGACCGGTGTGGCCATTTGTATGCGAAATGTTCGCCCTGAGATGGGTCGTGTTAGAAAAGTGTCATGCTGCTTCTGTCCCAGAGGAGAGAACCGTGTAACTGCTTTCAGAGGAAGGTGCGCTCTCCAGCCCAGGGCCGTGCTTTTGGAGCGTTCGCCCGTCCACGGGCAGGGGTGTCTCAGACTCTGACTCACCGTGCACCTTTGCTGGTCATTCCTTGCCGCCTTTTGCGTGGTGTCGGCTGCCATGGCGCCACGTTTCTTTAGCCCTGACCGCTTCGGGAGAGAGGTTTGCCTCTGTCTGTGCCGAGCGACCCTAGCCCACGAAGTTGCTGTAAGCTCGACCTGCCTCGGGCCGCGCTCCGGGGTCTGGTTGGGACTTGGGTTTTACACCAGCAACTAGCGTAGAGTTTCAGTGGCCTACGCTGCTTTAAAGACTGCAGTCCACTTAGTAAATCTGGGCTGTGCACCTGCTCGGGGCCACAGAACGGGTTCCGTCCGAGCAGAGATGTGTGCGACCCGGAGTCCCGCGCTGTAACTACGATACGGTGGTTTGTGCTTCCGAAGGTGCCTCAGGAAGTAGAAGGCCCCGGTGGGTGTGTGTCTAGATTCTTCCCCAACCGCCAGTTTACATCGTGTCCCTCCGAGGGAGACAGTGACGTGACCCCATCGTGCAAGTTGTGGCAACGACGTCTCTTGCTTAAGGTGTGAGGAGGGCTCGCCCCCGGGACGGAGGCCTTCTGACTCGCCGTCCGCCTCACAATCCTACACGTGTCTGGTTCTCTCACACACTTTTCTCTCCACAGACTTCCTCATCACACAAAGCCGCCGACAGGCGAACTTCCAAGAAGTTCAAGTATGACAAAGGTCATCTTGTGAAATCAGAATTACAGAAACGAGTCCCCAAGAGCGATAGTGCTGCTCTGCCCAAGATACCACCCGAGCGCCCCTGTGACAGTGACCCTCTGGGGTTTGCCGAAGACCCCACGGCGCCTCCAGGAAGGGGAGCTGGTGCCCCGACAGAGCCGGCGGCCACGGGCAGCCCCCTCGGGCATGGCACCGCTGTGGGCGACTCTCGCCCCGCAGAGACTGAAGACGGCCCGTCCCCGCCGGCACACGGGCCCCTCGCGGGAGAGGACCCCCACGGCAGCCGCACCGCACGGGGCGGGGCGGCACTGCAGACGGATGACAGCGTCTTTCTGGACGAGGACAGCAACCAGCCGATGCCGGTGGGCCGGTTCTTCGGGAACGTGGAGCTCATGCAGGTAAGACTGGCGCCTCCGTGGCTGCCCCCGCTCGCGGGGCGCACGCTTGGCCGGCTCTCTGCACTCCCTGCATGTGGCACTGCCTCGGGGACAGGCCCCGGCCCCCACGAGCAGACAGACCAGTCACTAAGTGGGCGCGCCCCTTCCCCATCCTCAGCGGAAGACGGTTGCCAGGGCACAGCTGCTTCTGGGAGGCCTCCTTCCCGCTCGGCCCTCGGGGTGGGGGCGGGGGGGCCTGGCAGGTGACTCTGGGCCTCCCCGCACGGTCGCGGGTGGGGAGCGACTGCCCACACTTGTGGGGCGTCCTCTTCCGTTTAGCCCTTGCGTCCCCCACGTCAGCCGGTGGGGGACGAGTCCTCGCCCAAGAGCGACGGGTGCGGTGGGCCGGCGGTGGCTGAGGGAGTGTTTCCTTCCCCCAAGGACCTTCCCCCGGCGTCTTCGTCTTGTCCTTCAATGAGCAGACGAGAATTCAGGAAGATGCATTTCAGAGCCAAAGACGATGAAGATGATGATGATGGTGCAGAAGTGTAGAGAATAAAACACGAATTTGACAGTCAGTAGCAGTCTGACAGTTGAGCAAGTTCTGGGATTCACACGACCTTATCTCCCAAGAAAACGTGTCCTTCACCACACGTTGAAGCTGACCCACGAACGCCCTAGTGCAGAACGCCAGATACCTGCAGCATGGACACGTGTGACCCAGAACGTTCTCCGAGATCGTGCGGTTTCTGATATCCGTGTGTGCGGACGATGGCTTGAGTCCCCCTGAGGGGGCTGGGAGATCTTTCTAAAGAAAACTGCTCACTTAAGCTCTTTAGTTTTGATAACACATGCGTTTATTTTCCATTATCAAAATTTGATCATTCCCATGATTGAGTCAGTGCCAGTTCTTAAAGAACTCTCCTTCTATTTCTGTACATGAAGCTAATGTTTACCTTGGGAATTTTGCAAAACACATACGACTAAGAAATAAAATATATTTTGGAAGTATTTTTAAAGAGTCTCGTGTTCCTAAAACTCCATGCTTGTCTACAGTATTTGAGAGTCAAGTGGGGAAAACGAATCCTTTCCCGCCTGTATTTGTTAAGGCTGGGTCAGCCTTCGTACCTGCTCCCTGGGTTGTGGGCAGAGGTGAGGCCCGAGAGTCGAGAGCTGAGGCTGTGCCCTTGAAGGGAGAGGGCCCCTCCGTGTAGACTGAGGGGTTCCTGAGACAGCGGCGCTCAGCACAGTCCTCGCCCCGTGCAGTGCGGTTACAGAGCGGGTGGGCAGGTGAGGAACACCCATGAGGGATCCCCACGACCGACCGAGGGAGGCTGGCTGCGATTCAGGAAGACTGGGATTTTCTTGAGGAGCATCAGAGGCTGTTCTTCAGCTGCGGTCGTCCCCCTCGTCCGCGGGGTCGGAAGCAAATGTCCTCCCTGTGACGCAAGGTCAGAAGGTTGGAAGTAGCCCAACTCCGTGTCACCTGCCCGCATCATCGACCTCCTTCATCCCAGCACACAGACATTTGTCATGAGTGCGGGACGGCACATTGTCGTGACTGCTCTGCTTTACTGTCGGTTCCTTCCTGTGCCCGATGCGAGGTTCAACTTTATCACAGGTGCGCGTACAGGAGAGAACTTGGCACGTAGCCGGTTCGGGACCACCTCTGCTTCAGGCATCCACTGGGGGTCTTGGAAGGAACCCCCTGCCGATGAGCGGGGGCGGGGCGCTCCAGTAACAGGAGCTCAGTCCTGACAGCAGCTATATTTAACCGGATTACAATGTCCTGTGAGGCACGGACGGATCTCACGTGAAATTCGGGGCAGGTGGGTCGCTGAGTTGCCCTATAAGCTTTTCGAGCCCCTCCAACACCCACCCGAGACACTGCCCAAGGTGACCATTAGCAGCTGTGACCACCGACTCTGGATAATTTTGTGGTTTATTGATCAAACTACTTAATAACTTGAAATTGTTGCTTACGAAGGCATTTTGACGGCAGCCAGGGAAAACAACTAACTAGTTGGGGTTACTGCAGAATTAACTAGTGATCACAGCACCTGAGTTGGTGGTGAACGACTGCGTCAGATGCCAGGAGTCTCTGTCCCACGTACCGGCCTCTGGGAGAAGCATCGGCCTGACCTGCAGAAGAGCCTTGCTATCACGTTCCCACCAAAATGCAGAACGAAACCGAGCGTGCGCCTGGGGGCCCCACCCCTGCTCCCGCCGCGTGGCCTCCTGGGGTGGCGAGCCGGCCAGAGACGGTTACTCCCGGGTGAGGGGTGCTGCAGGAAGCAAGCAGGTGTCCCCTGCAGAGACGGCACAGACGGCATGGAGCTGGGGAAACCGTACTGTGCTCACGTGCTGCGGGACCAAGCGTGGGGCTGAGGCCCTTGGGGATGACCTTAGCAGTACAAAAGGAATGCAGACTAAGCCCTGGGGACAAAATAAAGTTTCAGAAGGCATGGCGAAATACGCGTTAGAATTACTTGTGACCTAGCAGGCCCCGTGACAGTGTGAATTTTTAGGAACCATCTCTACTTCCTGGTCTTCACAAAGCACTGCCCAAGTGGTTGGCTGAGCAGCAGAGGCGTTCCACGCGGTCTTAAACGCCCGCTGCACGGGGACGTCCCACGGGCCTCAGGCTGGACGATCCCCACAACTGCTAGCACTCAGGAAAGGATATAGTCCCAGTCCCCGTTTATCGCAGGAAGGACGCTTGGGGCAAAGTGCAGAGGCCTCGAGCTGGTGGAGGAGACCTGGCTGCCCTCTCCAGCCAGATGTGGGGCAGTGCGTGTGAGGGCTGCCGACCCGGGAAGCTCGCCCAGACCTTGGGGCCGCCCAGGGTCTTGCTGGGGTCACACGAGCTTGGAATGCCCACCCGAGGACCTCGGACTTGGACCCCAGCCCAGCCCAGGTCACTGGCTGGTGACAGACACCCCCAGGGCGGGGTGTTCCTGGAGCCTCAGGCAGGCTGGAGACCAGCCTCTCCTGGCAACGGGCACTCGGGGCCCCTTCCTAAATTGCTTCAAGGGCTTCCTAGAGTGTTTGGGGTTGAAATGCCCCCTTTCCAGGCCTCGCCTCACCAGAGCCCTTGTGCCTTGCTCACACTGGTCCAAGGGCCTCCACTGCAGACCCTTCACCTCGTCCCTCCCCCCCGGCTCTGCACGCCGACTCCCTCCCTGGGCCTCCCTGCCCTCGCTCTCCAGCCAGCTCCCTCTGCCCCTCAGCTGCCATCAGAGCCTGACTGCCGGCGGCCTCCCTCCCTCCTGCAGGCCCTGGGTCTGGAGGTCCTCCCTCTGCAGCCTTGCTGACCAAAGAGCCGGCCCACAGCAAGTGACGGGCCTGCCGGTACGAGGGACCTCCTGCCCGGACCACCCAGCATTCCTGCACCCACAGATCACTGGACTCAACACTCCCAGCCGCTACGTTTTAACTCCCTTCTTTTGTTGAAAACGGACAGCCCATGACCCCGTTTTGCAAAGAGGTCGCGCTGCTGCTGGGCTGGAGAAGGAGGGTCCACCGGGACAGCAGGGCGCGCTTCCCACGGGCCCCGACTCCCCCACGGTCTGGGCCTCCCCGTCCAGCCAGGTAAACACCACGTGCTGAGGTGGCACTCGTACGGTTCCACACAGGATCGACTCGCTCTGAGATCTCGATTTCCGAAAACGGAATAACGATTTGGGCTCAGGTCACCATCTCACAGCTCGTGAGTGCAGGCCTTCAGTCGGGCTCTGTGCTGACAGCACAGAGCCTGCCTGGGATTCTCTGTGTGCCTTTCACTCTCTCTGCCTCTCCCCTGCTCACGCTTGCTTGCTCATTCTCTCAGAAATAAATCCAAACCTTTGAAAAAGAAAAATCACTAACCCCTATTTTTACCCTCGTTTTCATCATTCCCAGTGAGTGCAAACTTTTTTGATAAGTCTTTTTCTGAAAAATCTTTATTGCTTTTTATGATTATACAATAAATGTAAAAATTCAAATATGAAAATCTGTGTGATTTTAAAAAGTGAATGTTTAAAGGATCATGAAATAAGTGGTCATTTCAAAAACTTCAAGTATTATAAAATACATGATTTAGAAAATTGGTTCTTTAAAATCCAGTACCCCCCCCCGACCCACCCACCCTGTCCCCCAGGACTACTGCTGTCCTGACGGTGTGTTTCCTGACTGTCTTGTACGTGCGTGTGACATACACTCACGGGCTTTTATAAAACCAACAGATCGTCCTCTGCATGGTCAAGCCACTGGACGCTTTGTGCGCTCGACAGCTTCCCTTTTCCGTATGAAACACACAGAGCTGCCACGTGGCTGTGCCTTATGTCCACGTGGAAGACGAACCCAGAAATTAATGGCCTCTGACAGCTTCTGAGCTACAAAGCCAGTGGTTTCTCGCGCTTCAGCACGATACCACAAGCAGGACTCACCTGTGGACAGGCATTCGGAGGGTTTCCCGCTTTCTGCCATCATGAACCATACAGCAGCGCGTGTCCCTGCGCGTTCTTTACAAACATTTCACCCTGAATGGGTTGCCACTCTTTGGAGCATCCGGAAAAGTCCAGCAGATACAGCCTCACATCCGCCCGGGAGCAGAGACCCAGCAGAGAGCTGACACAGAATGCCCGTGCCTCGGACCAGCGCGGCCACGTCGGGCCTGACGCTGCGTCTCTGCGGGGGCCACCCAGCAGGGACGGAAGGGCTCCTGAGCCAACCGCGCACCCCAGGGCACGGCTAGCCTGTCCGCTGGCACTCGGGCCGTCGGAGGTGCGAACACAGATTCGGAAGTGTAGCGAGGTCAGAACTCGTAGGAGGGCTCTGTGAAGTTTTTCCAGAAACCACTGCAGCGGCAAAAGCGTAGTAACAGTGCCCAACGGGGGGACGTGCCCGCCGGGGGAGGAGGCGCCACGCGTGGCCCATCACTGGCACTTGCGGGCCGGCTGCCGTCTCTTCGGCTTCGTCTGGGGTCTGTAGATCCTGCGTGGGTCACAGCTGAGCCCGTGGCTGGTTTTCTTATGGCAGGCGATGTGGACCAGCTTCAGGTTGTGCGCAGTGAAAAGCAGGCCGTAGAAGTACTCCCAGGACACCTCCCTGCCGGCCCGCTCCGCGACGGCGGCCTCCAGCGTGGGGATGACAGTGCGCCTCTTTTCTATTCTGCAGGGCAAGGCGAGACAGGGCCACGGTTGCTGCCGGCGTCCCACGGCCCCTACCGAGCAGCCTGCTATGGCAGCACGGGGACACGTTGGAGGGCTTCACCCGGTCATTGTGGCCCAAATGTGAGCTGACGTCTGGGGGCGTACAGGAGGACACGTGGCCAGAGGTTCAGGTTTCAAAAGGAGCCGCACTTGGAAACACGCCCGAGGAGCAGCGGGGCAGTGACCCCTCCTCTGGCCGCGGCTGTCAGCAGGGGCAGCACTGGGGGAACGGTCCTCACCGCGTGCGGCCCCAGGGCCAGCAGCTTGAATGTCTCACGGAGGAGGGCTGGCGGTGCGTGTTTGTAAGTACTGGGAAGTACACAGGGAAAGGGGGTGGAGCCCTATGCCACCCGTCCCCACCGACACCCGTCTGTGGTGACAAAGGAGCACCTCCCCAGCTGAACCGCAGAAGTAAAGCTGAGCCCCTGTCCTCCCTGGGGAGAGTCTTAAAGGCCTGACGTCTGTCTTCCCAACCGCGACCTTGTGCTTGTGTGTGTGTCCACTGGAGACAATCGCGATACTGCTTTGTGTAAACCTATTCTGCTTCCACACCATTCAAAGCCCGTGTACTGACAGGTAAAGCTTGCGAACTGAGCTTGTAAACACGAGGAATAGAAACAAGGCCGGGAGGGCCGCTGCAGCATGCTGGGCCCACCTGTCCCTACAACACGGAGAAACACTGAAGAAAAGGGAAAAGAGGTACAAAGCTGAGCAGGTGAGGGCTCCCCACTGCCAGGAACTCAAGTCCACACTTGATCCGCAGGGGCGAGCCACCCTCCTGCAGCCCACTGGGGCTCTGGTCCCGACAGAGGCCCAAGGGGAGGGCCAGGGAGGTGGGACCGAGACCCCAGTCCAGCCATTAAAGCGGAAGGGAAGCAGCAGGGGCGCCCGGGGCTCCGGGAGGGAGGAGAAGCCACCCTACCCTCTACCCACTGCTGCCTGCCCAGCCCCAGAACAGGGGGGCACCTGCTGACCCCGACCGCTCCTGTGGCTGCGCGACGCTGGAGGGCTGGCTGGGGGCGGCCTTGCTCCCCATGGCATCTTTCACCCTCAAGGAGGCCAGGCCAGGGCCCTCCCCACTGACGCCAGCGCTCAAAGAGAAGGAGCCCCAGCGCACAAGCACGTATCAGGCGTCCGCTGGCGTCCTGTGTGCTGGAGCCACATGGCCGAGCCTCAGTCAGCAACGGGAGGGGTGAGGACGACACACAAGGTAGAGGCCCCAGGAGGCATGATTCGGGCGCACCAACAGTGTGACCGTTTCCACAGTCACCAGGAAACCCAGGACCCTCGGCTCACCGTTCACACAGACCCACAGTCCGACTGCACCTGCCACAGGGGACGGGACCCAAGCCAGAAATTAATACTCCGCTGTTTCAGAGCCACGGGAAGCCCTGGCTTTCCGTGAGTGTCTGGCAGAAACGCAAAACCACCCTGTGGGGACACGACAAGCCAGTGCACAGAAAACACAGTCCCCACCGAGGGTGGACTCTGAATCCAGACGCACAGATGTCACAAGGAGCACACCGCAAAGGGCGAGGACCCCCGGCGGAGGACCTGGGCTAGAGCACTCTGAAACAGACCGCTGAGAGGCCTCGGAGGGCTCCCCGACACCACCCCCACAGCACAAGGGAGACAGGACGAGAAGGTCCAACGTGCGGCCAGCGGAAGCTCCAGAGAAGCCGGACAGAGAGAAGCCGAGAAGGGGTAACTAAAAAATACTTAGGTGTTTTCCAAAACGAAAGAGAAACTTGTCTTCAGAACAAAGACAAGCCCCGGTCAGAATTTAAGGATCTAAACCCACACACATGCCATGTTCAAAGAGAAACGGAAAATCTGAAATGTCCGCAGAAACGGCAAAGAACAGGCTGTGAGCAGAATTCTCCCGAGCAGACGCCGGGAGTGTGAGCACGTCTTCAAAGTTCTGAAGGTGGGACACCCACCGCCCAGAATTCAGTATCGCTAAATGACCACGCAGGAGTAGAGGCCAGAGGGACATTTTCCAAGACCAAAGAACATTTAGTGCCCACAGGACCCTCCTGGGAGAAACGAGCCTGAAATAGGACAGAAAACCGGAAGTCAGACGCGTGCAGAGAAGCAGGCCGATTTGCCGGAAAACAGAAGTACTGTATTGAGGCAGAGAAAATGCACCTGAAACCAGGGTGTCAGACAACCCTGCTCCGGCCTCTGCTGCTTCGTCTGCACTCTGCTCCAGGCTGGCCTGCTCCGCCCCTTGAGTGCTGGGACCGCCCCCAGATCGATGTCCCCACGCCCCAGCGGGGCACGGAAAGTAGCCGACAGATGACCTGGAGAACCCGGCAATCGTCTCTGGGTGCTCCGTGCACATCGAAGGGGTGAGACCCAGCACCCTGCCTAGAGGGGAGCGCAGCTCCTCAGCTCGGGCACCAGGACAGCCTCCTCACCTGAACGTGCACCCCAATCCCCAGCACCCGGGTAACGGTGCGCGGAGCCCGAGAATCTGCATTCCTGACCAGTCCCCACATGCTGAGGACGCTGCCGGTCCACGGGCCACACCCACATGGCCACGCAGGTCGGTCCCGCGTGCGCGCTCAGCCCAGGGGGCTCTGTAATAGCGGAAGGTGGACGGCCAGAAGCGCCTACCGGGATGGAAACGGATATTCAAACGATACTCTCTTGAAAGAGCGAGGCACTCTGCACCTGGTGAAATGAGTGCACGAAACCCACAAACGCATCCCCGTGAGCACGACATAGGACGCAAAAGCCCGGTGTAGAGTCACAACACGTGCTACCACTTACGTCCATTTTCAAATCCTACCTACAGGGTAAAGGTCTATATAAACAGGCATCACAGGGATGCTTGCAAATGGCAGCAAGGCGAGGTTCCCCGGCGAGGACAGGGGTGCATCCAGGAGGGGTGGAAAGTGAGCCTCAGCTGTCCCTGTGATGTCCTACATATGTGCAAAGCCACCTGTCCCCAAAGTGATAGAGCCACTTGAAGGGCACTGGAAGACCTCTGTCTTCACAAAGCAGAGACAAGGACATCACTATGTTCCAGAATAGAGTCTGTGAAGATAACACAATTTTACTCGTGCCCCTTTTTTAGAAAGACCTCGTCCACGTGGAAGAACACTGCTGCCGGCCTCCACGCACCCCGGCGAAAGCAGGAAATGCCCCGCGCACAGTAACCACCCAGAGCCCCCGCTCTGAGCACCTCCTGCTTGGTTGGGGCAGGACACCCCCAGAGTGCGATGCGGTGAGAGCCACCCACTGGGCCCCACAGGTGGAGCCGGACGTGACCGAGGGGCCACGTACCAGGTCGCACGCACGTGGACAAGGACCCGGACCGGCTCCTGTCGGAGGCCCCCACCGTGGAGAGCACCTAATCAGGCAGGTTAGGAGCGGGCACCTGCACCCATCCGCACGCACACCCAGGACTCCTTTGGGTCCACAACCCACAAGCTCGGCACATGAAACACGAGGCAGCCGGCAGGCAGGCCACGGACGCCACGGCAGGGACAGGCCCCCGCAGGTGCCCCGTGGGTCTGTGAGCTCAGTTCTCAACAACAAGCACTCCTGACCTCTGCGGAACGCGTACTCACATGTGGTCCAGGTTCCACGTACTAAAGAGGATCCGGCTCTCCCTGTTACCGTAGGGGTTGATGGAGTGTTTGGATGCACAGCTGTCCACGTCAAAGGGACCCTAGGCAACAGAGAGCAAGCTCAGGTCCTCGAAGGGCCTTACCCCGGGTCTCAGGCAAGCGGGAGGAGCTGACTGACGAGCCCCCGGTAGGGGACTTAGTCCTGGTAAACGGTGTGCTGCTTGGGGTGATCAGGAACCCTGTCTTTGGAACGCTGCCCCCTTTCCCTCGTTACCCCCAGTAAGATACTTGTTAGGAATGCCGGATTCCCAACCGAGCGCCTGCTGGGTCCCACACCCGCCTCCAGGGCCTGCTCTGTACCCTCAGTGGCACTAGAAAAGCCACCAGTGGGGACAGGGCATTTTACTGGAAATGCATGGGGTCCAGGAGGCCGGGAAGGAAGCGTGGGCAGTGGAACAGCCCCTGCCCGTCCTTGCAAAGGTCGCCGGCCCCAAGCCTCCAGACTGTGACCCTGGTCCCCAGAGGTGTAGCACTTGTTGGGAAGCGGTATCTCTGTCATTTATCCGAGTGTCCGGGAGGAGGCCCAGGACACTGCTCCCAGCTGCTGCCACCACACCCCGCCAGGGAGTGGAGACAGGCCACACTAATGCCCGAAGGGTCACATCCGGCCACCAGTCCTGAAATCTGAGCCGTCACCTAGATGGCTGCCCGGGGACACACCACGTTTCAGAAGCTCTGAAACCGTCCTCTCCTCTGCCCACCACCCTCCTCCCGAGGGGGCCAAGTGGCGCCCTCCGTCCCCAGTGCCCCGCGTACTCCCTGCCACCGGCGTTTCTCGAAGGAGGGCCCCGGCCCGCGGCAGCAGCACCGCCCGGGAAGCGGGCAGAAGACCTGTGAGGACCAGCTGGGGGCCGGGAGGCGGGGGGTCTTTCCCGGCGCTGTCCGGGGGTTCCAGGGCCACTGAAGCCAGAGAACCACGAGCTGAGCTGATGCCCGGAGGGCCGCCCCGGCCCCCGGCTCACCTGGCAGGAGAACCAGCCTTCGGGTGTGCAGAGCCGGCTGTCCGCCTCGGCTCCTCTGTCGAAGTAGCTGCTGTGGTACTGCTCCGCCCTGAGCTTCCGGCACATGAGGCCAACAATCCGGACGTACTCCTCCTGAGCCTCCGCGCCCACCGTGGAGGCAGAAGCGCTCACCTTGAAGACGCCAAGGGACATCGCTGAAGGCTGGCGCGGTCGGGGGACTCTGAGTCCACTCGGTGCCACGGCCCTCGGGGACCCTGCCGCCTGGGGTCCCAGTGCGCTGAGTTCACACGGTCCCTGGCCGGCCAAGCCCGGCCAGCTTCTCTGGGCCTGTGATGTGCAGCCGGGGTCAGGGTCGGCCACGTAACAGACTCAAGCTCTGGGTGGCCCCGCTCACCGCTGCCACGTGGGAAGAAACCCGAGAGGAGGCGGGCAGGCGAGGAACGTCACCCGCCCGCCACCCACGCTGCCCACTCAAGCTGGAGGGAGGCTCACAACAATGCAGCCAAACGCTGAGCACCCAGGGGAGGCAGAGAAAGACCCCCCTCCTCCCCACGGGGCTCCTGGTCGAGTGCGAGCAACAGGACGGCAGACACATTAACAGGGCACAGAGGGCCCGGCAGGGTCTGTGTGGTGCCGAGGGGGTCACAGCCTGAGGGACAGGCCGCGTCGGCCAGGGCAGGAAGCACGCTCTCGGCAGCAGCAGGGGGCAGGCAAGGGTGGCCAGGGTGGAGCGGAGGTGGGAGGACAGAGAAGGTGGGGGAGCCGGGCCGGACCACAGGGGCCTCCACACCGCGGTCCTGAGCTCTCCTTCTCAGTGGAGCACGGGCCGTGCGTCGTCCTCCACCACAGACCGGGCGATCTATGGTCCAAGAAACGCGAGCAGGCGTGCAGGGGGAGGGGGGGGGGTGGGGCAGAAAGAACGTCTGCAAAGTCAGAGGGCAAGATGGCCTCGGGACTGCCTTCCAAGCACACGAGCACAGGGGCAGCCCCCTCCCCCAACACGCCTCTGCAGGGAGCACCCAGCCTCACCCCTGCATGGAGGGCCCGGCTCAGGGGTCACGGGATCTCGGCCTGGACTCCCGTCCACTCTGAGGAGCTGACCTCTTACATGTTTCATCCTTACAGAGGTCAGCGCCTGGGGAACGCACCCCACCTCTGTCCCATCGTACGAGGTCGGAAGGCAGCTGCACAGGCCCCCACACTCATGGCAAAAGGCAAGTGCCACGGAACCAGATTTTCCTCTGAGCGGGACGGGATGCCGCTCCAGCTCTGCCCTCCGTGCCGCCAATCTGTCCGTGGGCTCTGCTTCGCTGAGGGGGCAGCAGGACAGAGGCCACATCGGGCACAGATTTCTCTGGGGACGGACAGCCACGTCCAGTGGGAGCACCGAAGCTTTAAATCTCCATCTGTGTTTGCTTCTCGGATCTCCCAGGGGGGAGGAAGGATGTCATCTCCTTCCTGGGCCCGTGGAGTCAGAGCTCACACCCACAACGGCTCGGAGCACCCCAAAAGCAGATGCAGCTCGGCCCTTCCCAGTTCTCGGAGGTCAGGCCCCCCACCCAGGGCCACAGCCTGGAGACAGAAGTGTCCTCGTGGGGAAAGAGGCCAGGACCCACCCACGTGGGCGTCCGTCACAGCCAGTGCTGGATGAAGACAAGTTCAAGCCAAAATCCAACCACCTGACGCGTGATGACATTCACAGGTCGGTTCTATTCAAAACCCACACTGAGACTCTAGCGCAAAAAGAAAGGGGGCCAAGGCCCCAGGTGGGGCCCCAACAACCCCACGGGGCGCCAGCTCAGGCCAGCTCAGGGCGGAGTGCGGGGACCGGCCGCTAGCTGCACCCAGGGACACCGCGAGCTGGGCCCCGGGGGGCCGTCCGCCTGCAGAGGCGCGTAGCTCCGGGCACCGTCTCCACGCCTCGCCTCGCCCCCGTGCCCGCCACCGCACACCCACCTCTCTCAGGTAGCTCCGGATACGGCTCTCGCAGCTGTACCTCAGGTAGCCAGACTTATTCTTGAATCGAGACTCCAGACCTGCCAGGAGCAAGAGAAGACGAGACCCCCCCCTGGAGCCCACGGCCCTCCTCTCCCGGGCTGGGCGGGCTGCGAGCGCCACCCGCCTCGTCTGAGAAACGTGCTGATCGTGTCCCGCTCACGGGCTCCTGCCCTCTGCCTGGAGAGGGTTCTCTGGCCCACCTGCATGGTGGGCATCTAGACACCACAGAGGGGCTTCGGCTCCAGGCGCCCGAACCCCCTCTCCTGCAGTCCAAGGGCGGCTCCGGCGGGCCTGAAGGCCGCGCCCCGAGGTGGACACGCCCCAGTGTCCACGGCCGGGTGACAGACCAGCAAAACGCGGTCCGGCCACACCACAGAATGAGATCCAGCCTGAAGGAGGGAGATCCTGCAGCACGCGTGTGCACCCGAGGGCACTGTGTCTCGTGGAGCAGGCCGGGCTCAGGAGGCCGAGTCCTGTGTGATCCCCCGGGGGAGGCCCCGAGGGGAGTCAGATCCAGACCGGGTGGAGGGTGGGGGCTGGGAGGGGACACAGGGACGGCTGCCGTTGAGGAACGTGAGAAGGTTCTGGAGACGGATGCTGGTGGTGGCTGCACGCCACCGAGAACGTGCTCGACCCTAGACCGAACGCTTAGAATGATTCAGACGGAACACGTTACGTCACGTACGCTTTCCCACAGCTGACGGAGGAGTAAGGAGGCCAGTCCCGGGGCCTCTAGCACACAGAAGCCAGGCAGGCCCCCCGCCCAGGGACTGCGGTGGGACCTGTCCCCTGCGTGGCCAGCTCCCAGCAAGCCCCCCCCCCACCCCACCCCCCGCCCTGCAGTACCTTCGAACCACGGCGGGTCCTCGGCCCTGGTCTCGGCCTCGGTGTTCTCGCTGACGGTGTGCAGGAGGTCGGCCAGCAGCTTCTGCCGCAGCGGGGCCTGCTCCCCGGACAGCAGCTGCCGGGCAGCCTGGATGAGCCCCGCCTGCGGCTTGTGGAACGCGTGGAGGAAGTGATGGATGTCACTCACATCTGCCACCAGAAGAGTCACAGACAGAAAAGCCAGCGGTCGGTCCTTTGAGCGCTGCGGTGAGGAAGGGGTCTCCACACGCCCAGCATCACCACGCTTCTGGACCTGCCAGACCTCAGGGGCGTCCGGGGCCCCGGGCTTGCCCGGATGCCAGCTAGCCCTTTCCCGGGCCTGGCTGCCCACCCCTCAGCATGGGGAGGGGCCGGATGTGGAGGCATGACAGCCGGTGGGTCGCTGCCCTTCTCTTCCCCAAACGAAACCTCCCACGTCTCTGGGCCTCCTTCTGGACCTCCCTCCTGGAGCCTCCCACACCCACCTAACTGCAGCCCAGCCAGCGCTTAGAACCCAGTGGAACCACGGTCTACCGCGACCCTTCGTGACACCTTGGCCAACAGAAGTGGCAACCCACAGAAAGAACGATGCTCCCACGGCCCAGCGGGTCGTTCCAGGGACAAGAGGCTGTTCAGTGCTCGAAAATCAACCAGTATAAACCCACCCTTCATGGGCTAAAGAAAAAGAGTCACATGATCATATCCACTGACGAGAAAGGCAGGAGGGAAAACGCTTCCGGGCCCAGGGCTTGGTGAGAAGTTTCCAGTCTTCACGTGGAGAGCGTGAGCACAAAAGGAAAGCACGGGCAATGTGGGCTTCATCGAAATGGAAAACTTGTTCTGTGAAAGAGCCTGTTCTGGGGACGCAAAGACAAGCTACGGAGCAGGAGGAAATCCCTAGAAGCCACGCGTCTACCAAGACTCATATCCAGTACGTATTCTGAGAAAAACCCGAAACTCAACAGTTAAAACTCCAATTAGAAAATGGACAAAATACAAACGGACAAAGACACACCTCTGGGCCAGGACGGGTGGACAGCCCGCTAGCCCAGGGAAAGATGGTCAACCGCACTACCAACAGGAACGCAAAGCTGTCCACACGGAGACACCTTGCACGCCCATCAGAATGGCTAAAATAGAAGAGTGGCGAAGCCAGAAGTGGGGGAGGCTGCGGAGGCCGTGGGACAGGTGTTCCCACTCTGGAAAACAGCCCGTTTCTTTAAAAACAATAACAACAATGTGGGGCGCCCTGGGGGGCTAAGTCAGTTAAGTGTCCAACTCTTGATTACGGCTCAGGTCATGATCTCACGGTTCATGGGTTCGAGCCTCACGTCGGGCTCTGCACTGGCAGTGTGGAACTTGCTTGGGATTCTCACACTTCCCTGCTCTCTGCATCCCCTACTTGTGCTCTTACTTTCTCTGTCTCTCTCAAAATAAATAAATAAACTTAAAAAAAATACTGAGATGCGATCCCAATCCCTCATGATTCACACACTTGAACAAGTCCGTGTTTGTTAGTCTGTTCGTTTCGCTGCCACGAAATGGGAAAGAAAAGGAAAAGCCAGGCAGGCTCTCAGCCCTGTCCTGCCCAGTCCCCACCTCCCGCAAGGGGCCGTCCCAGGAGGCGTCACAGTGACTCTGCTTTCTGGCTGCCTCCTCTAGAAGGACAAGGCCCCAAAGAGATAGAGCGCTTGCAACCTTGGAGCAGACACTAGGTGTGACTGCTAACAGCGGAGTCCCAACCGCAGGGCAAAGCCACACGTACACCACTCTAGGGCCCCTCTCTGTCCCTTCGGCCCGAGAGGCAGATATCTCTGTCTTCAGGGCTCCCACTTCCTGGAGCACCAGAAGCATCCCCTGAAATGTAAGCCTTTGCACAAGAGCCAGGAACGCACACTCGCTCTGCCCCTGGCCTACAGCTCCAATGTGCAACTTGTCATCGAGTTGGTTCTTAAATCCGGATGCCCCTAAAGAATCAGGCCTGGAGGGGCGCCTGGGTGGCGCAGTCGGTTAAGCGTCCGACTTCAGCCAGGTCACGATCTCGCGGTCCGTGAGTTCGAGCCCCGCGTCGGGCTCTGGGCTGATGGCTCAGAGCCTGGAGCCTGTTTCCGATTCTGTGTCTCCCTCTCTCTCTGCCCCTCCCCCGTTCATGCTCTGTCTCTCTCTGTCCCAAAAATAAATAAACGTTGAAAAAAAAATTTTTTTAATAAAAAAAAAAAAAAAAAAAAAGAATCAGGCCTGGAAGCAATGCCTCTGATGGGCCGCCCCCAACGTGACAGCACATCAGCAAACACCAACAGAGCAGACAGAGCACTACCTGAGCCACCACCGCTCCCTTCGCACGGCCCGACGACACAGGATGGCGTCTCTCTCTGGCTCTGCCTTACCCACAAACCTGTGCAGGCCCCAACCCCCAGACCCCTCCCTTCTGGCCTCTGGAGTTACTAGGACACCCAGGACGAACATAAAATTCACGTAACTTAGAAAAGACACCTAAAACACCCAACTGGACAACCGGGCTCCCGACTCGGGGCTCCCCCCTGGGGAGCTCAGAGCGAGAAGATTCTCCGTTTCCCTGGCTGGCCCCCACAGCAGGCCCTCAGCACCTCCAAAGCCGGGCCGGCTTCCCCGCCACTCTCCCACGTCCCCACCACTTACAGCCTTGCCAGGTCTGGCCTGAGGTGAGAAGCACGAGTTCCGAGTTGTCAGGGACACTCGAGAAGTAGTCTCCGGTGAGCTCGGTGCCGTCTTCGTAGAGGCACAGGCGGGAGCCGGTGATGGGGAGCTGCGGAGAGGGAGGGTAGGGCAGGAAGCTAACGTCTTGGGTCTCGGGCGGGCCGCCTGGGAGCATTAACCTGAGGCCCTTCCACCTGCGGTCCTCACAATCAGAAAAAAAAACCTGTGTTTTAAAGAATCGTGCCCGGGGTTACACGTCGTTCGAAAATATGACAAGTCACATAAAAATATATACATAGCGGTGTCGACTCCACAGGACTCGCCACACAGATCCTTTCAAAACGGGCTCCTTAAAGGCACTTAACATCCAAGCCCGTTTCAGAAAATGATGCCTGACTGCTTCCACTAAGCCCATAAACACACCCCCACCAATGAGGACACATCACCCGACGGGTATCAGGACACGCCCCCTCAGCACACTCTGTTTCCCTGAGCGATGATTAAAGCGAACATCTTCCTGAAAATGACTCATTGCCTCTGGCTGACGAAGTGTGAACGGCACACGGTCCGCTGGTTTCCTAACACTGTCCCTCCACGTTCGTCA